>NC_091949.1:4370820-4970820 GCF_041260155.1 Ptychodera flava
CGTCTGATGAAGGACTCGCTGAACACAGCGTTAGCATACATTATACAATAACCTAGATAATGACGTAAAACGTGTTTAAAAAGTAGGCCGCCGTCTACAATTGTGCATTTGACGTCACCTCCGTACTTTATGTAGTGCAAGGGACACGCATGATTGTGAGAAAAGAAAAATGTACCGTGACGCTGCCATGTCTATTTTAAGACTTTCCTTCTACGCAAGGGCTCCCGCGACAGACAATGAAGCGTAACATCGGTAAGATTATGATCTGTAAAGATTTAAGTATATGCTAATTTGACAGTGATGGGTGTATTGCACCACTTGTGAAGTGACCGTGGTGGAGCCAATGACCCCGTTTTAGGTCTAATGTGCATATCCTATTAAAGTTTACATATTAAATACTGATGGACTGTTCATAGCGTAGACGTAGGAGGTGAAATATTCACAATGACTACACTCGCTTTTTTCACATTTCACGACATTAGTCGGACGACAACATTAACGAGATGTAGTGAACAATCCAACAGTCAAAAATGCATACTTACGTTCTACTTGCCGCCTTCTCTCCTTGTAGGGATTTCAACTTTGTGCGATGTCGAAATGAACTAGATCAGACTGACCTTTGGCATGTAGATCGATGGCCGTTTGTTAGGGTCGTGTTCAGAATGCTGGTACTGCTGATCACGTGTCAGGTAAATGTAAACAGCGACATGTTTATCCGCATATATTACTAACTCGGTCAATAAATGACAGGGCTCCGTTAACACGTATCAGTAGACCAGGAAGGGGTTAGCCATCGTTGACGAATGCTGAATAGTAAAGCTAGAGAATAATAATGTTTCGTCCCTTCATTGGAAAAGAGATTTCTTTAACCCGTTATTGTATAGTGTAAAACGACCTCAAATAAAATAACTAATGTGATCCAAACTAATTTTTATCCAAATAATTTTGGCGAATTTCTTTATGAAAACTGTTTTGTAGTAACACATATCATGATCATGGAACTTCAAACTGAATGTTTTGATTGTTTACCGAAAACAAAAACGATTGGTAGTTTAATTCAAAAGTGTCGTCTGCCGTCGAAGAAGTGGGCTGAGGAGTATTTCCCGTAGTTTATCCATCGGACACTTAAATGGACAAAGTCGGCCATTTTTCATAAATTTGTTTGATACGAGGTACTACTAATATTGTTTGATATGCTTAAAGACTGAATGAATGGTTGACCATGCATATATTCGACCATTAATTCATTTTTGCTATGGTTTCATTTGTCTAAAACAGGGGTCGGATATATGCATGATTACCCATTCATTTAGTATATTTCAACGTGTCAAACAATATAAGTAGTATCTTGCATCAAACAAAATTCATGAAAAATGGCCGACTTTGTCCTTTTACCTAGAATCCCTAGAATCATATTAAGTTCTATCCCGTGGTACACTTACAGGTGTATTGTCCTTATGACAATAAGGGAACGAGCATAAGGCCAAAGTAATTAAATTCTTTATTTTACGTCCCCACCCGCTTAGGTTTTTAAAGTTTACATGAAAAACACAAACAGTGTATTTGAATAGGAAATTTTAGGACATGACCGCTTAGCTTTTCTGAACTAAAATTTTGTTACAATTTTTTATTTGCTGCAATCAAATTACATTAATTTGTGTTAATTCTCTTGTGTGTGTTTTTCAGCCGCTTAGACGCGTACCTTTTCCCATTTAGAGTGGACGCAAAACAAAGAATTTAATTACTTTGTCCTAATTAATGGAAGGTGGAAGAAAATTTGTTCGCAAATTATTTTTTGCTGCCTTCCAAATGATAGTTTCAGAGCCCACATTGGAAAGAAAATGTTTTAGGCCACCATCCAAATCCCGCAAATATGAAAATGTAGTGCTGACCGGAGCCAGCTCATGACACAGACACTCACAGATACACGCGGACACACGCATACATACATACATACATACGTACATATATAGATACATACATGCATGACATATGTACATACATACATACATACATACATACATACATACATACATACATACATACATACATACATACATGTAAGCAAAATAATTAAGGCATTAAACCAATGATTTTCAGCAGAATTATCCAACTAATACTTTTAGTATGAAACCTCAATTATCGACATTTCAATACAAGATCACACTGAAGTTAAAAATAGGCTTAATAACGTCCAAAAGAACTATCAGAAATTCATATGATGTAAAATAATAGAACAATCGCTTCGAAATTTCAAAATTAACTTCAAAATATTTGAAGTTCGATAAGCTTTAAATGGAAACGCACTCCACAATTTCATCTAAGGTTCTTGTAATCTGGTCATCTTATATCCATGCGATATTGATCAAAGGACGCAATCGATATCTCCTTTTGCACCTGAAATGTTAAAATACACAAAAACAAAGCAGTGACATGACGCTGTAAGATCTATCGAAATTGAACACTCGATACAATATTTCAAAACATAGTGCGACGTATTTCATAACCTTTTGTTTATGCTTAATTATTGTAAGATCATGTTTAAGTGTCACGAGAGAAGCATAAGCATATAAGCACCACATGTTATTGCAAGTTTAAATTTCTGTCAATTAGCAAAGCCTTGGGTGAAAAGCTCTGAAAATAAATTTGCGGAATCATAGTAAACATGCATTTCTACTTTGTTCACACACATATACTCTACACATACGCCAACCTGGTTCTCCAGAAAGTGTCCAGAGTAAATATAGTCGGGAATTCAATCATAAAATTAAATACCGTGTTCTATATTTGACCTCCTGCACACTTCAGCGTATTTACCACTTTCCTTCATTCTTCTCAGGGCAGCATTGAACCAATTCAACACATGGCTATCCTTGCGCACCGCCAAATGTACACCATCAGAACAACGGATGACATCCCCGATTGGTTCGACTCCAGGTGGTGTACCGCCATACATGCCGGCATTTTCGAAATCAGCCCCTTCTGTACCTAGTTCCAACTGCATAAATACTGCATCAAACTGATAGTCAATGAAAAAAATTGATCAGAGAGATGTATTTGCATTTTTGTGGTTCAGGCGTCACTGGTTGAATTTTCAATCGTGTTTCAAAGACCTTGTGCTAATATGGAATGTCTTTTTGTTTTGCGGCGAAAATATTATTATAGAAAGTAATGCAACTGAGCAATGATATAATTTTGTAAGTCATGTAATAATCCTTATGTGTTATCATTTGAAATCACTTTCATGCATTTAGGCAATCCGAGGTGTTAAAAGTTACTGATACCTGAGTACATATATTTCAAATGTATAACATGGGTTGCAAGATTCAGGTAACATCACCAACAATTAAGACGCATTAATTAACAGAGTAAGATAAGATATGTACTGTCGTATACACAGGCAACTCGGGTAACATTCATTATTGTTATGTTATGAAACCTAACGATTATGTTGTTTCGGTCGGTCAAATAGCAGCTATTCTCGTCACTTTTGTAGCAAGTATGTCAAGTATGTGAGATTTCATGGTCAGTAACTTTTCGTGTTTCAATACGATACAGGGGCTTCCAAACAATGACTTTTATATATGCAAACAAGAAAAGCTTGACACTATATATATATATATATATATATATATATATATATATATATATATATATATATATATATATATATATATATATATAGTTAGAGTCAATGCTATGAGTTATATAATCATTGTGATAATCTAAAAAGGATTACATGACACAAAATTTGAATATCCTCTAACTAAAAATCAGGTATTATCTCGGCCATGAGAAACGTTGCGGTGTTTCCTGTCGAACTGAGCGTTTTATGGTTTAGTGAACTCGAAATTATTTCTCAGATTTCTTTTATATATGTCCTTGTTATTGTTAGACACTCTAGAAGGACTCAGACCATTGGTCAGTCATCCATTAAGAAAATATGTCGCGCCATAGAAACCGATCTATACAGCCTCAGACAAAGTTCGATGATAAACTTTGCAACATTGATACAGCAATTTGTGTTTACGCAAATGTCAATCGGAAACAGTGAAGTGCTTTTACAGGAGAAGAAAAAATAAACTTTGCTGTCATGTGATACTTGTGTAAACTAGATTAAAATACATTTATGTACTTAAATAGAGTTGGGAGTTCAGGTTTCTGTAGAGAATAAATTGTTTAATTGGTCCTAATGCTTTTCCTGCAAAATCAATTGATCGATTTACTTGACTGACTGAACGATTAATCTATTGGTTGATTGATTGATTAATTGCATGTGTCAATTCATTGATATAGTAACGAATATTACCTTGTTTTCTTCGAAGTTAAGAGGAATGTCTGAAGAAAAGTCTATGAAATGCATCCGATTATATGTTAGTGTATCAGCTCCATTGACTTTATAGTCGACAAGACACCGTGGCGTACTAAACCAACCGTTTACAAAACCTGAATAAGAAATGCAATTAAAAGATCCTTAGGAAACAGACATCTTGTTAAACGAACGATCGTGATATTTAAAAAGAGAACAATGTCCTCAGGGCAAGACTCCTGGTTACACAAAAGTCTTCATATATGTGAAATATCTGCATGATAATAGTAATTTTACGAATCTATTTTGCATAAAGCTAAACAAAAACCATTCGCCACGCTCGGCACACTCGCGAGTGCAAAATATCTTGAAATGTATTTGATAACGCTATGACGGTTAGATTTATTTGGTAACTATCGTCAGTTCAATGGGTAAAATTATTACGAGGTGAAGAAACAAATACTTGCCTATAGTTTTGCCACTGATATCATCAGGATCAAAATTTCCTGGGTTTCCAGTAGGGACAAAGAGTCGCGACTCGCCACCGAAGTTCATGAAAGTATCCGATAATGCCATGGCGCGAACGATCTCGCTTGTCTTCGTAACAGCACAGCCATCGAAATATCCCGACAATATGCCTTTTGGAGGAAAACAGAAAACAATAATCAGTTTGAGAGTGGTGAGGAAGTTCTTGAAGATCACATTCACATGACCAATGAAAACTTTGTCTTTTACCAAGATGGTAATTCTCAGACCCTAATCACACTATAGAAATAACGGGCGACGCGCTGACCATTAACGTTTATTTGTTGGCAAGGGTGAGAGGAAACCAAAATTAACTGCCGAGCCCGTTAATTTGGCTTTCCTCTAGCCCGCGCCCACAAATAAACGTTAATTGTCAGAGCGGAATCTGTTATTTCCATTATATTATCAGCGAACCCAAGAAACTATCAAAATTTCCGAAAATTTCAGGAGCGAACGACAACTTGGCCCCAGAAACTGAGCATTACGCGACGCACTGTCACGCGCGCTGTAAAAAAATGGCAAATCCGGAGTTGTTTTCAGAAAAAAATATCTCAACTTGACCTACAAGTGCTCCATTTTATTTTGTGATTGATTATGATTTACGTTTGAGCTGTAAAGTTACGATACTTTGAGTTGTTAATCTTATTATTCATATTCACGGGCATGTAAACAAACCATTACTGTGTATTTGTGGTCAGTCACGTGGTTCAGCTCGCCCAATCAAAATGCGACGGGCGGGGCATGGTAATATAATGTCCCTTTACTGACCGAAGGAGTGTTGAAATAAAAATCGCAAAGATTAATCATGCACAAAACGCTTTCATCTCTTCACGATTTCGTGACAGTGGGCTATATATCCTAAGAAATGTCACACTGTGCCTGTGGTGTGTGAATTTTGGCATCATACAACATTTGTTTTCTCTGGTCAAAAATAGCATTTCACTTTGATGCTATTGTAGCATTCGCACTTTAGATTAAATAAATATCAAGGTTGATTGCGGAAGATTTTACTTAAGACAAAATTTCAGAAATATATTTACATTGTTTACCTACTCCTGCAGCTTCGAAGTCAGTTGACGACCCAGAATGAAGACACATGTGGTATGGTATACCGTGTACAACGCATTTCTTACCAGCTTCCTTGCAAACTTTTTCATCATCGAGGAAAAGAAAAAAATTGAATTTAACAACATTCATAGTTTTACCAGCAAAGATCAAATGAAACCCTGATACAAAATGATAGTACGAATATGTACTCACAATAGTTTACTTGCAATATTATGCCATAACCTTAGGTGGATGTGCCACTTGTCACTGGGATTACTTTTGTCTCTAAACGACTAGTGTATTAAGAACCAACTAAAATTGATATCTGCAAACTGTACTACCTCGCAAGAGAAAACAAATTCGGTCAGAAAGATTTCAAATACGATAGATGCGACAAAGCATACTGTATATTTGAACTTTATGATTTTGTTATTAAAAGCTCAACATATCTTGCAAAGTCCCCTGGCAATAAATATTACTTTTCAGTACAAAATGTGCATTGTGATATATGTTGCCGACCAAATGAAAACATATATCTAGCGGTATTTTAACGATCGCGGAAGACATTAGAAAAAATTTACAAGCTTGCTATTTCGAAAGTCGATGTTGTAAACGTTACTTAAGTCTTAATTCTTTCTAATTTGATAGTAATTTACTTAAAGTCTTGAAAAGATTATTAATGTCGTAGCTTCTAAAGTGCATAACATTATTTCTTACACTACCTGCCAACACGAGATTCTTGAAGAAACATTTGTACTCATGATCATGTTCGTCTCTTCATTAAAAAGAAAAAAAAACAGGTGACTTTTATAAAACGATTGACATGTTGAAAAATATGCATATTATCAAAAAGGTATCTCTGGTCTTCGGTTTCTCAAGTGGAAATCAAAGATTGCCGGCAATTAAAAAAATACTTGTGCAACGTACAGACGTTATATATATATATATATATATATATATATATATATATATATATATATATATATATATGCGCACGATTTATCGATGACATATGTCTTCTGAATGACATGTAGATCATGCGAGCAAATATATCCTGCATGCAGAGCTCACGTTGAAGTGTGAACATAATGGACAACATGCTACATTTCTCGAATTCGACATATCTACAGGAGATGGAATATTCGTCTATAAAATCTTCGACAAGCGCGATGATTTCAAGTTTTCTATAGTGCGAATGCCAGATCGCGAAAGTAACATCCCTTCGTATATTTTTTATGGCACTGTATTGTCAGAATATCTTCGCATTGCTTGCGCAACACTTCTAATAGAAGATTTTCTTCCAAAAGTTGCCAGCCTGTACAACAGGATGTTGTCTCAAGGAGGACAACGACCTAAAATTATCAGACAATTTCATAAAGTTATGTCAAGACATCCTCAACTTTTTGAAAAATTGAATGTAACACCGAAAGACATCATATATAACATCAGACTCGGAATAACTTACGGTGTGGTGGTACCTGATCAGTACTGCTTGGGGAGCCAAGGCAATTTACTGTATTGTTTTAAAATCCCCGAAACAGTCGCCTTGGTAAATAACTGATGAACACCTCGGTGATTTGATGAAGTTATTTCTTTGCTGTATATTAATTGTTATAACTAATCCTGCTGATGTCATATCTTCATCATTCAGATGACACAATTATAGAGAACCCATAATCGCCAAAGTGCAATTTTCTGGTGTATTGTTTTCTCTGTTATACAGCGACCCTGTTTTGTGACTTACCACCTCAATCCGATGAAGTGTACCACTTATATATCGTTCTTACAAGCAAATTTTATATAATACCTGATATATAGACACGTTTATGGTAAACACGAAACAACAATTGTGCCTAGCTCACTGCGAGCGCATGACATAGCTATTTACTTTGCAAAACGTGTCTATTCAATGGCAATGATATCTGATATTTAAGTGACATGACCGATTTTTTTATAAATTTCAGTAAATATGATATTGAAATAGAATAATCAATCGAATAAAAGCTTTAGTCAACAGAGCATTTTCAATTGTCTACATTTGAAACGATTTAGGGGGACACAGTGGCTCTCTTTTAAAATTAGTCTTTTTTTTAACTTCATGTGAGCGACTATTCAAGTTGTTCTGCCCACGGAAACATGCAGAATAATCAACTGTCAGATCTCTTCTTCCTTCTTGCTTATACATGTTGGTGTGACAATAAATACTCCAGTAACATAATTCATGGTACAAAAAAATTATATCATCAGTATATTTACATGTAATATGTATACGGAAATGTACGAGTAGAACTCTGTTAATCGGTACATGTTTCAGTGGGAAGAACATAATCATTAACACCTTACATGAAATAAAATAGCAAAAAATAATTTGCTATTCTGACCCTCTCAGGCGTACGCAAATACAATATAAACAGTTATGGCTACTTAAATAAGCAAAAGATTGTCTGCAAGAAGTTCATTTACAGAAACGCGCATTTGCCATTCAGTGAATTTCTTATCTCGCATATCAGCACGATATTTTAACCAAACCTGGCTGACGTAACGCGACATCATGGCGCGGGCCACAGGAACATGGACCCGTCCAGACATCATGGTGAGAAGATGCTGTGACTCCAGTGAAGGGCCAACCAGAGATTTGAATTGGTCATGATATGGAGGGAAGTGATTGACGCGATGGTTATACAGGTTATCATAACCTACACCATTGGTAAACGCAGAACCTGCAACAAGATAGAACTGTTTATGAGTAGCCATGTTCTGTTTTATTTTAAATCGATATTAATATCACACGACTAAGATAAGATAATGCAAACTTTTGACTACACAATCAATTTACCCTTCCGTTTGAACAAACTGTTAACTCAGACTTGCAGGAAAATGAGACGTCTGGTCAGTAATTGTACTGTATCAATGAAATTCTATCTAGGCTAACCTGAAAGACAAACAATAAGGGCTTGTGTATGTCTCATATTTCTCTATCCCTGATCTATGTAAGGCCAACACTGCAGAAACGTTCGAAAGACCTGCCGTTTTAAAAGTTACTGGAAATTGATGAGAGGTTCCATGCAATTGCAAGTATTACACTTATGTTCAACTTTTATAAAATATTTCATCACAGCAGACATTTATGAAATGTATATCTGTTTCAATCGAATATTCCTACTCATAGATCAAGCGCACAGTAACGCATAAACTGCTATTGATATCCAATGTATTCGAGTTGTCCTGAGTAGAATACTGCGGGGTAGTTGCAAGTTATTGCTCCTGAATAGCAGACAATTGTTACAATATCATGTAGAACTTCAACAAATTGCATGTAGTTTTAAACGTCCGGGCTGTCTAAACGGCAAAGGCTATAATAATTTTCAATAGTATACCTAAAATTCCACACTGCACGCCCTACAAGCGTTCCAGAGGAAGAATTGAATTGCTCCTTGAAGAAACAACATCGTATATATGTATTATGAATAGAATTTTCAAAGTGAGGATTTGAAGACTCAAAACTTGCAAGGAACTTAATATTCAAGACATCATACAAAAATGTGGCTGTATTTTACAGACGTACCTGTTGTGAGCTGACAAAAGAACAAGAGAGCAAGTCCATTTCCATTACCTCTTTGCGTAAGTTCACTATATCTGTGTCAGAGGTGAAGTTGGAACTTTTAGCCCTAAATGAACATAAGGCAATGGGTGATGATAATTTGCCAGCGATAGTTTTAAAAAAATGTGCTGATGCACTTTCCATTCCACTAACTTTCATATATAATCGGTCTATCCATGAGGGAGTTTTCCCGACAAAGTGGAAGAAAGCTTTGGTTGTACCTATACACAAGAAGGGTATAAAAACTAACGTTAGAAATTATCGCCCAGTGTCCCTTTTGTCAATTGTTTCGAAAATGTGTGAGAAAATGATTTCAAGGCATGTATATAACCATGTAAAGTGTGTTTTGTCTGAACAACAGCATGGTTTTTTGCCTGGGCGATCATGTGAATCTAATCTATCTGTCTTGCTTAATGAAGCTCGTATTGCTGTTAATGAGACAAGACAGTTGGATGTTATATATACAGATTTTTCCAAAGCTTTCGACAAAGTAAATCATAAATATTTAGTTTACAAACTTAGTAAGTATGGAATACAAGACGCCCTCCTTGACTGGTTTAGTAGCTACCTAACTAATAGATCCCAGGTAGTTAATGTTAAAGGGTGTAGATCAGACCCTGTCTTAGTTAAGTCCGGGGTTCCGCAGGGGTCACAACTGGGACCACTGTGTTTCATTCTTTATTTAAATGATATATTTGGTAATTTTAAATGTGGCTCCTTAGGCTTTGCAGACGATCTGAAGTTGTTTAAGATAATACGTAGTGTGAATGACTGTTCAATGTTACAAGAAGATATCAATTACTTGTCCACATGGTCTGAGAAATGAAAATGCACCTTAATTATGACAAATGTGTAGTACTTTCGTCTTTCATTGAAAAGATTGCCAATTGAGAGGGATTATAATATTGATGCTCACAATTTGAAGACTGTTTATAGTTACAGTGACCTAGGCGTGACACTAGACACAAAGTTAACTTTTTCAACTCACGTTGTTTCAATTGTCACTGATGCTCGAAGACTACTTGGCATGCTAAAAAGGTTTGGCAAACGGTTGTCAGTGGATGCATTGCTCGTGGTTTACAAAACATTCATTAGAACTAAACTCGAGTATGCATCAGTTGTTTGGAATAGTATTGACAAAGTGTACTCAGACAAACTGGAAGCTGTACAGCGTAACTTTGTTAAATATTTGTGTTATCTTGTAAATGTAAGGTTTGATGATTATTCATATGATGATATGTGTGTTATGTTAATTTACCAATGCTGTCTAAACGGCACACTTATTTTGACCTTGTTTTTCTTCACAAATCAATTAATGCCCTTCTTGATTGCCAACCAATTTTTAATTTACACATTCCTGGGCGATCAACTAGACAGAAACGGACATTTCATGAACCTGGTGGTAGAGTTAAATTTACTAGCTATTCACTTTTTAATCGCATTCCAAAGCTATATAATAGTTTTTATCAATGTCTACCAATTTTTAACATTCCTGTTTCGAGTTTTAAAAAGAAAGCTAAAAGCATTTGCTTTTGAATTTTACTTTGTCCTTGTTGTGCATGTCATTTGTTTTAACTTGCTTTCTTGTCCTGTAACATCATGTTATTTGTATTTTTTACTAAAATCCTCCTGTAAGTGCGGATGTATATGGTTTTTAACTGTATCATATCTGTGTTGGAGTTCGAAATAAATAAATAAAAAGTGCTAGGTACCACTTCAAGTTTATCTCACGGGTAGCAGCACTGCACTGTAACAATGGAACATTCAACGCATATCAGCTGAGTTCATTGTATGCAGATTCGGTGTACACAGTGAACTCATATTGACTAATATACCCATACTTGTTCAGACAAACGTCTGCTACTTGCACAAGATCTACAAAGTTAATCTTTTATTGACCTCACGTTACTTCCCTCTATTTACAAATATGGTCAACAATTTTGTTCATAAGAACTCATCGAAGATCATGATTGCAGTCATATTATGTATTTTTCCAACTACACTGTCGGATGGAGAAATAATTTCCGTATCTTATTTTTTTCACCTCAGAAAATATTACAATCATGTAAAATATACAAGTTCCTAAATAAATAAGGACCACAAGTTCTGTCCCAAAGTCTAAAAAGCCTGCTGAACACTTAGTTTGGTGTTCAAGCATAAAACCAAAAATGTTTTACTCCCCAAATAGTGCTTTTCTTGGCGATGTTTGTAGTCTTGACTTGAACTATAGTAAAATTTAATTTGAATAATTATAGCTGGCTAAATATGAATAGTAAGGAAGTATATTGGAATTGTATGTGCAGTAACGTTTTTAATATATTCAATAAAACCCAGTCACAGAATATCAGCAGGACATTTCAATCCAATCTGGCTTATGTAACGCGACCACATGGCGCGAACGCTAGCCACAGGAAAGTGTATCTCTCATCGAGACATCACTGCTGTAAGAAAACGCTGAGTCCGAAGAAGCTCCCCCAAAATTACAATTCGTCTGGTAAGTAATGGTACAGAGCGATATGATTGGCATGATAAAGGTCGTTAAAACCTACACCATTGGTAAACAAAGACGCTGCCACAGATTTAAGCAATAGAATATTTTATAAGTCCTCAAAACCTGGGTATTTATAACATTATGCCTCACGGCAACGTTGAGAAAGGCCTACCTTATAAGTACACTATCGCACTGCCCTTCAGATTGCGATCAGCGCACGGTTGAGACTAGCAGCAAAAGGAGACATCAAATGTATCACATTTGTCATTCCTATATGAATGGAAGTTTCAGAAGGTTGACTAAATAAAAATGATCTGCATTTTAATCATATTTCCTTTCATGCGTCACATGGCATCCAATAAATATCAAGTTCCATAAATGTATGGCACGCAAACGTACATGTTAAAGAATGGAACGGTCGTCGAAGGGTCCTCATTTTTGAAGGAGAAAACATGAATGGCACTACTGTGGGCCGACTGAAGAAGAGAACAGCAAATGCCAAATACCAATTCATGCTGAGCTCAAGGGTATCAAGTCAGTAAAAACAAACGCTCTAGGGAACCGCGCTATTGTATGCTAATTCGGTTTTCCTTATGAACTCACAACTGATTTATATATTTATGCAGGATTAGACTAAAATATTGACACTCGGCTATGATTTACTGAGTGAACTTTTATTGACCTCATGCACTAGATATGTAGATTGAAAGGTCACGTCAATTACAAATAGGTTGCAACTTTTCTATTCACATCGACTCAGCGAACATTGCAAATTCAATGAATCATGTCCCCGATTTGGCATGCATGTTCACTGTACACAATTATTCCATCATATAATAGATATATATGAGGAAATAAAATGCACTTGGAGTACAATGTCGGAAAAACCTTCGACGCAGTTCTGTCTGTCTGTTGAATCTTCCGACAGGTTATCTTGGCCGTTTGAGGCAATTTTAAATGCTGTAAGATCAATCTTTCTGTAAGGTGGAAACGTAATGTTTGTCGTCAGCACTTCTAACAATAAGACATAGATAAGAACAATGACGTCACTATTAGCCTTTTGATAACACCATCACAACGGCATTTCATTTTATATTTACCTCCATGAATTCTTCAGTTACATTGTACTCCTTTCTCATGGTGCAGAATGCATTGAATTGAGGTGGTACCAGGTGTCCGGAATGGGTAAGTGTACCCTGCTAGCATACTTCACCCGTCAGGATTCGTGGACATTTGTGCTAATTAGATCGCACATGCTCGTACGCCCGTCTGAAAACCACAGACGGGAGACAGAAGCATGTATGATAAGCTCTTCAAGTCTTTCAATGAGATGAGAATTGTCTACCGAACAAGAAACTAAACGGCATTGGACAGAAACAAAAAATACGATATCATTTTATTAACTTACCTTCTACGAAACTCACCCTCAAACGGAACAAATGTTATGCGAAAAAAATTCCAGAAACACGATGTTATTGTGACTATTGAAATATCGGTTATTAATCAAGATAAGGCTGTTATACATTGAATTTTGCAAAAACTTCACTCTTCTCTAATTCTGTTATCTAATGTACACTTGAATGACGTAAACAAAGTACAACTTAAAAAGCGTGTTTCTCGAAGTCATGAAGGTCATCTTGATGTCTATTATTTTAGAACACACATGGCAAGCTGCGGACAAATTGATTAAAGCGGTAATTCTTGTGGGTCATTTCATGACCCTGTCAATTATCATGTTGGAGAATAAATGGGTGCAATGTATTTATCGTTATCTTTACTATGACAAACATTCGTTTATTGTTTAACCTTTTCGATTGAACATAACAAAGAAAATACCTAAGATCTACTGCCATGGAAGCTGGATACACCCTACTGTTTGTACAAATCAATACCTTTCCGAATAGTTTCATCTGTGCCACGAAATCAAATTACAAATCAAAATCTTTCAAGCTGCTGAACCTAATTAGCCCAGGAGTAATTTTAATCAACGTTTATCAGCGATTTTACTATAGGTAAGCGGACGAGTAGGAGGCGGGCTGAGGAGTTTTATGGCAAACTGTACCGTTAAATTCCGTAAACCGCCGACTACGAGTTCGCTTACCGTGTTATACCACGAATTTGCCGAGTTTTAGAGCCTTGTTTGCACGCCGAAGGTTTTTATTTGTAATTTTAGTGCAGTGCACGTTGAAACTTTGGCAGGAAAACATTGACGCGTTTTGACACCTTGTTGAACGAAAGTATAAAAAACAACCCATGATTGGATAAAACAAAGTTGACATGTGTTGCTATTGTAGTGCGATGACGTGGTTGAGCACCTGGTTTCATTTGAATTGTATGAATGTGCTTGATTGGTTGGTTGGTTGAATGAAGTGAAAAGGTGTTTGCAGATCGACGTTAGAGTCACGCTTTGCTCATTTGGGTCGAAAACTTTGAGCAGCATACATGCAATTGCCGAGTCGCTCTACGTAGTTCGATATGGCGGATGAAGTACAAATGTATCCGGTGCACTTCAACTACCAAAGCCAAAGGTGGAAAAGAAAAGTCCCCTGTCACGCCAGTGCTTACGGCCACAATCAGAAGACCAAGCTACACAGCCACGTCAGAGAAAGGCGCAACAGAAACTGCAAGTACAGAAAAACAATATGTCTAGATCCACAATGACTGTGGTACTGCGTGTGTGTTTCCTATAGCTAGATTTAACTTAACCAAAGGCGACTGAAATCTCCACATTCAGTGTTTGATAACTGACTTTGAAGTCTTAAATTTCAGCTTCCAATTATCATGATAACAATAACCCTAACACAGAAGTGATATTTGCAATCAATACCGTTATTTCACGTACAGTCATGCTAAAATAATTCAGTCCGGTGATTCTTTTAAAGTGTCTTTACTCCGTACTTGATGGTGAAATAAATTCCTTCTGGTTAATGTCTCGCATTTGCTTTTTACTCGTCGCCACGTGATTTTCTTTTGTTTAAAAAGTGTCCATTATACAAGTTCTTTTGTTTCAAAGTGTCCGATTTACTAGTAAACCGGACAGTTTTTAACAAAAGAACTGTCCGATTTACTAGTAAATCGGACACTTTAAACAAAAGAACTTGTTAATCGGACACTTTTAAACAAAAGAAAGCCAGGTGGTAATTATAAAATATTCGGTTATGGAAATTAGAAAGCATGGTTAGAACAATCGGCACGAGGCGGAGAGTGGTATAACAACATTAAAACACCATGGCTGTATGTAGTCTTGTTTACAATTAATCAGCTGCATGATCGCAGCTACACAACGTACCACATCCACTCCACACACGCCAGACAGAGAAACATAAATAAATCACGACATTTT
This sequence comes from Ptychodera flava, assembly GCF_041260155.1. Classification (NCBI taxonomy): domain Eukaryota; kingdom Metazoa; phylum Hemichordata; class Enteropneusta; family Ptychoderidae; genus Ptychodera; species Ptychodera flava. Next base: position 4,386,137 of record NC_091949.1, read on the forward strand.
TCAATGTCAATGCCATGTGTTTCTTCTTTATTCCTGATAAAATACAACGTAGCTGGTGTTTGAACACATAATATACTTGGTTTACTGTTCATAAACCGTCATTTATTAAATGTTGGCAATTACTCAGTACAAAATGTGCGTTTCCTATGCTTTGATCTGGTTTAAAACTGTGATTCGAAATCTAATGATTTTTATGAGTTTGACACTCCTGTTCCACGTTTACAGTTTCTTTCAGACTCTGATGTGTTAATATATGTGAAAACAATATCATAATTCAGCATTGACCTAACTCTAATATTACGTCTCCCTCTCCTGGACTTTGTAAGTAAGGAGGTATTTTTTCGGTCGTTATTTTCTCTCATATATCTCAAAATAGGGGGTCTTTTTTTGAAAACCCCAGACTAGGGGTATCTTGAAATTTTGTGGAACGAGCATAGATACCCATGCCCTCTGAGAGTGTCACCACCGGGGATTGAACACAATGGTATTTTTTCTTTTACTAACAACGGTCTCATCATTGCGATCCTAGTTCCATCAAATGGAAACATAATTATGAAATACGGTGTAATTGGTAACATTCTAATCACAGAAACACTCAAAAACAGAACGAAAGAAACTACATAAACTGTCACGTTACATTGATATTTACATATATTTAGAGCTACGTACCTTCAATTGACTGGAGATAGTTGATATTAAGTATTAATATACACAATTTCATGTTCATAACACAGCTTTCGATGCAGTATAATAAAAATGGCAACGTGGTTTTTATACAAACAAGCGCGAACCATTGTATGCTACTGAACTACATACCATGAACTCAAACACATAGCCAACTGATAAAAGTTCACTTGATTCTATCTTTCGTGACCCTATGAGGCTGTTTGCATTTACATCATGCTGACTAAAGTACATCACGTTATTTGGAAAGTCTGTGCCCCTCTCTACCACGAAATTGTCTTCAGTGCATCTTCACACTGATCAATGAACTTGTTGGTCCGCCACTACTAATGACAACAATAAGTCCTCCTACTTATCTACCTCTCAAGTCCTGTAAAATTGCGAAATCGACAAACAATATTTTTAAAGTCAACGAAAGCCTTTCAAAATTACGGGAAATGAAACACATTCACACTTACTCGTGAATGGACAATTTGGTTTACAAGTTAGAAGTAAAGAAAACTTATTCGCATACCATACGAGCAGCAGGTGTTTATCTAATGAGAAGTTTTATCATTCAACAATATGTCAATGTACTGAAGTGTAGCATTTCATTAGCCGTATCAAGATATAATGATGTAAATTCGTAGGTCAACAAAACCATGTGAGGTTAATCAAAATTAATCCAAAGCAGTTTCATCCAACCAGTCCGTAATTATGTTCCCCTATTCACGATGCAACAGACCCCTGGAGCCCTTTGGATTTGTAGATTTTCAAATTACATGTGTCAAGTAACAGCAATGAGAAGAAGAACTCATATTTGTTCAAAATGTAATAGACATGTAATCGAACATGACAGCTGATTCCGAGTTACAATTGAAACGTACATTCAAAGAAGTCCTGGACCAGCTTTCCTCTGTTTCACCTCATGTGATGTTTTTAAATCTAATATGTATAGATATGATGTTGAAACACATTGTTCATCATCATTTTCCGTCGAAATGTTAACGGCTGGAAAACCAGGAAAGGAGACAGCAGTAAAATGCTTTCGAACTTTTCCCCCTCAATTATATGGTCGACAAAAACATGTTATACACGATACCACCTACTCTACGGTTTATAGAAACGGGGAACAGCAATGCTCTTTAAAGATTAACATTTTAACTTACTATTTCAAAATAAATGTTTCATGAATCATTAAATGATAGTCATAACGCCGTCTTTATGCACTTTTCCTTGTGTACTCCAACCTCTTGTTGATCAGACTATTGAACATCATAAGCCGTATCGGTGTTGACGTGTACACCTGGTTCTAACTTATCAGTGCAGGCGCACTAATTTCAAGCCAAATTGTTAATTTGAAGAGTGCCCAATCAATGCACACCAGTGGTGTTATAACATTATATCCCCTACATTGACGAATTTTATTAAGATAATTTATTATGTTTTCGAAACTAGCCGATGAACAAGGAAATGGCTGTGCATTGTCAAATATCATGTTTTTATTTATCAATTGAATATGAACAAATTGCGAAGATTTTTACATATACATGTCTACTGAGGCCTTTTCGATAACATCCAAAGGTATCATTAGATGAAACAATTTACCGACGTATTTCTCAGGTTACAGCAGTGAATAGTAAGCATACATCAGTGAATAGTAAGCATACATCTGTGAATTATCATAATAGAAACACATATATAATAATTGAAACAAAAATAATTCAAAAAAGTGAGAAGAAGCCACCACTGAAGTTGTATACACAGTTCAATTGATTGTTTCATCTGACAGGTACACACATTGATGTACATGTTACAGCACGCAATCGACTGGTCCCCTTGCACCTACCATAAAAGACAAAATATGAAGCAAAGTTAGGTTTGAAGAACAAAATATTTTGAGTATCTCTTTGATTGAATAATGGGTATACCTAAAGCTTAGGCTGCGTAAACAAAAACGGTTAGGGGGGGGGCTGGAGGAATTCAGGGGGGGGTTTCGAAAATTTTTGGGTAGTGGAGGGGGGGACTTGAAAATTTTGCTCTACCTGTAGGGGGGACTTGAAAATTTTTGGGTCCCTTTTGAGTTTACATTTTCCAATCCAAGTTTTGTAGGTAATTCAATGAAAAATGAATACCATTTTTATGTCATCAAAATGTTGTAATGTTAGTAATAATTTAACAAAATCTAGAACCATTTTGTCACATTTCATGACTTTTATCTCGAAAAAATCTTAACGTGTTATTTGTCGTAAAAAACAAACTTGAGCCTCGTAACAGGGCAGAAGCTGCAACTGTTAATGATTTCTGCAATATTCCTATGCAATATAACAATTACAGTTTCTTGCTATCTCCCTACAGCATGCTCAAACACACAATATTTAGTTTGTCGACAAAGCCTGTATATATAAATATAAATATGTATTTGGTGATAATTTAATAGGAGTCCAGACTGACAGTCAGTTGTCAGTGATACAAATGCATAGTACACATACATAGGCTGTGATAGCAAGCTGAATACTGGACAATTTAACATGCTGTAGGGAGTAGAACAAGAACGCAGTAGTAAAACTGAACAAAAATATTGCCAAAATTATCAAAGTTAATACAGCTACTGCCTACGGGTAGTGTCACTATCAGATACTACCCTGCTACTGCAGTGTCACTGTCACTGCATACCTGAACAGTGACAGAGACAGCTCTGACTTTGATGTACAGGTTTTTGAAGAAGAGTTTTGGTCAAATGACACTCATGACAGTGAAACTCACTTGTACACAAGATCAGGCTAGAGAGCAACACAGGAAGAAAACATAGAAATGTTTGAATTCTGGCATATGAGAATAATCAAATATTAAAGAAAAAGATGGGTCACCATGCTTGATTTTCTAAATTTTCACACTCTTATTATAAAATGATACAGAAGTAAAACTTTGAATAGTAAAGACTAAAAGAAAAAATATGTGGCCAAATGGAATTATTTATTTTTTAACCAAATTTGCAATTATCACACCCAAAATTTCAGAGATTAAAACATTTATTTGATGGAATATTTTAACCTTCCGGTATTGTAAATTTTGAGTAGCATCTAATTCATATAGATCTTGTAGTTTTGAAACAATTTTTGGTGGGTCACTGTGCAATACGGCAATTAGCCAGAATTCACAATTTTCCTACTCTCTCATGATTGCATTTTGTGTGCTCTTCACAGGAGCAATCGACCTGGCCAGAGTTGGATTAATTCAAGTTGGCTTTTAGACCAATAAATCAAAAAAATTAACCAATACATTTAAAGAACTTGCCTTGGGATATGACTATACAAAGTGCTAATACAGGTAGTGTTGAACACCTGTGAGCAGACCGGCGCAATACATGTTTATTTTTTCTGCACTCACATCCTTTACAAATATGCGGGCCTGTGATAGTTGGGGGGACGTGAAAAAATTTGACCATATAGAGGGGGCATTTGAAAATTTTTTAGGGTACTTAGGGGGGATCTGAAAAAAATAAGATTTCAATCGATATTCCTCCAGCCCCCCCCCCCCTTATCGTTATTTGTGAACGCAGCCTTATATGAACATATTTCATATACGAGAAGCATGAGGTTATTTTGGTTGGACTGTGTTTTAATAATTTTAACTGAGTCATCGTCAAACAAAACGTATGTGAAAGTATTGATGTTAAACTTTTCGGGAACAATCTTGAGCAGTATACTGCACAGTTACAGAAATACGGTTTCATGTGCATTTTGCTGTGTCATATAATAACGTACAAGGAAAGTAATGTAATCTGAAGAAATAGGTTTATTAGATATTACTTATGTCTAATTTCGTCCCATCGTTCTGGAATAGTGATATGTGTCCTTCAAAGGCCATGAGGCCAACGACCTCGAACCTATTTTAGTGCGTGCTGTGAGAGATTACGAGAGCCAGAAACAGAGTTTTGTTACAAAACACTTCTTCAGTGCAAATCTGTGCGACCAGGAAAATCAGCAGGACATGACTCTCCTCTTAGCATTTCTTATATGCAAGTGACAAGGTGTCTGTACTGCTGAGTATGTGTTTTAAGGCTATTGTAGGGGCTATTTTAAAACACTAACCGTGTAGTACCTTGTTTTCAGAGTTTGTCATCTTTTTGTTGCAGTAGATGGTAAAATGCAGTGCAGGGGGAAAACCGGATATTCGGTTGCCGTGGCGACAATTTCAGGGTTAAAAATATGAGGAAATTTGTGGCAAAGATATCTATTGAACGAAAAGTCATACAACAACCGAATTTTTTCTGTAGCATTCAGATGTATATGTATTACAATATGAACCTAAATCTATGACTGTATAAGATGTCAATATAAATTAAATCAAAGTCATCTCGGTAAGATTGAAAAATTAATAAATTTCACAACTTTCCGTCAAGTTTCTACTATGACATGATTGGATGACCTCGTTTTTTGAAGTTTGTTTTGTAACGTATTTAATTTCACATATGTTGGCTGATTTTCATTGCATTCCAACCATTCTTTCAAGAGTTATTACTGCCACAAGAAACGAATGCAGTACAAAACACAATTGTTAGGAGTATTGGATTGAAATGTTTACAACATAAAGGTGATACTCATACTTCGTGCAAAGTTTACGACCTCAAAATAGGGTATTGGACAAGTTTAAATTGTCAGTTAGAATTCTATTTACAAAAGCCTGGTTGTAATTGCTTTCTAAGTGAAAAATGAACTGTTAATTATCAAAAAAACATTGATTTTATAATCAGCATGATAATGAAATTCATGTGAGATTCTTTACTTGTTATGTATATGGACACCATAACGTCTAATATGGTTTGTTTTCTGGTTTAATTGCTATACCTGAATGAAAATCTTCATATGCCTTACAGTAATATCCACACAAAATATAAAACTGAAGCATTTGTTGCAAATTTCTTCCCGATTACTCATTGATCTGGCTTTTTAAGACTGCAATTAGTCTCAAACTCACAATTTCCACAACGCCATATTTTTACCTCTGAAAAAGCTGCTTCAATAAGCAAGCAAATGGTCACTACTTCATACATGATGCCATAACTCAACGAAGTTTTTAGGCAACCAAAATAGCGATTTACCTGTGTTGAATATATAATTAGACTAAATAAAATTTGACCAGGGGTCAGTGGGAAAAAAACGCGATTTTACTCGATTTTAGTTAATATTTTTTGAAGAATGATATAGCTTATTTGAAAGTATACATGTCGAGGGTGACAATGAAGGAAAAAAAATAAAATTAGATTTTTTGAGCATTTTGACCGACATTAGCCCAGACGATGGCCTTAATCGCTGGTAATTCGTAATGCGTGTCCTCAAAAATTATCTGACATTTTGTTGGTCCCAGTTATTAAGGATAAAAATACAAAAATGATAAAAATATCTATCGTCCTATTGCGCTATCGTCTATTGCATCAAAGGTTTTTGGAATGTGTCATTTTGAACAAGATTTGAGTCTTTTCTTGAATCTTCATCTTATCAATTTGGCTTCAAAGCCCGCCATTCAACTGATATGTGATATGTGATATGTTTAAGAAGTAATTAATTACTATAGAAACCATAGTAGAGTTGTAATTATTACGATCTGGATGTCTCTAAAGCTTGCAACCGTGTTAACCATTTGACACTGTTCAAGAAGTTAATCGCTCGTAATGTATCAATTTGCTTTGACAGATATCTTCTTGCATGATACAGAACCCTGCGTATAGATTGGGTTGTTGTGTATCAAAATAATATATACCGTCATTAATTAAGTTGGTATTAATCAGGGCGGAGTCCCGTCTCTCAATTTATCTGTCTTTCGGAAAGGTTGATATTGTAATTTCATATTCTTGTTTAAGCTTATTGCTGTTTCACTGTACCATACAATCTTTAGATGATATTGGAAAATCGTAATATCTCTTTCATAAATGTACTGCATGAGGGAAAATGCCAAGAGGGTTTGACCGGTTAAGAAGGGCTTGACTACGCAGTTTCTGCGTAGTGAAGCGTCATTACTTATTCATGGTGACCCCTGGCCAGCTGTCAATATCTTTGGGGGCTTTTGTCTTTTGGCCTGCTTTGCATATGCGTCGTTGGACACGACCTGCCAATCACCCAGGTAGTCAATTAAACTATTAATTGACTGTTTACCGACCCAATTAACACTATCCAGCAGTATCAGTCATATTTTAATCGCGTGGCCCGGGTGGGCACAACGTAGGAACGCGTGTATTTCTATGTGTACGTTTCACTTGTGGTGTTGTTTGTACCATCGTGCGTTTGAAGTCCTTGTTGCACCTACAGCATTACCTTCAAGGTGACAGGCTTACTATTAATGTTCAGTATCATTGCACCGAGTTCTGCCCACGGTGAAAACCACCTGTTTTGCCTACTAATTACTGCCCGTCGCTGCCCGTCCTGAATGTAGCCTATCTATAGCTACAGTAATCACATAAATCATTTATCAGTTTGATACATACTCCTTAATTGTAAGTTTGATCAAAATCGAGACCACATTCAAGGGCTATGCAGACTGTCCATTTACGCACACACAGTGACAAGAAGGCGGCAAACACCTACTCACCAAGCACATCGAATCGGCGAAAAGAAGTATAAAAAAGCTAGGCTCATCGCCAAAACAAACGCGCCAAGCGCTAACAAAAACCCATACCAAGCGGCCCTTTTCAGGGCCACCAAATACTCCAAAAAGAGAACTACCAAAAAATACGATAAAATGACATAGAACACACGAACACTTAAAAGAAATAACAAAAATCGTACACATAACAAACAACTGAAACACAACATTAAATACTATATAAACGATCACAGTAACGTAACAGAAAACATGGCCGTGGAAATAAATCAGCTATTTCCAAAGAAAAGCCGACAACAACATGAAATTCAACAACAACCTATCATCGCTCAAACTATGAAACTCCGAAAAATAGTACTAGGCAAAGCCTTAAATTCATTTGGACACAACAAAACCAAACAGAATAAAACCACCTCAGGATTTCAACAATAAAGTCGTATAATGTGACTACGCTACATCGTGAGACACAAACAATCGCAACACCAATTCAAAGAAAAGTCAAATTGGACTCCACGAACAACAAAAAAACAAAAACTTGAAAGCTATCTGAAGCTTCTAAACTCGCACTTCTAGAGATACCCTTTCAAACAAGGAAACAAAACATTTCGCGTGCCAAAAGAATCGCGATAAACCAGCTTGCAAACAATGGACAAATTTTGGGAAAATAACCCTTCGACAAGGGTCGGTTTTTCGTTATTGTCAACACAAACGATTACGTACTCGAATGCGAAAGGCAATTACGTAACACTCAGTATTATACACAACAAGCCAGAACAAACAGTAAACAAAGTAAACGAACTATTAATTAAAATGTACGAGAACAAGCACATCAACAAGGATGCTTGTAAGTATCTTGATCCAATAAACATAAAATTAGTACCCCGCAGTGGTACTTATTGCCTAAAATTCACAAACCTCCGCAAAAATCTAAAAGACACACCAGTCAAAACAAAATTTACCGAAGTAAAGAAATATAGAACAAACAAACCGAACCACCAAACGGACTCACAACCTGACCAAAATTAATATACTTGCCTCGCTAATCGGAAAGCAAGACCACTAAAATGCATTAAAATAAATTTTCACAAACACAAACTAAGGAAAGAATCTACACTGCGACTGATGAGAAACCACACTCGGGTTTCGAAACGCAAGCGTCAAAGGGCGACTCTATCAACTTTTGTAACAACATAGGTCCGGCTGCGTCTCGCCATAAGCTTTCCAAAACACAACAAAACAAAATTACCGTACACACTAATCCAAACTTCTCTACAAATATCCAAAGCGAAACAAACATTTCATTAACACAAATAATCTGATAAGAATGTAGGAACACATTTTCGAAACGAATCAAACACAAACGCGACACAAAAACATTTAGGATAGTTAGTGGGGAGCCTGTTTCACATTTTTTACATCTCGCTATACTGTCTATGATTCTAAAAATAAAGTCATCTGCCACTTTTTCTGTATACGCGGTTTGGCAAAACTCATCTCTTCAATCGAAAGTTGGGCGATTTCATGGTTCTTTGGGGCACTTAAGTGTACGTCGAGCTTAAGGAATGTAGTTACATTCGCGATGTTTTATTCGAAAATTATTTATTTCTTCAAGGGCAAATGCGCATAATTTATGCTGTTGGAAATACTGGCCGCTCATAAACAAGACAATAAACTCAATATATGTGCACTTTACTTATATTGTCAAAGTACCACCGACACCACACAAAAAACCAAATGGTTCAGTCCAGGTATTTGCAACTCTGCCATCCGACTGGTCAACAGGAAATCAACCATAGGTGTCTTTTGGCACGCCTATACGCCAGTCACCATCGGAAGGTATCCCTCCTCATATACCACTGGCGATCCCACCCTCAAGGCACTGCGTCATTCGACCAAGCATTGTTATTGTAATTTCCTGCATAAAATTAACAGCAAGGTCAACCGGTCAAAATCTCTTGGGATTTCCTGGCATGTGGCATTTAGACAGAGAAGGGGAATGTCATGATTTTAAGTGGATTGGTTTTGGGGAAAGTATGCAAAGGATTGGGAAGGGACACCATTTCCATGCATCCAGTATTTGAATCCCACCAGCGCCGTCCTTCCCCTTTGTTAACTATCCATGCCCTTATAAGTATGATTTTGAATGCATGAAATATAGCCAATATATATATATATATATATATATATATATATATATATATATATATATATATATATATATATATATATATAATATATATATATATGTATGTATATATATATATATATATGTATCTATATATCGTAAGATTCGATGTCATCATCGTGACAGCATACGGATCTCATTTTGCGACAGCATATTCCAGACTATTTCAGAGCTACTTACCTATTCCTGCGGACTCCATGTCACTTTGAAAATCACTGACATGACAGAGTTCGTAAGAGGAGTGCTGCATGATGCATTTCTTACCGGCTTCCCTGCAAACTTTCAAAATGGGAAGGAACATAAAGATTACACCAGTCTCGTCGCTCCGAATATATGCAGAAATTCATTTATATATTTATGTATTTATTAATTTATTTACACTTTTATTGAGCGGCCGAGTTACTTGTACAGTAATTTTCATCGGGGCTCAAGCAAAATTACAATAATTACATTCTACAAAGGAACATTCATTTTCACATAATCTTTCAAGTCACACTTAAGGTGTGCAGAACAGTAGTTTGTTTGGTTTCAATTGGTAAAGCATTCCACAGTTGGCAGCACGGTATTGAAAGCTACGTTGACCATATTTTGAGAAGCATCTAGGTACATAAAAATCCTGGCGAGAAGTAGACCGTGTATGATGACTATGTACATCACTCTGAGCGGTAAAAAATCAAATAAATACTGTTGACCATACCCTTTCAAACATTTAAATGTTTCAATTGCGTTGAAGTAAAATATTAGTTGTCTGACAGACATGACATTAAGTAATGAAAAAAATCCACAGAAGGGAAATCAAACGGAAGTTCAAAAAGGGTACGTAGAGCTCTTTTCTGAAGTATAAACACTTTATCAATATCCTTAACTGTTGTGTTCCCCAAACTACACAGCAATAATCAAGAATACTCTGGAATAGACCATAATACAGTACTATACTCTGATCAAAAGAAAATAAGTACAACGGTTACGTAAAAATCCAATGCGCATATTCAATTTCTTGCATAAATTATCAATATGAACATCCCAGGATAAGATTTCATCTAAAGATATACCTAAAATCTCCCCTGAAATAACTTTGGGGATCTTGGTATCAGCTATCTCTACAGCTAATGAAACATCGGAGTTATTCAAATGACCCAATTTAAAAGGTGAAGTTATCAAAATGCACTTTGTTTTCCTTGCGTTTATTCACTATGCATTTTAGATTCGGGCGTGTAGAAATAGAATAATGTCGTTTAATTTTAGCATGTCACTCACAAGTTTTGTGTATATTAACCATTATACTAACCGATATCAATTTGATGGTTCTTAAAGGGCCCATGACTATATATTTTGATATTGTTTCATTACTTTTGTTGTGTAAGGACATTTTGTTTGTTTTCCCTAAAGTACGTTAAAATATAAAGTACTAGCAAATACAACATTGTGTTCAGGATACTGTGTCATTGTTAAAAAGTGAATTCTAGCTCGGACTAAAATACGATTATCGACAACGCCATTGAAATATCACCAGTGTACACGTTTCTGACATTGAAGTATGATCGAAAGAGTTACACAGAAAACTATATTTGAGAAACAGGACACAGATAATATGAACACTTCAAAAGTTGTAACAGCATTGTGATAAAATGGTTTTGACATAATACCAATAAAATACCTTCATCGATGATATCCTTAAAGAAGCCTTTGATCTGATGATCGTGCTCATCTCTGTGTAAGGAAGGAAGAGAAGAAGAAGGTTCATTCCTGTAATTCTGGTACATATCATATTTGGAATCATTTGGCGTTTTGTACCTTTCATTTGGCCATGAGAGAGCAGTCTTTTTTCGTCACCGTCCACCTAATCAGGAATCAAAGCCTGCAAATGATATAAATATCAATTCAAGGAATTTAATGAGCTGGGTTACGATTATAAAGAGGGAACTTTGTATTTGGCAGCCTTATCTATATATCTTATATCCAAACAACGAAAGCTGCAGCGGCACTGACAGACGAATATACGTTTCTTGGAGAAAGTTTCTGTTTTCTATAAGCGATAAACATTGTATTTCGACCGCAATATCACCATGGTAACACATGTGATATATCAAAATGATTTGTACAGATATCCATTAGACGAATTTGTATGTCACAGAATATGTAGTTGAGAAAGTGTATATCAATTCCAATTAAAGTTATCTATAAATATTACAATAGGAGTCTTGTGATTTATCTTACGCATAATATAAAGAACAGTAAACTGTTGCATAAGACGTCGACCAGAAAAGTGTACGTCTTATCGTCTGCTTTTTCCTCAAGCCTATCCAATATCGTGTTTTCCATAGCTTTTCCCAGTTGATGGAACATTAACAGGGACAGTGTCAGATCTTGTCGACTATGTGCTCCACGAATTATGGGATTAAGGAAACTTCCATGGCCTAGCTGTGTACGATTTGAAAATGAAACGTGAAAGTGAATCAATTGTTACAGGCATTGACACCTTAATCATTTTTGCAACTGTAATCAAGAATTTCTTTCATGTACCGTAGATAAGCTTACTAGTACATTATCTAAGCAATGCAATAGAGATATTCACAATATCCAGTAGATCGCCTCGAAAAGTGCGAAATAGTCAAATCTCTTACCGCAGAAATAATAGCTAAATAGTCTTACATTTATATGCCAAATGTTACAAGTTGAAGAACAAAGAATTTATATTAAACTTAGTCTTACTTGGCTAACATAACGTGATAGCATTGCACGGGCCACCGGAATAGGAACTCGCTCTGACAGCACAGAAAGAAGGATGTTGGGTGGCGAAAAAGAATTGGCAAATTCATGTTGAAGGTCGTCATGGAAAAGTCGGTGGCTTGCAGAAAGGTGTTTAAGGTCATAGCCTACTCCATTGTTAAGCCCAAACCCTGCAGAAAAAAATAGTGTCAATGACATTGTCCCAGTTTTGATAAGAACAAAGTACATTCGACAGACGGAATATATAACAGTACTGCATCGTAGTGCAATCAAATTTGTAAATTCCACCATAAATTCATCAAAAATTAATTTATTCCTAGGAACCTACCATTTGAAAGATATGTTAAAGGAAAATAACGAAAGCTATCCAATGAATTGTATCCTTAATACCATGCCATAGTTTTGATTTTTGATATATCATTATGATTGAAAAGGTAAATCTTGCCATGTGCCTCTAAGCGAAGATTATTGTGAATCTTCACCTACCCTGTGCTGCCTTACTCCTTGATGCACGACCCGTGTCGATCTCTCAATACATGTTATACAACCGTCTTGACTGTAGCTAAACTGAAAGATCCGTCGCTCGAGGGCGCTCTCTACCCCCCCCTCTAAATGTGAACTATATCTACTTTGTTATTACTCAATACATGAAAAGTATGCAATATCGTTGACATTAAGCAAGGGTAATAAAATTGACTTTTACCATTGTAAGTTTTAGGCCAAAAGTAACAACAAACAAGTCTTACTATTTTATTACGTTTTAAATTACCAATATCTATTATTTGAATTTCAAGAGCGAAAAAGTATCAGGCAAGAAGGTTCACAGTCAAAAATTATTTTTACAAAAATTAAAAAAATATTGCCTAAAAATAGCCTTGCTAATTTTAGCACAAATTTGACAATTTAAACTTAGGCATCCTAAAATAAATGTATATCAACATATCAGACAAGCGCTTTCTGAAAAGATTTATATTCAAAAACTGGTAAAAACTACACTGCTACTAGTCATGTCATGGTTTGAACGAGGTGATCTAAACTCATATAAGGGACCAGCATACCAAATTTCGAAGCCATCGGGTGTGTTATAATTGAGAAGACTGACCAAAACTGACAATAACTGCCACAAAGTTGGAAGAGAGGCACATCACCATAATTTAAACAAATCTGACTTACATATCCCTGTGCACGTGCACTTTGCACTTTGCACGTGCACATGCACTTTGCTTTTTATCCTTACACAAACATAAAAAAATATGTCCGTCCCTAATCTTCAGATACGCTTTCATAAAAATAGATGGTTCAGTGGTTTTTAAGTTATCTCAGGGAACGACAGCCGGGTGGACGGACAAACAGACAGACGTACAATACCTATATAAACAAACAAATACACTCACAAACACACACACGTGCGCGCGCGACGGACGCCGCGTGACCCCCTTATATTCACATGAAAATGGCAGCTAAAAATAAGCCCGTCAATCAATCGTATTAAAAATGTCATGCTGCTTTCATTGATTTGCTAACTAAGGTCAAACTTCGGAAAAGCCATTAATAGTATACAAAGTTAGCTTGCTTTCAAAACCTTTATCGATTTGATAACATGCATATTTACATAGTTTGATGGTGAGATCGAGTGACCGTGAAAAAAAAAATAGATCACAATCGATTAAAAAACGGATCATCCCAAAAAATATTAGCATTTTAGCATGATTAGAACTTTGTGTTCGTATGTATGTGTAAGGATAGTTGGATTATTTTCCATTTTTATTAACATCAATTGATTGTGTCAGTTTAAAAAATTTGCAACGCAGCACACTAGAAAGCAATGTGACAAGCAATACATTAAGTGACGTACCTTCGATTACCTGACAGGCAAAGAAGATCGCAAAGGCGACACAGAGATTCATTTCCCTCAAAATGAGAGACATCACAGCAAAGGCTACGATATGTATGCCGAGAACGGAAGATCAATTGTATGCAAATTTACATGTATTACACTCTGACCTCTGGGAGAGATGATACTTCACGAATCCGCGGTCAGTCACAATATAGTCTGGTCTCCTGCCCCATTTCTAACGCAGGCTGCGCTGCTCAAGAAAATAGGGTCCCTGTTTTCATGAGGATTGCAGGCAGGGGTAGGAACACGGTTACGTGTGGTCCGATACTCATCGGCCGCCGTGGTATGCATAGAAAAGGGGTTTTCTGTGCATACCACGGCGGCCGCTGTTTCGAAACACACGTAACTGTGAGTAAGAATGGGGCAGGGACCACACCAGTCAAAGTATGGATCCATGCATACGGACTCAAAATTTAAGTCCCCTTTTCTGTAAATATCGATGTTCTTTTCACTATTTAGGGTTATTTTTAAAACATGTATATACTTTCTTCTTGCTTTACTAAGAAAATCAAGAAGAAATGCAGAGTGTCAGTTATCAACACAGTCGTTATGTGTGAATTGTTGGAAGTTATTGACGGTTGACTTGACAGTTGACAAGAACAACAATTAAACAATAACATTAATGTACGATATGTGTTGTGTTTTACAAATGTAATAAGAAGGAAATGTCATTGTTTGCTTCATAGAACACAAATAATGTAACTGCAATCGAAAATCGAATGTGAAAAATGGTGTCAAATATTTTTATTAAATGGCTTTCAAATACGTATAGCTTGCTTTGCATTGTGCGTCTTTGAATTGTCAATATTTGTATTCAAAGATATATGATATGGCAACATATCGCTCATTACAATTTGCCGTTCAAATGTGGACAGCTGGAAAACAAGGGAAGCATCGGACGATGCTGGATCGCTGTAGCTGATGTCATCCACGATGTTCGCCTGTTCTATGGTTACAGTGAAACGTTGAAGAGTAACGTTCTTCAAAGATTAACATGCGCCATTAATCTTACCCTCTTGGTCATTTAAATATTCGCCAGCTCTAACTTGAACCGCTCGCTATCGATATCGTTATATCGCGACAAGACTGTTTGCAATCTTCAAATTTCAAACAGGGATAACAACCATTTTAATACGAAAGATCGGTAACCTTAGGTTATTTGTTTGTCCAGTAGCAAACTTTGCAAAGTGACCTCTGAGAGAATGATCAAAAGTTTCATTGAGGAAAGAAAGTTTAAATATGCAAACAGGTAAGCGAGGCAACTACTTGTGTTTGCCTGAGGTAGCCGAATACAACGACAGCGTTGTTGCCGGTCACCAGGGCGATCAAAGTTATATCCATCCTTTATAGAGTATGAGCTCAGGCCCTCTAAGTTCTAAACGTTTCGTGTGTTTTGCGTGTGCTCAGTGTGTGTCAGCAGGAGCACCGTAACAATTACATGATGTACCCTGCTCATAAAGATTGCACCAATGGACCATGGAGTACTATGGCTATCTGATCTCGGCTATCTCGTCTCATACAACATCTGATTATGTTTGTATGGACATATCGGGTTGCGTTCTGGACGGTACGTCAGATTGAGTTAATGCAGCCTTACTTTTCCCAGTGGAAAGTGTGTACATGGTTGCTGCCAGCGGTCTGTCGACGGTGCTCCCCCTACGGCAATGGCTATGTATTATCTTGCGCTGTTTGTTCTAAGTAGGTTATGATTTGTCTCAATATAGACTAAAATTGTATTATTTAATCGACAATGAATTTGCTGAGGCGACAGTTCTAACACCAAGTTGAACCAATATCAGTGTTTCACGGCCTGGTCATATTCTACAAACAATGTGCACACATGCGTCCTGGACATCAAAATGTACAAAGCGCGCAATATAGATTGCATCTAGGGGATACATATTCGGAATATTAGATTTTATAATTGTTTTTTCTAATCACGAAATCCTGGAGTATTTCACTATTCTAGTTATTCGCAAATCGTATTTAACCTCACATAGTTAACACTGGAAAGACAGCAATTTTGATGTGAATGTCGGAATAGATTTGTTTCTCTGATACAAAATTTTGCACGGCGACCCTTGATTTTTTTTCTTGATTTGATAAACGAACGACTGTTAGTTTCATATAGCAAAAGGTTAAGTCTTTCATTTTCAAGGTGCATATTAATTTTGAAGTCGTCGAAGAGATTGTTCCGGATAAATAGTCAAGATCTGTACAACCACGTCACGCATATGCACATATGCACGCCAGATTCCAATCTTATGCATCGGTATGCATGGTGAGTACATTTATATCAAAATCACAGATCATAACTTCATTGTTGATTGACATTTTAAAGTTCTGTAAAGCAAGTTTTTTACTAATATACAGCATTTATTCATCAGTAAAATCTTTGCATTTTCCGTTATACAGTACACCTGAAGAAGCTGTAGTTTTGAAACGTTGTGTCACAAGTTCATTAGCATGCGTTCGGACCAAACGACCGCGGGTGCGGTGTTCCTCAATCAAGTTTTATTTTTATCATCCCACTCCACTCTCCACTGGGAGAATCTATCTATCTATCTATCTATCTATCTATCTATCTATCTATCTATCTATCTACTATCTATCTATCTATCTATCTATCTATCTATCTATCTGTCTGTCTGTCTGTCTGTCTGTCTGTCTGTCTGTCGTCTGTCCGTCCGTCCGTCGTCCGTCCGTCCGTCCGTCCGTCCGTCCGTCCGTCCGTCCGTCCGTCCGTCCGTCCGTCTGTCTGTCTGTCTGTCTGTCTGTCTGTCTCCAAAATTACATGAGTATTGTCTTCGAAAAGACAAAAGAACTTAAGAAATTTCGATACTGTTACATTTTTGAATCATATGAGCTTTGAAATCCATCGTAGGAATCAAATTGACAAATAGAATCCACAAAGATTATTGAAGGTTTATAACCTTATTCAATGATATGGAAATCTACGGATATTTATATATCAAGTTTTGTCAGTAATGAATTGACATGATTGAACTGCTCCTAGAAGAGGCCAAGCCGCCCTTTCAATTTAGAAACCCAGCTTAGTAACTCCCTTGAAAATCAACATCTCAGCTATGTAGCCACCATTAGTAGTAGTAGTAGTAGTGGTAGTAGTATGTTTATTATAGTGACATGTAATTACCAAAGTATATAACTCAAAGAGAAAAATACAGGATGAATTACCCAGCCCATCGGGCTTATAAGTCACATGAAATATAATTCATTTAACAAATCATTGAGGGTGCTATATAATTAGAAAAACAAAGAAATCTCACAAATCACTAATTATGAACATACAAAACATTTCGTCGCCTATTAAAAGCTCTAATAATGAATTTTGAGGTAACTCTTTGGTGATTTACCATGATATGTTTTAGCTTACATATATCATCGTAAGAAAAAAATTCAGGACAAGATTCACTTACAGAATTATATAAGAAAACCGTAAGTCATCATACAATGAGCAATGGAAAATAAAATGAACTTCATCCTCGACATCATTCGAATCACATAGTTTTACATGTACGATTGGCCACTGCCTCGCCTCTATATCGCCCTGTTTCAACCCTGAGAGGAAGGATACCAAAACGAAACTGGGCAAACAGAGACCTTTCTGATCGAGATAAGTCCAAGTTTAGGTAGCCTTCTGTGCTGTACTCTGTCTTAAAAGTGGAATAAGTACGGAGTTTTGGTTTATTTAATACATTATTGTACCAATTTTCAACACAACTTAATTGTTTGTTCTCCTTGACCCTATCTATGTCACAAGGTGTCACATCATCAATGTCTAAACTTTCAAAAATATTATGCAACTCTGCTGACCAATTTCCAGCACACAAGTAATTATCCATAAAAAAATTTTCTTGGTCAATCTGTTTTCGTCCAAACAATTCAGTCTGTTCCAGTAACGAACCATATTAACCCATCTACGAGTGATACACATGTCCCAGCCGGTATCTCCAAGAACAGCAAGTTTAGGCGCAAATTTATGTACTCCCAGAAATAACGCAGTGCCCTGTTTTGGACTAATTCAGGAATTAATTCATTAATTCTAAATACCTCTTGAGTGACGAGAACTTTGTCCTCGGATTACTCACGCATGAGTTGGATGATGCAGATATATATTGATTATACTGTGTTCTGCTTTGAATCACTAATAAAAATGATGATTTTTTAGTGATTATTAAATGATTTTTTTCTACAGGAGGGCGCTGTTCAGGGAAAATTGTTTAGGATATATGACACCTTGTAACGGTCGAGGCGCTACCACAGCATTCGTGGTTAGTCGGTTTTCAATCACATATTGCTGTCTGTTCAACGTCATGTGATACTGACGTTGGAAAAGTTAAGAACACATTTCATTTCCTGGTATATCATCGTCATGTATGCATGAGTTACCTCGTTGGACTTCGTTCATGGTTACGCGCTAACGGGAATGTTAGTGTTTATCGTTTCGCACGCATTTACTCAACTAATACAGATTTCTCGAAAGATATGATGGTGAAATGATTCTAAATGAATTAAAATTTATCTGCACCCACTTCAGGTTTTGTTTAGTGTGACTTTTTTTATATCTTTATAGATATTCAGGGCCACCGTTTCTATTAGGCAAACAAGGGAAATGTTCAACTCTTGCTTTTATCTGACGATAACTTCATGTGTCTATTTTATGAACCACATAATATTGCAGGCATAACTGTTAAGCTATGTGTGAAATCTCTTCCAGAATCTGTTATCACAACGAATGCAATGAAATAGCTTGATCAGTAGGGTTAGCACGTGATCTTATGCAGAAAGTCACATAAAGTTATTAAATACAGACATGAAAGGGGTGAAAGTTCTGAATGGAGGAAACCGCGGTTGAAGGCAGAACGAGCTCACATGAGTTGCATGTTGGGGCATGCTGTTTTAACTTCGCGAGTTGAATATCCGCCCTTCGCTTCGATAATTGTATATAGTTTGCCATGCAAACTTCCATAAAAGAAAATACTATGGAAAATGAATAATTAAAGGAAGTTGCTAAAAAAGGAATGCAAAAATGTATGCCAACCTCAATCCATATCTCTATTAGAAGGTTGGGAAGTTGCCGATGCCGGAAATACTGTTTTATCGGCTATTATTGGATAAAAACGATAACATTGTCTAACTTCTAACCCAGAGTCTGATATTAGAAGGGTTGGGAAGTGGCCGATGCCCGACACGCTGTGTTATTGGTGGATAAAATCGATAAGCTCAGTATCTAACTAACTAACAGATGACAGGCCAATCAGGCATGCGTCTTCCGCCGACAAATACATTGTCAACGATTCGAGTTTATATCCTTGCTTTGTGAGTGAGCCGGCCGGTACTTAGTTAACTCTTTGTTATGTTGGGTAAGTATTCAGCGATATTGTATGATCAAAGTGACCACTAACGAAGACTTGCTATCAAAACACAATAAAGTGAAGGAATAAACTTGAGCGGACTGTGGCGTGAGTATAGTCTGTTGGTAAGATCGTTGGGTGAACGCATTGGCTTGCCCTGCGTTGCCCTGTAACTGATGGCAAGAAAAGCCAAGAACTAGGGGCCAGTCTACCGCTAACACTGAAACGCCTACGACCTTTCTTCACAATTTACCGATTAATGCCAATTTGATAGCACAGCTTGTAGACAGTCCCGTGAACAATTGCTTTCTGTCCACGCGATACCATGCAAAAACCGTGTCCAATGAAACAAGCGACGTTGAGGTTCTCACGAATGCACGTGTCCCTGTCCATTGCGATGATTTATAATACCTTCAATATTTGAATATGTCTCCCACCATCACAAACTCTTCTACATTGATTTCTTTGCGACTATACCAACATTCGTAAATGTGTACATTGAACTGTAAATAGTTCTGCTATGCCCGCTACTTTCGTGGTCATCCCACATCTTATTTACTCACGTTTCCTACCGTTACATTTTCGAAGTCATTGCATTTTTTTAAAATTTAGGATACCTGACAACTTAAAAATATGATGAAAATTGAGATAAATTTGGTTTTAATGTTTTCATGGCAGTAACAGTATATACGGTTATGCCTATTTTGATTACCCTGACCGTTTCATTGCTAGACTGATTCTGTCGTTAATTTGTGACACCTGAGTAATTTTCAGCGTTTGTCGATATAATTGGAGACATCACCTCGTAGAATAAAGAAGAATGAATTCGGTTGTAGAATTGGATATCCTATGGTCAAACTTATGTGTATTCAATAGTGAGCTGAAACTGACAAACGTTTGCGAAGTCTTAGAGCACCTCTCATTTGTACTTCAGTTCCGTCATGTCTACTATACAGTTACAACGTCCAGAAAGTTCCTTAGGAAATCGGAAAGCCTTATTTCCCCTGCCGAGATTTTCTTGTCCCGTCATCTAGCTATAGATATTCCAGATCACCAGATCAGTTAAAACAGGGTGAAAGAATGAGTTGCACGATAATATTGAAGCTCGATAACACTGCTAGTCCTGTGTATTATACCGAAGTCGCAAATGACAAGAATTTTGGTGCATGCGATGACTAAAATCATTCTTGAAGGCCCTTTCCGTTCATTGATCACTTTTTGTTCCACACAATGGTTGCAAACAAATAGTAAAACCTTAAACAGTACTCTAATACAGAAAGATATAAGAAATATGGCAGAAAAAGGAGAGTTTCATTCGTATATAACATAGTCAACAATGGACACAAATGAAAAACTAAAATAAAAAAGGTACAAATATAAAATATTTTGAGAAAGTACGCGCCTCGAAGTTTAAAGACATCAACTCTTGCTCAAGCTTTGCCTAACGGAGCTTTCCATATATTCTCATGATAATTAATAATATATAGCAGTCAGTCACTCAAAAGAGATAAAAATTACCTAATCATTTACCGTAATTAGAAATTGAAAATAGCTACCATCCCTATGTCAACTCTCTTGGGGAAAAATTAAAGTTTCGAGTTTGAATATCTATCCCCGAGGCGCGATCTACTTTAAAATGTGAAAATTTTCAACCATAGTGTTTCACAATGTTATAAGGTACGTAAAAGTTAGATTTTGTAATGTTTTGCGCTAAGAGGAAATATTTATACAAATTTACTTGAAACGCTGATTCTAATTGACTGAATCAATGATGACCTTGTCCACTGCGCAGGAGGTGCAAATTTGATACCGTGCAACAAGATCTTTTATAAGACATCAAGTCACTGTGAATACTATGGGGCAGGTTTTAGGATACCGGTCTCAATATCAGAGGATAGTGAGACAGAAACCCGGTAATCCAGAGCCTGGTGACGGACACACTGACGGAGGATGGTGAGTTCAAGACTCTTTACACAAGTGTTGCTCCATTGAGTAGAGCGTTAGGAGTACGTCATCCTGTAATTGGGCGCTCTCCTATTGGATCGTTCACTGGTTAGATTGATGGATCGAACATAGAAAATCAGCATTTCTATCGCAACTTGTCTGGTTCGTCACTGAATGTGCTTTGGCTGTAAATAATCACAATGTACCTGCTTCTTTGTGACACCATGTCTTAATACTAGCTTTGCTTACCTGTACAATGTCTGACTGACTATATTTATTCCAATTCTCCCGGAACGTGAATTATTGACAAGGTTCCCGGTATGACTAGAGGCATCACTTACTCAGTACCGCGAAACCAAACATTTTGTTAGAAAATTGTGTTTGTCATTACAGTATTGTTAATGCTATTTTCAGAGAATGTAAACGCTGGAAGTCTCGCATCACGTGACGCTGTATGTAGGCAAATCAATATATTCAAGACAGATTGTCTCTTCGATTTAAGCAAGATAGACAGACATTTATCTTGGTTTACCATACGCTGTTCTCGTTCCCAAAACGTTGACAAATATGCTGCCACGGACAGCAATCTTGACGATTCTTTGCATGGCCGTTTTGGATGTGACTTCCATCAACTGTGAAGAAACTCTGCAGCCAAATAGTGCAACTGTGGTAAGACTTCATTGCTCAGAATGTTGAAACGAACATTTTAGCGTTATTATGCACAGTTTAAATAGAGGGTGCTACGTGTCCATCATGATGGATTTTCAACACAGCAAATCTAACATCATCTGAACACTATAAGCTTACGAGTGTGTAAGTTTGCTCTCTCTAGACTGTCGGAATATTGAAGGACATATAACTGTAATATTTGATCAATCCGATTATTCTCATGGCAGAGAGAGAGAGAGAGAGAGAGAGAGAGAGAGAGAGAGAGAGAGAGAGAGAGAGAGAGAGGGGGGGGGGGCTGACATCGAAGAGATCTCCGTTGGTTGCCACAATTCACTAGGTGTTTATTTTTGTCTTTCAAGTCCAAGAATGGTGAAGATCTACCTTCGCACAATCGCCATCAACCTGGTCGAAAAGTAGGTACGTAGCGTAACATGCTGTCAAAGTTAATCACAACACAGTCATGTAGTTTTATTGTCCTCACTTTTTTGGATATTTCCAGTTAACATTGCATCGCTCGAGAGGTCAGCTATATTGGTGTGAGCCTTGAGACATGCTGGAGTAGTAACCTTGGAAACAGTTTGCAGTAACGTATGCACAGGAGATGTAGAGAAACGGCATGGGATATGTGTAAACGGGCCAGCATAAACTCCGACAAAGTTTTCAACCTTTCTTCAAAACAATAGAGTTACCACGATATCAACATAATTTGATCCATGGCTTATAAGACAAAAACAGTTTTTGAAAAGTTGTTTTCAACTCAGATAGAACTTGGCAAGGACTCCTATTTTCAATCAGAAAGTGACTTTCATTATAAAACCATACATCTTTTAATGATGACGACTTTTTTTTACAGTACGTTTTATGTCTCGGTACTCTATACAAGTTTTAAGGCCTGTTTAACCTTCGACTACAGAATTTCAGTATAGTTTATATACGTCGTCACTACCTAAACACTGGAAAAAGCTTCCAAAATTCATTATCTCATGCAAACCAAGCTCTCCATGCAGTAAAGAATGTATTACATGGCTTTTTTGTTATCAAGGGGTCGAATGCTACAAGCAACAAGACGGTTCAGATTATCGAGGCACGGTATCGACGACATCCAGCGGACGAGCTTGTCAGAAGTGGACCTCTCAGTCACCGCATCATCACACCAAAACACCAGACCGTTATCCCAACGCAGGCCTTGGCGACCATAACTTCTGTCGTAACATGGATGGTGCTCCACGGCCCTGGTGTTATACCGTCGACCCATCCGTACGCTGGGAATATTGCGATGTTGGCACGCCTAGGAAGAGGTGTTGTCACTGTAAGGAGTTACACCATCGTTTAACAATATTAGCAATCTGGATTCTATTAAGTCTAACAAGGGTGTAATGATTTACACTTAGTCTGAAATTTCAGTCAAAGTTTCTTGAAACAAATACTCAAATACTATATTGACTATTTTATCAGAGCCCCCTCCCCCCAAGTATTTCCTGTAACACTTATCCGGAAAGTCAGAAATGATTGAATTGTTTTATATCTTGTTCTCTTTGACCAAAAAAGAAACGACATTTGCAACATTTTGTCAATTTACAAACAAATTGTCATGCTGCAAATAACGTAGCGTGTTTAGCCATCGTAATCAATGTTTTTGTTGTCATGTTACTAAATTAAATATAGGATTTATAAAACTTAGTTAAGAAAGGTCAAGTGCCAAATTAATTTTACATCGAAGATAACCATGATTTACAGACGCAGGTCATCTTTGCTTTAATGAGTAGTCGCCAATAAAAATATATTTTATTAATTAAATGTAAGTTTCCACTTCTTCAAATGACAAATGACGGTTCAATTATTATTACGTCATCCATTGCCATGACGAATGCTCAACAGTAAAATGGTGATTTCATTCAGCTTTCTAAAACTTCTTACAGGGAGAGGCGGTTCTGGTGTAGTTTTTACTCGCTGGGGTCACAGTTCATGCCCGGTTACACAAAATTGGTTTATACAGGTATGTGAAGATTTTTATCGGAAATGATGCAGCATTTTCAGCATTGGCAGCAAATTTGGGTTCAAATCAAATATTGTTGTACTGAACGATAATTGACAATAATTTAGTGTGCTTCTAAGGAACGGCTATGTCGTACATTCGCGCTGTAATCGAGGGAAACGACACGATTCACATTGATGGTGAACACCTACATGTAGTTCAATGCATTATGCATTTACTGCAATCCAATCACTATATACGACATCAAATAAAAAGCATTTAATGAGGTATTTCATCAAACACCTGTGTTTTTTGTTGTTGAATATCATTAAGTTTCGGTCTTTTCGACGTTCTGACAATTTTTCTCGCAGTGCCCAACTTTCAACCCATGCACCGACTCTTGCCTTTGGCTTTCTATTAAAACTAAAGCTGAGAACTTATCTGAACGTTGAATTTAATTCCAAAATATTATATTTGTTTAATAGTTACGAATGTGTGTATTAATCTCTCAGATTTTAATACTTGTTGTATTGAATTATGTCGACAGATTGAATTTAATTTCTTGGAAATGGCTCAATATATTCAAGGCGAACATATGATAGTGCGATGTAATTTGATATCTTTTAAAATATTTCCCAGTCCACAAATGTATAACTTGTTTTCATGTTATCTACGATCCGGTAATTTCATATACTTAACTATATGGTTATGCAGAGTGCATTTGTCATACTGCTCATCAAATCAAATTCGGGATAAATAAACACTCCATGCTAATAATGGGAAAGTTTTCCATACTGTTCATTCATTTGATATTTCCAAACGTCATCGATCTTTAATCATTTTCCAGGTATAATGGCGGGATCCTACCACACCCATAAAGGAGAAGGAGGCAATTATTTGTGTTTGCCTGAGGTTGCCCAGTATGACAACAGTGCTGTTCACGGTGGCAGACAAAGCGATCGCGGACTTTTTTATCCCGTTGAATACCGAGGAAGTTCCGGGCCACTGAAATCTAAACGTTATCACGATCTTCCTTGCGCTGTTTGCCTTCAAGAGCATCGCAACAGTTACATCACGTACCCTGCTCGTAACGATTGTCCCATTGGTTGGACCAGAGAGTACTATGGTTATCTAATGGCATCAAAGTATAACGAGGCATCAACATCTGAGTATGTTTGCGTCGATGTGTCCGGTGGCGTCTTAACCGGTACGTCATCTAAAGTCAATGGTGCTTTCATCTACCCGGTCGAAACTAGGTGCGTTTCCGGCAGTGGTTTGCCTTGCGCCCCATACATTGATGGCTATGAATTATCTTGCGCTGTTTGTTCAAAATAGACTTATAATTGTCCCACGAAGACCTAGATATGTATTCTTTAGGATGAGCTAGTAGTGAGTGTGCTGCATAATAAAATAATATTAAAAAGATTCCCGAGTTCCACAGCGATTTTTTATCACAAAAGTCATCTATACATGATAGGTACACTGTACTATACTGGTGTTCTCAAAGAGTGCTCAGTATATGGATCCCTGATGTTATCGATGATACCTGCAATAAGATTTCTTCACTGACGTATTCTTTGAAAACGCTCATGTTAGTCATAGTATATCAAGTGGTATACGTCCTGGTGCTGCGATCAACACGTTCTCTCCGCTCTTGGCTAAACGCCTTGTTCCCAAGCTAACCATTACACCATTACAAGTCTGTTCAAAGTTTTACATATCACTTATCATTGTGGCTGTAAAAGTATGCAAAAGAAAACATTGCTGTCTTCAATGCCCGGTGAGGTATACCAAGCAAGAAATAATACTCAAATTTCTGACAGTCAACGCATACAGTTACCGTATACGCAATGTGAGTCTTACAAATACTCTGTCACGTCGCTCTCGGAACGTAAGACATGCTGTTTGCTTTTTTGGTCGATGCTTGCTTTTCTCTCCTTTTAGATATTGTACGAATGACACTGGTAGAAGTAGAGTTTCTGAAGTTCATCTAATAACAAAGTCGGAGCGTCGTTTATTTAGGCCAGAAGTTGGAATCGTTATCGCTAGAGTCTAGCACAAAAATAAAACCTGACAAAGTCCGTTCAGCTATAGCATGGCAGGCAAATCACCATGATCCAAACAACTGATAAAATATCTATTCATACTGCCACTCTCATTTCCTCTCCGACTGTTACAATGCCGCCCTCCCCAAAAAATCAAATCCTCGTCGATTTAAACGAAGTCAATTCAAGAACTATGCATATAGCGTGTCATCGCATTTTCAAGGTAACACATTCTGAGTGATATCAAATGTTTGTCATTTCGATGTTAAGTGATTTTCACATTTGAAAACTTCAACGTCGTGACGTCGTGGCAACTTAGCTCGGTATCGGACCGCTCTGTTTATGGTGAGGATTTGGCCGAGCCATTTTGTCTGCGATATCTTCTCTAAGTGTCTGGGTGTCTTACGTTGTGTGTTCAAATCCGATCGCAAAATCTACTTAATTTAACTCAGTTTAATTTAATTTAATTTAATGGGTTGGTAGCTCTGCTAGTGAACGGAATTGTTCCCGAGGCTGTCTTTCGCCAAGCTAAACGATGTATTCATTGCTCTGATAAAGTTTGTGTGCAGTGTGTGGTAGAGAGTATGTGACCAGGTGCTTTACGCTGCAATGTTCGAATCCGATTTAAAACCTACTGAATTATCATGTAGTGATAGATTACATTGGCAAAGTTTCTCTTTCAGGACTCAATAAAAACATACAATTGCGTAACAAGATCAAATAAATCGTCACAGTATGAACTTTCAAAGAATAGATTACAGTTAAAATTATGATTCTGATGATATTTGCCACCCATTCCCAATGAACTCTCTTATAATGTGACATAACATTGGCAACATCAAGGAATACGTCAATTGCAACGTAACCATCATCGAACAGGTGCATCTTAAAGTCGCAATTTTCAATCCCAGGTTCTCTCATTATTGGAGTTCTCCTCCCAGTCAAAGAGTTGTCCAGTAAGATTTTGATTTCTATAACATTAATTTCACAAACTGATCTCAACCTTTCGGCAGCATTTGCTACTTCTGCAAACAAAGTTTATACAAGCGTTTGATTGACGGTCGGCCCAAATCGTCAACGGTCATTGATTCCCAACCACCAGCGCTCGAATTTCCTAAACTATCGTTTTCCAGTCTCGTTAGAATTTGTATACAACGATCAGCAGCTTGGCAGTCTGTCTGTGTTTTTGCGGCCGGAAAAAACACTAAAAAGTGGCATTTTCTGGAGGCCCGAGGGTGTACTCGCGTGTTGCCTGTTTGGTGTCGACTTACACAGTGAACGCCGCCATAGATTCCCCTTTAACACCGTTTTCTGAATGAATTTACCCTTCACTAGAAACAAATAATCCAGCTTCTTTTGATAATCATACCTGTTTGATATTGCAACTTCTACATCTACATTGAACACATTGACCATAGACAAAACGGCTGAACGTTTGCAATTTTAGCGCTCGAAATTAAGTTCAGTTAACGATAAGTATCAGATCGATTACAATAAGTTGATCGAAGGAGGTCGGAAGTCAATAGTCAGCCGAGGTTGCTCATACAAGTCTGTAGGTCTACAGGTATCCGTCTTGCCCTAACTAAGCTTAAAGATCTGATAGCTGGAGTGTGTATTTGAATAAAGAAGCAGTCGTGAGATTACGGCCTGGAGTTGACGTTCAGAATCACAATGTGTGCGATTGTTCATTGCTTCTAAGGCTTTGTTGGTAAATGTTTACTTTTAAAATATATTTTTTAGGAAATTTTACCCCAATGATACATGTTCAATTTTTTTCTTGTAATGCTGGGTTGACAAGCAGACGGGTCGCGCTTGACTTCATGGATGTCACAAAGCCGATTTGAGGTAAAAGAAAGATTGTTTGAGTTTGAGAGTTCGAGAGTTCGAGAGTTTGAGAGAGAGAGTTTGAGAGAGAGTGTTTGAGAGAGAGTTTTGAGAGTTTGAGAGAGAGAGAGGAGAGAGAGAGAGAGAGAGAGAGAGAGAGAGAGAGAGAGAGAGAGATCAGACTCTCAAATGTTTTCGAATACTTTTCTGGTCCAACGCGTGTTGGGACTCACTTTAAAGCTCTTGGAGTAACATAAAAAACTGCATCGCCTTCAAAGAGGAATGGCAACCCGCCATAACTTAACGTTTTATCTGAGAACACCATGAAGCTTTCCCCCCAAATAAGTCACCAACATCTAAACATGCAACTTTGATTAAACAAGGAAACCAATCTAAATTCATGTTTGATGGGTATCCTTTTTCTATTCTAAGGTAACTCTACCAGTAGATTTTTGTCTGTTATTTAATCAATTTTTACCTGCGATGATTCAGCAGAACATAAATTACCAAACCCAAAATAGATAAGTTTGGTTTTAAATCTTTTCATTATTAAATGAGAATGATATATTTGTGTTTACATGCTGTAATAAACTTTTTCATCGTCAAGTTTTTTACCATTCCTCTCGATGTTTTGTACTGCGCCTCTTTGTTCACATATCGATAAAAGCACGTGTTTTCTCACTAACTTGTACATTTTAAAAAACCAAGCATTCATCGAGAGTTCTTTGTTCTAAGACCCCATAATACACAAATTATCTGCCATTTTCGATGAAACGTTTTTGCGTCAACCCTACCTTAAATTCAGTAGACATTCGACCGGATACGAACTCACAACGTACGGCACCGAGTAGCTATAGCGAAGACATCAAAGTCAAAATGGCTCGGCCGAATCCCCACCCTTAAAACGCATCAGTGTTCGCGGTGACTTTTTCTCCTCGCGTGCGGCACACGCATTAGCCTGCTAAAATTGCGTATAGGCTGTATTTGAGTGCGTAATTTCACTTCCGCACTCGATTGATGGAAAAAAACTGACTACAAAATACAATGTGCCGTTCAATAAACCTACACTACATATTCGGATTGTACGATGTAAGATTATTTTCATGAAAACAGTTTAACGAACAACTTGAACAACTGGGCATTGTTTCAAACATGCTGAAACGTAACAGCACAGGGTATTTTTTGGTAACCGGTGCATCATCATCACGGCTCACGGCTTCACTGTGGCGCTGATCCCCTGTTGTTGTATCGGACAATATGTCATGGATTCCGACATGGGTTCAACTTCACTGCACTTCTCCGTGTTCTCCATGTTTGGTGTAGTGTCTTTCGAATGACCCTCTGAATCATTTTTTTCACGGACTCGTAGAGCAAAGTTGAAAGAAAATAGAGTTGTCTGCTTCGACGCAATGTTGCATGTGTGCTTTGATCAAATTTGGGGACAGAAAGACGCGATGAGAGTGCACAGTTGGCATTTAATTTGTTGCAACATTTCTGTCAATCACTCACTTTGTGTCAAAAGTTTCAGAAACTATCGCTCGCTTGAAAATTAGCAACGTAATTTACAGGCACAGCTGACATGATAACGTGCCTTTGAACTACGATGCCGATTTTTCAGACCACGCCCAGAGAATCCGAAACTTTCCACACAAAATGAGTGATTGACAGAAATGTTTTGCAACAAATTTAATGTCAAGCGGGCACTCTTCTCGTCTGGTTGTCGCCTAAGCTCAGTCGTGGGGAAACATTTTACTGTTATCCTTTGCGTATAGAAAACGCATAACAATGGAAAAATGCGTACAGGGTCAATTTCAATGCGTAAATACGCATGATTTTTGCGTAAACGCGAACTCTGCGCATTGTTCAATAGCAGAGTTAAGTTATGAAATAATACCTTCAAAATAAAAGTGAACAGTACGTGTATTTACGTCCATAACAGCGCAGACTTTATAAAAGGTTTAGATAGATATGCGATATGCAGTGTGGGAAGTTATGTATGCGTCTTAGTAACAGACTTTCCAAATATCAATACTTATTCTAATTTCATACAAATTATTGTTATTAACTATTTACTAACTGAGCAAAATGGAGGTGACAATGACAGGCGTGCAAAGTATATTATCAGAAGATATATTCTACCTACTACTTCAATTAATTGTTTCATGACATTCTAATCGTTTTCAATCAACGAGTATGAGTATAACACGTCATCAAATGTGCATGGCGATGGCTGAAAACAGCAACAACGTCAAAATGGCGATTTCTCCTATTATGTTACGTAAAGTCGCCTTTAAGCGACTACAGAGGTGCGATGATGAAATAAAATGAACATACTTTGCCATTACTACTCGATTTTGGTTTCATAGCATCACTAAACAACAGTAACATTGTCAATATACATGTCAATATACAACAAACGCTCGAATAATTATTAAACCTAGTACCTGTATTCTCTACCAAATATTCCAATCGGACAGGCCTGCATGATGGAATAAAAAAAGTTGAATATTCGATGATCATTTCGAATAGTGTCCAGGGACAGAAATTGGTGCGATTTTTCATTCTTTCAAGAACACCAGAAAGTGCGAGTATGGACAAGAGCAAATCACAGTCGATTTGATATTTACACGATTTAATCGTCATCATTCTGAGGACTTTTGGTCAAACTTAGATTTCGAAATTTGTCAAGAATAGAAAGTCAGGAGTAATCATAATGACACGAAGTTGTGAATTGGGCAACGCCAAGCCATCTAAATTTATGATCGCAATGACTTAAACCTGAAATGATTTTTGATCTCTTATCGTGACAATCAACTATAATTGCTACTACAATCTCTTTGCTCAATTAGCGTCAAAGGAAACAGTTTGCACGTATCGACAGAAGTGATAGAAATTAGAAATTGAAGACTTCAATCTCAACACTACGCTACCATCCGTACACATCTACAGTTGACCGTAAACAAATAATCCTAGCCCCAGCTATATCTGTTACTCTTGCCGGGCAAGCCCGCAGCTCTACGGAAAACATAAAAGTGCTAACAGGATTTACATATGCTAAACATACCTAAGGATTTGCCTGGTACTAAAATATGGCAGAATGGACCTATAGGAGACAATTTCACCAGAAATTTGCGGAGCCTTCTTTCCTCCAATGCTTTGATTACTCGATTCGTACCCTCACATTTTCGGGTTGGTTACGGTTTATTATTCTCAGTCTATGTATATGTTGACCAAGTGAGACAGGGTTCCTTATGTTGCTGGAGATATCACTCACATAATGCGACAAAATTGACAACTTTTGGCTTAAATATTTCTATGTATTAATTACTAAGTTGAACTATTTTAGGAAATGCGACTCAGTAAGAACAGGTTTGGTACCGTCACATTTTCAGGCTGATACATTTGACAAATCTATGATGCGTTACTTATAATAGGATTTTCCGTTAAGGTCGGAGATATCCCTTGATATGACAAAGAATCGAAAATTGTACTTGTAATATTTTCGTTTGTCATGATCGCGTTGTTGATTCTACTTTTAACAAATTGGACATTGAAGGCATAAACATCTGTTCTTTTTTTCAAAAGCACCTTAAAATTTTTCGCTATTTAGCCACCTTTCTACCCAGTGACAGTTATGAAATCGAGGAACTTTCAATCAGATAAAAAATAGCCTTGAATCAATGAGATTCGATAGCTTTATGATCCTGCGACATTATCAACTACTGTCGTTACATAATATGACATAGATAATACGTAGAATATGAAAACAGCATCCTGATATTTACGACTGAGTATTCAATTTAATGCGATTACGATTAACAGTTTAAAACATTCTGTGGCAACACTTATTTGAAGGAAATTTTATGTACCATTTTTAAAAGACAAAATTCCCTCTGAATGAACATTTTTCTACATTGACCACGAAATATCTCTTCGATGCTAGAATTCAATTTGGAAAACCTGTTGATTAGTACAACGCGGTGTGGCTGACACTTCCCAACATTTCCCGCTCTTTAGTTTCGACTTTACCATAGAAAACAAGCCATATTGGCTTCACAATTCAAATTGTCGTTACATGTACTACCTTGGCCATACATCACTTCGACCACTATTTTATTTACAAGCTCAATATAAGAATGGCCGAACTTTTGTTAAATAGGGGTTCGCCTATCGAGAGCGAAGCCACACTGAAGGATGACGGCCCACAGCAAAGCAATAGGGGAGAGTGACTGTAAACTACACATCAAAATGCAAAAATATATTATAAAACTTGAGCGAGCGTCAACCACTAAGAAACGTTATTTTTTATTATAGTGCAACAGGACTGGCAAAATCTATACTTTGAATTTCAACAATATGATTTTGTTCAATGATCAAGGATGACTGTTTCATTCGACGAGCTAAGAACTGTAAGTTATGGAGGGAGGGGCTACTTATCAAACGAGATAGTCAAGGTCACCAGACAAGAAAAGGCCCACTCGCATACCAGCTATTAAAATTAATTACGTCATACATGTAATTAGGGTTAGTACCGAGCACGTACAAAGTGAGAACCTGTCAATAATGACGTGTTCATTTCATTGTGTGACCTGAGCATTTACTTCCTTCGCCGTTTCTCAACAACTCCACCACGTTTGTCACATACTTGCACGCTTGAATTTGGAAGATAGGATTGCTCTAAGATGAACACCGATTTTAGGAGAGTGCAACAACAATAGACTCAGTTCATGTATTTTGATTTCAATATTATCTTTTGACTTGGATACCTTTCATACTTGAGTGTATTTATCCACGTGAAAAGTCTAAGCGGTCCATTTTTACAACAGCAGAGCGGGACAGATCCACCTATGATACAAGAGTGCCATTGATTTACCTAGATGTTAACTTCAAGAGACTACGTGACATTATAAAAAATACGTTAATGCTTTCACTATCTACACAAGTAGCCAAGGCGAGTACATAATACGGCGTTTTCATTTTTTAAGGGGCGAGGTTTACAAAGGTGTATCCACTCGTTAATGATTTCGTGTTAAGATTTTCAGTCTCAATATTGTGAAATTCCTGACGACGTATGGGAAAAATATTTACTACTGACTCCGTTCATACAAATTCAGTGAGTTTTCTGTCGTGTACAATACGGCACCTGACCACATAATCTTCTCTCTGGTCTGATTAAAGTTTCTTCTCGAAAATGTTAACATTACCTCATGAGATTTGATATACATTTTTTCTATTAGACATTTTAAAGGCTGATCATTCACCGCCATCTCTGTTGCTAAAACTTGTCTTGACATCAGATCTTCCACAATCCACTAAAACTTTAATACGATCTCTATAGTATGTCAGTCTCGATCGATGCGTATCTTGGGATTTTACTTAATCTAGCCGCATAAGGTACTCTTGCGATCATCCAGCTATGCCTTTATCTCCTACCCATTGCATTTTCAGGCAGATCATTTGTTTTCAAATGACAGCACCAGGTCAATTGACAGGATTTCGAAGTATGAATACTGTCCTTACTATAGTAACACGTTGTAACCTATTTTAAGGTATGGTAAAGAAGGTAATGACGTTATTAAACTTTAAACCTTCAGCCTGATCCTATTTAATCTAGTGACGAAACTTGGCCAATTGTCGACGTGCAATATTTTATTTGATATTTTATCTAGGCTGAACCTAATTTTAAAGAAAGTAAATACAAGACACTTCATGTCATGTGAGGCCGTGGGTGGACAAATCTTTAAATCCGAACGCGGTTGTCGGGTTTTTTAATGAGCCGACATCATCGATCTGATTCGTATTAAGCTTACATCGCTCTCATACCTGAAAACCATGCAGCTGGCAATTGTGATGATTATTGCAGCGGCCATTTGTGGTGTGCCTTACGTTAACTGTAGAGATGAAACACACGAGACAAAGAGTGGATCGGCGGTAAGAATTCACCTGTCGCTTCGAATTGTGAAATTGACATTTACACGCCGACTTCCCGTATCCGTACAAGATGATAAATTCCATTTTTCCCGGTCCGAGAATCAGTTTTTGTCAAATGCTTCACCTCAAAATTGTCTATCGACTAATCGTTTAATTCGGTGTTCAGTGTTCAAAGTTTCCGACAGAATATTAAAATTTTAATTGGTATCTTTAATGATCTTACTCGCAGGATAAGTCGAAAAATGACCTTGTTTGTTTCGATTTCTTATTTGTTTTGTATGTATGTATGTATGTATGTATGTATGTATGTATGTATGTGTGTATGTATGTATGTATGTATGTATGTATGTATGTATGTATGTATGTATGTATGTATGTATGTATGTATGTATGTATGTACATATGTTGCATGCATTCATGCATGCGTGTATCTATCTATTTATCTACCTACCTCCCTATCTAGCTAGTTATCTATCTATCTATCTATCTATCTATCTATCTATCTATCTATCTATCTATCTATTCAGTGACCTCGTATTTACTCAGGTTTCAAAAGCTTACTGGAAACTGAGAAATATTTATCTTTAACTTGTAACAGAAAATACATTAACGCATTTGCTCGTTTCCGATGTTCCACTTTGTTATTGGCAATAGAAGAAGGAAGGCACCATAATATTGATTTAATTGACAGAGTCTGTAAGTTTTGTAACTTGAGAGAGGTAGAAGATGAATATCATTTTCTTCTTATTTGCCCTTATTATAGAGAACTGAGACAAAAATATTTTCCTCCATATTTTCATTTTGAGGTGAATTACGACAAGTTTTACAGTCTTATGCGAACTCAGCAGCCAGATATTTTACAGTGCATTTAATCTATGTAAATTTGTTTATTATGCTTTTTCCAAAAGAAATCAGAATTTGTAAAATAGCTGATTCCAGAGCCATGTATGACTTCATCTTTCTTTTTGTTGAGAGTTGTAATGTATATGGGCCGGAGGCCTTGAAATACAATAAATAACCAGTCATGTACTGGTTACTGATTACTGATTACTGATTACTATTCAGTGACCCTCTTTTTGATGTCCTAATGTTTTCTACTTTCAAGCCCAAGGATGGAGAAGACTTACCTTCGGTGAGTCGCCATGAGCCAGAACCAAATGATGGTAGGTACGAATACATGCTTCGCAGATCCAAATGAACTTTAACTCTCATGCATATTCGCAACATTGACAGAATTATCTGCTTGGAGAAATTGGTCTCTTTGCGATGGTGTGCTGAATTGTCCTCTGTCTTTGGATATTTGAACAAATTTGTAAAATTTATGAATAAAGCATCCTGAAAGAATATTTAATCAAGCAAACTTTTATGCAAACAAAGAAAGACAGCAATGGCCACACTATAGTGTTGCAAAAACAAACAGCCAACTGATAGAAAGAAAAGCTACGCTATACTGAATGGCAACATTCAACGATTAAATTTTAATGCTGTTAGCATGTTACGAAAGAGGGGTATAATAGAGGTATAATCGTAATATTATCTGGTAGTGTAATGGTATTCTTTTAATCGAATCAAGCTTTACATTTGACTGAACTGTATTGTTTCCTTGCTGTTAAGGAAGCGAGTGTTACACAGAAGAGGATGGTTCAGATTATCGCGGTATGGTATCGACGACCTCCAGCGGGCGCACTTGTCAGAAGTGGACTTCTATGACACCACATCATCACACCATCACACCAGACCGTTATCCCAACGCAGGCCTTGGTGACCATAACTTCTGTCGTAACATGGATGGTGCTCCACGACCCTGGTGTTATACCGTCGATCCGGCCGTCCGTTGGGAATACTGTGACGTCGGCACGCCAAATTCTGAGTGCTCTAACGGTGAGAATTAACAAAGATTATTATATCTTAAAGAGGCACTCCCACTTGGTAACATTTTTAAAACACATTTTTTTAATGCCAACGGTCGATATTTGACATGGCGACTGCAAGCGGATCGCGAGATATCGATAAAAACATGTCCTCAAAAAAGTTAAAGTTTGAATTCCGGTGGCCCATCTGAATTCAGCTTCCGAACATAGAACGTTCGGCACTGGGGCCATTGTCAACTAAGCTATGGAGTACGAGTCTACGCTGTTGCTGCTGTACGCCACAGCAGTACTACTGGCGTCGGTAATCGGTCATGTCCCGTGGGAGAAAGCAGAGTCTTACTGACTCTGCAAAAAAAACGAAAAACAAAATTTGCTGATTCCTCCAAAATTCGCATAGGTGACTAGCACAGATACGTGCGGTTGATACATAGCATGCATAGTGGTCGCCGCTTGGTATGCGCGCATACCACACGCGGCGGCCGCTATGTATCGAACCATGCGTAACTGAGTGGCAGACGACAAAATGTAGTCATCAGAGGCCACTAATATTTTACACGTTAAAACTGATATCTATGTGGTATTGTTTTAAAATGTAATACAACTGATTGAGAATAATGAAAACGACAAAATCTAAGGAGAAGTTTTAAAAAAGAATCACCAGAGGTAAAGGCATTGATAATGATGTATATAAAGTCATAGCAGTAGGAGGTAAATTAATTGCGTCATTCGAACGTTTTTGGACTCCTTAGAATATCGTCAATCAGCACAACAATACACTTTCGGGGGATTTCGGGTCATACCCAGAAACGATCGTAAAACTTCGGGATGTGAAAAATACGCTAGGGAAATGACATGTTTTTATCGATATCTCGCGATCCGCGCGGAGTCACCACGTCAAATATCGACCGTTGGCATTAAAAAAAAAATGTGTTTTAAAAATGTTACCAAGTGGGAGTGCCTCTTTAAAGGGACATTAGCTGTAACTTTTGACTAATTTTCACCACTCTGTTTCAATGTATCAACTACAGAATTTTACTATAATCCGATCGTGACCGATGCCCAGTGTCCTGCTTGCCAACACGGCCTGTATATGTGAAGTATTTATTGTTATTGCTGATAAATGTATTCTAGTCCGGACCTGAATACAAACAATAAACAATAACAATGCAGATTATACTCATATAGAGTCCATTTATGAGCTAAATATTAGAAATTTCTCCATGGTTCAGGGATTCAAACAAGAAATTGCAGATGATACAGAGAACAAAGAAATTTTTAAAAAATGACCAAAGTTACAGCTAATGGATCTTTAAAGATACAAATTCAATCTATTCAGGTCAAACACTGGGACATGCATGTTCTAAAATAATTTCAAACAGTTTGTCAACGGTTTGACACCAACAATTATTCGACGATGTTGCGATTTTACCATTATACCAGGAGAAAAATAAGGATAATTTATGTGAATTTATGTGAATTTCCAGTAAACGTAGCCCCGGCAGAATGTAGGTAGGCCAAAGGGCTTTCATATTCTACTCGCTTTAGCCTTTAAAAAACTGTACGGTAAATCGAAGTCCCGATATATTTAAACTATTGAAAAGGTTAAATTTCAAAATTTACAGAAAAGTGACGGCAATCTTCACGATAAAATGCGCCTTGGGGACAGATATTTAGATTGTCTAATTTGTACAAGTCTTGTCTGATCTACTACTTGTACGGCTCCTTTAGGCTCTTAGAGGAAGAAACAAACAGGCGTCTTAGTTTTCGAAAATCGAAAACTTTATTTTTCCCCTCTGAATTAACACAGGTATTGTAGCCATTTTGAGTCTCAAATATCGGTAAACGTCTGTTGAACCAAACTGTGCACGGTAACCGCTGATGTTTATTCCTGATTTGGTATGAAAATGGTTGAAAGTTCCAGTAACGGAAGTTCGAGCAAAAATTTAAGTCTTTCACTTTCGATGCACGTACTACTTTAAAGCAGCCAAAAGTGACACGGTGTCCATTTCCGTAACCTCAAGTACAGCTGCTGCAAATTCGTGGCATTTCAATGACCTTCTGGTTATTATTCCTAAGAGCGTATCTTCAGTAAGCTCACCTGTTAACCAACGTTTTATCTCACTAAACATGCTAAAGATTAGCGCTTGTGTAAAAATTCTTACAGAGAGAAGCGGATCTGGAGTGGTTTACACTCGCTGGGGTCACAGTTCATGTCCCGCGTTACAACATTGGTTTATACAGGTATGCGATAATATTGGAAATAAAACTGTGATATATTTTCATTTTGGATGATATTTTTTTGACAGAGCAAAACTCGTTTATTGTTTTGAAACCATATAATCGAGCCGTTATTTCATAATTGTCCAGTCCACAAATGTTATAGCTCCACGGTATATCATGAAACGAAGCTGTTACGTCTGAATGTCCATAACTAAACATTATCCAATGCATTCTTTTCCCGAAATTTAATATTTATTTTATAGTATTTATGAATACGTGGCATTATCTGCACGACGCTGTCTGCATGAAGTATTTGTAAAATCCATTACTACAGACAAAATTGATGCTCTAGGACACTAAAGGCGAACACTCCTTTCGACTATAATGTCATCCGCATTACACAAGCCTCAATTTTTAATATTGTGTGATAAATAACTTGCCTTTTTGTCTCTGTTCTGATAAATTCATACATTCAACTGTTTGCTTCTCCAGAGTGAAAGTGAAATTTGGCCTTTACATTAAACTCCTACTACGTTGAAAATCTTGACATGGCACTTAGAAAGGTTCATATGCTACTATTTCATTTTCTCCGCCCCTACTAATAAAATAGCATATATAATCTTTAAGGTATAATGGCGGGAACCCGATACAACCATAAAGGAGAAGGAGGCAATTATTTGTGTTTGCCCGAGGTTGCCCAGTATGACAACAGCGCTGTTCATGGTGGCCACCAGTCCGATCGTGCATTTTTCTATACCGTTGAATATCGTGGAAGTTCCGGGCCACTGAAATCTAAACGTTATCATGATGTTCCTTGCGCTGTTTGCCTTCAAGAGCATCGCAACAGTTACATCATGTACCCTGCTCGTAACGATTGTCCCATTGGTTGGGACCAGAGAGTACTACGGTTATCTTATGTCAGCAAGGTATACCGAGCAATCATCTGAGTATGTTTGCGTCGATGTGTCCGGTGGCGTCTTAACCGGTACGTCATCTAAAGTCAATGGGGCTTTCATCTACCCGGTCGAAACTAGGTGCGTTTCCGGCAGTGGTTTGCCTTGCGCCCCTTACGTTGATGGTTATGAGTTGTCTTGCGCTGTTTGTTCAAAATAGATTACTGCTATTGTTTCTCTTGTGATGTATGAAATTATGTGTTGTCAAATGATTGACAATGGATTAAAATAAAGAAAAGCAAAAATTTCAAAGTGTGTTTTTGCAATTTCTTCTTCTTTCAAAACATCTTACAGGTCTCAAAGTCTTTTTTATCAGGCGTACCAACCTAGGTCTTCTCAAGATAATGGCCATCGGACTAAGATTATTAAGACAACATTACATCATGACTATCCTATAAACATGTTAAACTCGCCTTATTATATATAGGGTCGTTTTTTAGCAGGCTTTCACAGTGTAAACGTCCCACAGTATTTTGACTGTATTTGTTGTCATTATTCTTTACATTGTCACAACTTTTGCGAGATTCAAGAGATGAGAACCACCTCCAAGCAAGATTCACCTCCAAGCAAGATTCTTGCCCAAACAAGACACATGTCTTACTCTGCTGCAGCAAAACTCGAGCGTCACATTGTGCTTCGTTTGCGTTGCGTACGGACTATTTTGTGGTTGTTTGATTGTCTGTTCCCTTTGTGTCTTTCCTCAAGTCATATTGTGTATATAGTTAATTCAGATGTGTTCATCTGTTTGTGCACACATACATTTCCCGCTCTACTTTCTTTGGCTTGCGTTGCTTGCTTCCCTAAATGTCGACAATGTATGTAACGGGTATCAATTATACAACAGTAATGCCGGCTCTGATTTATGAATACTGGCTATCAGCGAACATCCTCTACTGTAAGATGTTACACATACTTTACCGGCTGTCCAGGCATACTAAGCGATTGTTTTCTCAGTGCCAACGTTCGTACAAAACTCTCAGATCGAATCCTTGGTGCTGTAAGATATTGTTCGAGTCTGAGACTATTCTATGTTTGAGATACTCTCTTTCCAACTGAAGATATCCATAAAAATGATGACACTGG
The DNA here is from genome assembly GCF_041260155.1 of Ptychodera flava. NCBI lineage: Eukaryota > Metazoa > Hemichordata > Enteropneusta > Ptychoderidae > Ptychodera > Ptychodera flava. The sequence continues at coordinate 4,426,102 of NC_091949.1, forward strand.
TTCACTTTAATGTTTGTTATTCAAGTCATTTCAACAGTGCCTTGAGGATGCCAGGCCACGTACAGCCAATACATAGAATGAGAATGAGACAAAGATGTTTCAGAATAAACTATAAAGCTGATTTCGAGCCTTACTCTATATCGTGCACATCTCTCCCCTCTCTCCTTCCCCTCTCTTTCTTCCTCGGTGTACATTTTTAAATGATGTCATGTTGTTCCAGGTTGCATGACCAATTCTATAACTACTAATATTTTTGACATGCTGAAACGATAAGGAGCTGACTTAAATGTCCTGAGTGTGTGAACTGCATTATGATAAGATAATGTTTAAATAATCCAGCACTTTACGGTCTACCGTAATATCAGCTATCTATTGTCAAAAATTAATGGTGTTGGACAACAAAAATTGCACTGACAGATTAATTAACTTTGAGTAAACTGTACTTCAGCCTTAATTGCACCGTAAACATGCTCTCATCAGAAATGATCAAACTTTGACGAAATTCGACAAAGTCTTTGCTGACTTAGTTCCTAGTCCTTCAAATGTTGATAGGCAACGTAAGTAAATGACTTTCGTGACAATGACACTTGGAGAGGTATGTGTACAGAGAACGCGAGAAATGGCTCACTTACGGTGCGGTGGTATGGTCGTATAATTTGCAAACTCGCTTTGATCTTGTGCTTATTTGGTATATTGGTGCCAAAACTTACCCATGCCCATCCCTGATCGGAGTTCTGGACGCTTAGCATTTTTCGCGTTGGGACATATTTCAAGCCCGCGCTTGTGCTCGTTTTCCCAATGTTAGAAATATTTGTTTTAAGATAGATTTCATTCACTCATCCCTCACCACACGATTTTCAGCATTATTCATAGACTGTAATAATTTATATTTTCGTTTACGAATTTTCTCTGTATATATGGTTGGATATAAGCCCTCAACTTTTTCAAAGCTAAAATAGTTTTACACTATGTTCTGTTTAAAAGTCAAGTGGGTTTGTTTTACATTTTTTAGTATAGTATATTACCACTGATCTTCTTGGAAATTAAAGGAACACTCAAGATTATAAAAGATATGTTTTCTAACCAGGCATTCGTACATGTACATTGTACATTCTTAGCAACTTCGTTAATCTGCATTGCCCTTGGGTATAAAACTACCTCAGCATGTGGAACTGATACTGAACATGTCGATACGTCGCAATGTGTTGATGCATTTGTTTCAGGCACTAACTCAGTGTTTAGCATTAGAACCAATCTGAAATGTAGACATCTATGTAAAAAGATCAGAAGTCATAACATTCCGGTAGGACGTTTCTAATTTTTAAAGAAATGTGTTGCAATGTTAACATATCTCCGTATATTGAAGTCGTACAGAGTGATGCATGATTTGCTCGTGGCTTGTTTCATGAAAATATTTCTGGTAAAACATGAGAACAGAGACAACTTCTGTCCTTTGCCTTTGCTACTTACGGTGCAAATGACAGTGCCGATTGCAGAGAACCAGAGGGCGCCCTCAAAGGGAGTATTATAGGAACTTGTCAGAGCATGCGCGACTAACTTTTCTTAGTTGAGTTTGCCATTCTAGTAAGCGTCTGCAACTCAACAGCTCTGTTAAACTTTCAAAACTGTTACTGTGCATGAGTTAGTCTCAGCTTTACGGAGACTTACTCGTAGTCAACTGAACCACTCGCTATTGCATAGTTGACCTAATTTTACTATGATTGCAACCTCTAACCTTTAATAAGCGACGCAGCCAAAAAGTCGGGCTCGGAAGCAAAGGCGCGTGGGTGACCAAGGCAAACTCCAATCAAGTCTGAAAAGTAATTTTTAAACGTTTCAAGTGTGGGTCCAGTGAAATGGCAACGGGTACCCATGTGGATTTGGATACTATTAAAGAACAAACATCGCCATATTCTTATTCACTGTACCTTGCTTTTCACAACTTTCTGTTCAGGAAGTCCGAAATGTGTCCTTGTTGATCAGTCATTACTGATTTCTAATATTTTAATCAAACAAATTTTGTAAGTGGGATTATGGCATTTTCAAAGTTGTCATCGGCTTTAAATCAAAATAAAGCTACAGGAAATTTGAATGATGAAACCAAGTTGCTGCTTTTCAGAATGTTTTATACATGATGTCTCCCTGACTTTGTGTAATTCTGAACTAGACTTGTATTGTAATGACCAGAATCGCCTTACATCTTGTACAGTAACTTTAGTTGCCAATGTTAATAAGTCGCTCCAAAAACGACGCCACTTCAGTTAATGAATGGGTAAATGACTATACCCTGGTTATCAATGACATGTTGGTTGGGTCTCATCAATAATTCAAATACGCAAACACTACAGGTGATAGACTTGACAGGACATTAATGACAGTAAGATGTCTCGTGTCTCGACAAGATGTCTTGACACTTTACAATGTTATTTCTTGGGAAAAACATTTCACTCTAAGTATAAGACATTCGGTTTATTTCGACGATTGTTAAAATTCTTAAAATCTCACCTCAGAAAGATTCTGTTACAGTACTGCCGTTTATATTAGTCAGCTATTGATTACTGTTGTGCACTTGATTTGGAAAATACAAGCGTACAGAGAGAGAGAGAGAGAAGAGAGAGAGAGAGAGAGAGAGAGAGAGAGAGAGAGAGAGAGAGAGAGAGAGCCCGGAGAATGAAAAAAAATCAATTTTGGAATTACACTTATGCGTTTCACTTCACCATACACAGGAGTCTCTAGAGTAGATTATGAAACAAGTTTTCCAATAGTCCCTCGACCCACTTTCCCCCGCAAAGCAAACTATTCCTGTGAATTAATATATCGAAGGAAAATTCGCAGAGATGAAGCCCAGTGGCATATGGTGATGAGAAGTACTGAAATGTAAATGTAAAATTGGAATTTTACTTTATTGAGTTGTGTTGTTGACGTCACGTTCGAACATTGTCTTACTGAAGATACTCAAACTACATTCCTTCTAAGAGTTATGCCTCGCAACATTGCTTCCTATCACTGTTTATTTTACCCCAACAAAATATTCCATCTGCTAAGACATTGTGTTTAAATTGATAATATGTTCCTTTCTCCTGATTCATTAACCTTTTCAGCCAACACTGCTTTATCAACGGGAAACATTTCCTTCCCAAATCAGAGACATTTCTAGCCAAAACAGGGACACTTCACGTCACTGGACTCTATGCAAGTCTCTCACAAAGTATTATGTTTCACCATATCTAGCCACTGTATACTTTTGCATTTATTTACGTTTGGCTGTTAACATTCATGTTCGTTCGATATAGTTATTACACGTGCAAATACTTTGACCAATATGATATTGGAATTACACCCAAAGAGAACTTAACTAAATACATAGGAATCCGTAAGTGCCAAATCTTAAAAACGTTTTAAAAATACAAAACTTACCATATCTTGACATTATTTATATACGGTTGAATATTGATGCAAACTGCTTGTAAAGAAAATAGTATTGAGAAGTGCTTATGTGCAAAACTAATACGATATGGAATTACATCAAAATATCACTGCTCAATACATTAAAGTCAATGAGTCTTTAAAATGTTTTTAAGCGTTAGACTAGCTATGCGTTTGCATTTCGTTTGGCTATTAATAAAAATGTACTTGACTAGAATATGGGATTAGAAGAGCATGTCTGCAGAACGAATATGATATAAAAATTACACTCAATAATATTACTCCCCTATACATAGGAGTGTACAGATGCAAAGTCTCAACCACATTTTAAATACATGGCTAGTTCTATCTTTACATGATTACAAGTTTGACCTTGAGGTTTATTTACGTCGTAGAATATAATTATTAGATGTGAAAATGTTTTGACCAATATGATAAGGTTATAACACCCAAAGATACACATGCAGACCGTAAGTGCAGTTCTCAAATATGTTTAAAGCAAAACAAGACGTGCCATATCTATCTATCTATCTATCTATCTATCTATCTATCTATCTATCTATCTATCTATCTATCTATCTATCTATTTTTCTATCTATCTATCTATCTATCTATCTATCTATTATCTATCTATCTATCTATCTATCTATCTATCTATCTATCTATCTATGACTATTTAAGTAAAAGTGCTTGAATAGAATATGGTAATTAGAAATACTTAAATGTAGAACTAATATGATATTGGAATTATAGCAAAATTTCACAACACCATACTGTGCAGTCAATGGGTGCAAACTTAAAATGTTTTTATATGCGTTGATCATTGTTAAAATAAACAATCAGGATATGGCTAGTAGGGAGAGCATATCTGAAGAACGGATACGACAGTAACATTACACTCAATAATATCACTAGCCTATACATAAATTCTCAAATTTCTTACAAATACAAGACTAGCTCCATATTTACATGTTTGCATGTTCGACCTTGAGATTGATTGACGTTCTAGAATATGGCTATTACAAGTGAAAATATTTTGACCAATATGATATTGAATTACACCAGAGATTTAACCACCCTAAAGACATTAATTGGAGTCCCTAAGTGTCAAATCTCAGATACATTTTAAATACAAGACTAGGTATATTTTGACATTTATATATGGTTGATTATAGATGTAGAAGTGCTTGGATAGAATAAAAAAGAAGTGCAAATATTTTTAATATGATTTTGGAACTACACCAAAAAGATACCTGCCGTATAGATAACTATAGATAGAGATTACTGCCCTATAAGCATGGGGGTCTATTGGTTTCGAACTGAAATATATTGAAATACACCATTAGCCACATCTTTAGTTGTAAAGCAACAGTAACCGTCAGCGAAGCTTTACATTTGTCGGTATGTTACGTTTACTTTTTTGTGCAGCGCACACACATTTCGTAGATAACATTGCAGATGAGAAGAACTTGCTCATTTCAATGTTTGGATAGAACAAAGAATAGAAGTGCCGAAATACTTGTCATGTTGATGATATCCGGACATATTGCTGCCGGTTATATATCAACTCACTGAATACAGACAGATACCGATTAGTCTTCCTGTTAGACACATGAATAAACAGTTCATGGAATGATGTGAAGTAGCTATTACGACATTGTGTCGGACAGTACGTAGAGTCTATCTAATTCTAGTTATTATTCTGTCATATGCAAGTTTTAATGATCAGACCTGGCTACTCAACCGTTGAATAAGCGTGCTTAATGCAGTAAAAAATGCTGCTTGTATAGAGACAATCAGACCCTACAAAGGGTTGTAAATGAGAGTTTTACAATTGGCATCCTGTGTTCAAGATTGAGACAAAAAGATACAGCTTCCATACTTTAAATCCACTACTCGATAATTAGTTTATGGAAGTAACTCCCTTTACATGGGATCACTACTGTTAGCATTATACCAAACTTTGCGTTGTATGCAGACATTGTGTTTGGCGAATTGAAATCATCTGCACTGATTTTCATGAACCTTGGGAGACTCTGTACTGTGATAAAGATAGCATGTATACAAAAAAAATCAGTTTTGGTCTGCAGCAAATTGTCAGTAACTTACAATGACACAATTTCTTTTATAAATGATTTGGTTATTATGTATATAGGACAAATAATTTGTTTGAACAAGAGAGTTGTATATGGACTACGGTTATGCATGGCAATACTATCTCAATCTTGGACACATGGTGCCGATAGTAAGCTCTCATTTACAACCCTTTGTAAAGCTGGCAACGTTTTCCTTTGTAAGACAAACTTTTTGGCTTCGTTAAATGGGATAAATCAACAGATAAGTGGCGATGAGTGTTTCGGCTATCTCGTCGTGATCAAGAATATCAGCATAAAATTGTACAAAACATTAAAAATTGTACAGAAAATGAAAAATTTCAACGTTTATGAAGTGTAAAAGTTTAAAGGCATGCATTTTCTTAGAATTAAAACTTATATTTGAAAGAGACAGACGTCTAAATGACACTCCACTGTATGTCCATGTGTATCCATAAAAAACAGAGTGGCATTTGTCGCATCCATGGCCATTCATTGTATTATCGTTTGTCTAGCCAGTGCTGTCTTAAATAACGTCAGTCTCTATAATCAGCTAGAAATTTAGCTCTTCCCTTTTGAGGTCTATTCAAACACTCAAATGATTTGGTTCTTTTGTCTACAATTCAATCAACAAAACTTGAGTTCGATATACAAAAAGTAAACGTCATGTATACGCTATTTTCAGCTTCGCTGACTGCTGCTGTATGTACATCTGACTGTTGAAGTAAAAGTACTTGAATAGAGTATGGTAATTCGAGATGCTTATATGTTGAACTAATAGGACATTGGAATAATACCAAAATATTACTGCGCAATACATTGATGTCAATGGGCGCCTACTTTATTGTTGTTAACACAAGACTAGACATGTGTTTTCATTATGTTTGCCTATTTATAAAAAATGTACTTGAACAGAACATTGCGATAGGAAGAGCATATCTGATATGATAATAAAATTACACTCAATAGTATCGCTGCCCTATACATTGGAGTCTATGGATGCAAAGTCCTCAATATATTATAAATACAAGACTAGCTCTATCGTTACATGTATATATTTTTGACAATGATAGTGATGTATAGGATATGGTTATTAGAAGAGCAAATATTTTGACCAATATGATATTTGAATTACTCCCAAAGATATAACTGCCCTCTGCTCAACGGAGTCAGTACGTTCCAGTTCTCAAATACATTGTCAAAGACAAAACTTGTCATTTCTTTAGATTATGTATAGTTGACTATTGGAGTAAAAATGCTTAATAGCATACGCTACTTGGTACGCGAAACTAATATGATATTGGAATTACCCCAAAATATCACTGCGCAATACATCGAGGGAAATGGGTGCCCAATTTAAAATTATTATTTTTTAATAATAGACTAGCTACATTCTTGCATTATGTTTGACTATTGATAAGTATACACTTGACTAGAATATGGTGATTGAAGTGGTATCTGCGGAACGAATGTGATATTAAACTACCCCCAAAAATATCACTGCCTCATATGTTAGAGTCTATGGATGAAAATACTTATTTATGTTTTAAATACAGGACTATATGTACCTTTACATTTATATGTTTGACAATTAAAATAAAAGCATTTCATAAAATATGGTAATTTGAAGTGCGCGTACGTAGGATGATTATTATAGTGGAATGGCACAAAATATCACTGTGCAATACATGGAAGCCAATTTATGCACACTATGAAGTATTAAACTAATAAACCAACTATAGCTTGCATTATGTTTAGCTATTGATGGAAATATACTTGTGAAGAATACGGTGATAGAAGAACATATCTGTAGAATAAATACGATAGTAAAATAACACTCACAAAACACCACTGTCGATACATCTGAGTCTATTAATGCACATTACCAAATGTTTTTTTAAATACACGATAGCTGTATTTTTACATTTATATGTTTGAATATTCGAATAAATATACTTAAAAAGAATGTGGTATTTAGAACTGCATATATTTAGAACAAAAATGATAAGTAAATTCCATCAAAATATTTCAGCTCTATACATTTGAGCAAACTTTGAAACATAGTCTACCGTACATCTTTGCATTTATGTACGTATTGCTATTGTTATGAATGTACTTGAGTTCCTTATACTAATATAAAGTGCATATGTGTAGAATGAATACGATCTTTGAATTACAGAAAAATGCCACTACGCTACACGCAAGTCATCCTTAGAAAATAAGTCAATCAGATCAGGTTACATAAGTACAATTAATTCATTAGTCTGTTGGCTATTTTAAAACTCATTGTCGAACCTTTTGGTACCCGAATGTTATAAAGTTGTGCTGTTTTTGTCGTTGTCGTAAAGTTGTGAAGAGCCATTTTATTGCGTAAATCAAATATTCATTAAATAGGCGATAGTGTGGCTGTTTTTAGAAAAAATATAGAAATTGAAGTAACCCTTTTAGCAACGAAATATCCATGAGCAAAGCTTAAGCATACTTGAAGATTAAATTACGACATTGAGATACCAACAAATTTGAGAGATATACCCTAATCTTACAATTTATTTCTTTTCAAAATGCGGGACTTCAATTCTAAAGTTTTGATAACTGATTTTATAATACTGATATATAATACTAATGGTAGATGTTTCATAAAAAGTTATATCATACAATCAAAACTAGTTATAAATGTAACTCTGATAGCATACCGCTGAGAATATCGCACGTCCTTTGTGGTATGCTAATAATCTAAATGCACTTTAGATTAGAATTGAATAAGAGAGCAAAAAGATTCCTCAACTATAGACCAAGTTTTTGAAAGAAATGTTACAAGAGACATGAATAGTTGATGAAAATGTCAAGAAGGACACCAAACCTGATACAATGACACGGTAAAACTTAATATGAAATTCTGACAAGCTACATCGCATAAAGAAATTAAATATATACACATGCAAACCATGGACTGAATACTCTTACAAAGAATGAACCCATACAGTGGTACCTGTCTTGTCTTTGTTAAAATTTACACTTCCGACGTCTTTTCTTTTCTTTAATGTCAGAATCAACAGTGCGTAACTTCTTAATTCTTCGACTTTGGTAAAGATATCTTAGGATCGCAGCTACAAATTCGATGAATTCTGCCACAGTGATTATAGATAGGCCGATGTATAGTCCTAAAGTTCCACCAATGTCACTGAGAATATCGTCAAGCTAGGAAAAACATAATGTTGGAACAAGGGTAAAATATCACTGGAGTTCAACATGTTTCAAATCCACTGTTTAGTCAATGTAGGGTCAGGATATTCCTGTCGCATATAATCCAATACAAGGTTGTGCTGACTGAGCTCGTGCTGGCTGACCTTGAAAAAAGCAAAATCTGCAGATCTTTCTCTTTGCACAAACACTTCATAAACAACTGTAATAATGTTGAAGCTATCAAGAGTGCATGTATATCAAAAATGCAATACTTGCTTATCAATGGTATATTTTCAAGGCAATGTACTCTTTTTGCTATCATACTGATAATAGACAAACGGTGTTTTTTCTCAATATGTCTCACTATTTTGCTGTTATATGAAGCTTTAACATAAACGATAATAATAACCACATAATACGTGAACGTTCATTAATCTTGACAGAAAAATAAGTTTTAAATGAGAAGGGCTAAACAAATTGACTGTTTTGTTGAACAAACCATAGAGGTTGTCGGTTTAATTGTTGTGAAAGTGTTTTTGAGGGTTCAATGTAATGTTTTCCCATTTTTCTTCAACTCATTTCTTCTCAATGTTCGTAATTGTCATCATTCAACGATCATTTCTGCAAATAAAAGTATTCTTACATCATAAGCCGGCAACTCGGTTGTACTTTCAATCGTCAGCTCTTCAAAATAAACTTCAAGTTTGGCAAGATTGAGGCTGATGGTTGAGAGAAGACACGAAAAGCTTTCTATTCAGGGAAACTATATAGAACTATCAGTTGATGCTAGATGTGTACAGTGTTTTAGATGACCTTTTATCACCGCTGGAACCATAAAACATAGCCTATGATGACAAAACTAAGTTTTGTTATCTATCATTCTATGCATGAGAGAACATCTTTTCATTGTAAACTGTAACTGAATGTTGCAAATCGTACCTGGTATGATGCTTTGTCAGCAAATATAAGACAGTGCCTTCATTCTCATGCGCGCTGACTTGATGACCTCCCATCACCGAAGTCAAAAACAAAGCGACTCCCCTCGATCCATGGACCCCGGGGTGAAGAAACCGGCCAGTCCCTTAGAAGGGAATTAACGAGTTTGAGCTAGGGTATCAATTTAGAGGTTCCCAAATAAAATTCACAGTAAGTTAGTACATGTATTCACGTCGATAAGTGTGAAGTCTTTTACCGACGATGCCATAGAAGATGACATCTGTTTGCCTACCAAAACATTAAGCAGATGCCGACGGCGTGTGTCTTTGCTATGTTCAGCGCCCGTCCCCACAAGCAAGAACATAAAAAACAATATATACTTGCCGTACTAAGCGGTCATCGTTTATGTCCTTTGTCTTTTGGTTTATAGAATGTACACTCTTCAACAAATGCGACTGTGTGGAAAAATTCAATAACATACCCTTACTGCCTTACTTTCAGGAGATTAAATTTTAGCTTATACATGTAGTTAAAATATTTCGGCCGTAATGTATTAAATAATTCATTGAGAAAGCCAGCAGTCTTTAATGTTTATGGTATATTTTGCAAGGATATAAGTCAGAATTGTCCCCCAAAGAATATAAAGGTCACCAGAAGGAAATTTTTCCCTCGTTTTAAAATGGAACATTTAGTATAGGATATACCGTTATTTTGAAAGATAACTCATAACAATTCCTTTTACACTCTATATATCATCTAGATTAGCTAAAGAATTCAAATCCTTTTCAAGCAAATTGAACCAGTTACTCATTACTCCTTAAATTCATCTTAAATTTATCTTATTATCATCAGATAGAAAGTCATAAAGGTTATTAAGAATGGGAAACGCCTGATTGCGTCACTTTGGTTACACCCAGCTATGCTTTCAGCTACATGATCACAGGACACTACCGCAAGAGAAGTATAATGATTTTCTCAAGCTAAAATATACTGCTACAACTTTCTATGTTTATAATCAGTCTTTCCTATTCCAATCCTGAATGATACAGCCTTCAACTTTACAGGCCTTACTGACACCAAAACATGCTCTCAGGTTTTCGAGGGCCCGCCAAGTCTCTTTGGGTACCTGTAACGTTTTCATCGTCATATCCGTCTTTGCTTCCTATCCACCTTTGCTGGTTACTTGTAACCAACATGCAGAGGGGGTGTGGGCGTGGCAGGTGGTTCTGCTCTGATGACATTAAGGGAAACAGCAAACCAAACGGGAGAGCGGGAAATCCTGCAAATTTATGACGTCTGACTATGATCAAAGGCGTCTAATATTTACGTGTTGCATGATATGATTCTATGATACTGAAAGAAGTTCTTTATCCCTTTTAAAAGACTTTGTGGACATTTATACTTGTAGTATCCATTCAGTAAACAGAAATAAAATCACGTACCCACAGGACTCTAATATTTGCCCTTTTCACTCGTATTATTGAGCTAAAGAACACTCCTTCCTGAAATGGCTATACAAACACAAATAAAAGAAAAGAGACAAAGATAAAACGAAAGAAAAACAGTATCAGTACGTATTTAATTTGATTATTTTTCAATTGTCAAAACAGATTAAGTACCTTGTATCTGAAGCTTATATATGGAGTTGAAATCTTTACATAAACTGAATCATTTATCTGAAGTGAATAAGGCCCTTGGGCGCAGAGCACTTCACTTAGTGAATATTGCTAGTGTTTGGGTGACTGTGTGATGGACTGAGCTGTGAGTGTGACAAGGTAGAATAACGCTGACACGGAGTAGTTAGGAGATGCAGAGGTTCACGTAAGGGCAGGTTGGATGAAAAAAGAAGAAAAGTAGTACATTGTCAAGATGCATACGGCGAATCAACAGTGAGAGCGAACGCCATTAAATATGGGTCTTTGAGTTTATTTCGATGAAAAAGGTGCAAAAACCAATGTTTCGTCATTGTAAATACGTCCATGCTCGACTACAGAGTACAATATTTAATTATGAAACATGTCATGCTCTACACATATGATTCATTTAATTCGTGCTGAAGGTTAGACGGAAAATGGTCACCTATGCTTTGCAAATCACGGTCAATCGAATTGTTTTTCAAACCAAAGCTTGAATCTCCAGGTTTGTATTTTATCCTAATTTGTGTTGGTTCGTGTAAACACATTGAAACATTGAAAACAAATTACAGCAGCAATCAGCATTTGTGTGTCCCGTTCTGGAGAAGAAGATGTTTGAATATTATTCGCTTGTAGTTGTAGGTTTTTCGCAAAAACCAATAGGGCAGTCACAGCATGTGACCAATAGAAATGCTTTTCACAAACTTGAAAGTATTCACACTACGGATACTACAATTGAAATTATTTCAAATGAAATGGTGAGTTGGTTCTGGAGTAGAAGATTTTTAAAGATTAAATTTCGATTTTCGCAAAATTCAATATAGCGGCTAAGATAATCTGACCGCTCAAGACTTTATTTGCAAATTTCAAAAAGCCAGACATTGTACTTGCTATACAAAAAATTCAAATTGACCAGACCCCTGGATCACCAGGAGAAGCCGTTTTTATGTTTTGGGAAAATCCAATATGGCAGCGAAGTCACGAGACCAATCAAAATTTGAGAGCTCAGTTGCACAAATACTTATATGTACTATTAGCCTTGCAAGTTTGATGAGTTTGCGATAAGCTGTTTTTGAGCTTTAGGTCGCCAAAATGTTACAAAAGAAGAAAAGGAAGAAGAACACTGAACTTCTATATATACAATGTTGACCCGAGCGTACGTAAGCGCGAGTTCCTAATAAAAAAGGCTGTGTTCCTGTCTAAGTGACTTATTTGCCGCCAGCAGTTGACCTTGTAGTAGCTGTTACATGCAGGTTTTGCCAAAATTTTGCAGTGTATCTGAAAATACTGTATAAAAACAAAAAATTAGTGTTACGCTTCATGTAAAATAACGTATGTTTCTATTTACATGCTTATTTTTCTGGTGTGATTGTCTTTTTAAATAAAATGAGTCCATACAAAATGGATAGAACTTTCTTAAAAAATCATTATGATAGTAAGAAATGCACATATTGAGAAAGTGTGTGAAGTTACAACGGTTGTAACGGACCGTAATGGACTATAGATTTAGTAGATTTAGTGTCGGTATTAAAGTAATAATTTTTATGCTTTGTCTTTATTTGATGACGTGTATTGATTCATAGAGCGTTACTTGATACCACACTTTGACTGTGATGCAACCATTAGAGTGATTTGATGAATGATACCTGAAACGAATGTAGTCAGGGTAATAGTTCAAAAAACAGAAAGCAACTTTATGTTAGAATTTTGAAGGGTAAAGGTTTTTGTGGAGGCGTGTCACGTTGAAAATATATTGTAGGATTAAAGGATATTAATTGTAGGTAGTAAAGGGAAAGCAACTCCACACATCGTTCATATTTGGGTTGTTTGCGTTTTATATATGATATCGTGTATAATATAAGTTTATATCCTGTTTGGCTGTTTCATGTAAATTGTTGTTTTAGCCATGGCGAGACGTACCCGTAATCTACGTGTCTTGTGTTACTCCGGGTTGGGGCGGAGAGATTACTGTGACACTACGATCCTTTGGCGCTACGATCCTTTGGCGCTACGTTTCGAAAACAGAGTTTTCTTCATCAGTCGCTTAAAATTCAGTCTTGTTGGTGAGACGTGTTGAATGGTCGATTGTTTTATTTGTAATATGTTGTTCCACTTGAGTTTGTTGTTCAAATAAGGAAGCTAAAATATCTACTGTATGATCTCGTTGTGTTTGTATAGGTTCTTGTGAACCTGAGTTTAAGCTATTGTAGTTTTTGTGAAGTCTGGCGCTTATAAGTGTGTCGCCTATATTTCTGTTCCTTCTGTATGCGATTATTGTTTTTTTTTTTTGTTGAACATTTTTTTTTAGAGTTTCGTCTTTTTCAAGTTCACGCCAGTTTTCTGTCAGGGCTTGCTTGATTTTGTTGTTTCTATGTACGGGCTGTATGTTGTTATAAAGACTATTGTATTGTTGGTGGCGTTATTTTTTTCTTTTTGTTGTTCAAGCAGTCGTTTTCTTTTTTTATAATTTGTCTCTCTGATAATGCGTTCTATTCAATTTTGTTGTATTGTCGGTCCTGTAATTTTTCACTAAATTGTGTGACTTTCTGTGTAAAATCGATTTCGTTGTTGCATGTTCAGATGTATCGTAATGTTTCACCTTTGATCAGACCATTGAACGTTGCTGCCGGATGGCATGAGTTTCTTTGTAAGAATTGGAATGTATCTGTTGGCTTTGTGTGTGTCTTGATGTCGAGAATATTCTCTTTGTTGTATCGATGACCTTTGTAGATAGTCAGGTCTAGGTATGTGATTTCTTGAGGGGAGCTTTCAAACGAAAATTTGAACGTGGGATGCATTTTGTTTATGTTTGATATGAATTCATTGAGTTCGTATTGTGTTCCGATGAAAATCAGAAAAACATCGTCCCTGAACCTCAGCCAGGTCGATATTTGTTGTTTGTGTTTATGTATTATTCTCATTTCTGTCTCGTGGAATGTGAGGTCAGCCAACTGTGGCGAAGATGGCGAACCCATGGCCACCCCGTAGATCTGCCGGTAGAATTCATCATTGAATTCAAATGTGTTGTTTTTTAAGATTATTTCTAGCAGAGCTATCATGTATTTCGTTGGTGGTTGCTTGATTATGTAATTGTTTGATGATCTTTCCTGATTTAATGCTCTGCCGACTGATTCAATTGCCTCATCATGAGGTGTATTCGTGTACATGGAATTTACATCCAGTGTTACTAGTGTCGCATTGGTCGGAACTTTGATTGTCTCAATTTTCCGTATAAAGTATGTTGTGTCTTTGATGTATGTTGGTTGTTTCTTGACGATTTGTTTGAGAAAATGGTCAATGAACTCTGATATCTGAAATGTTGGACTGGAGCATCCACTTATGATTGGCTGTCCTATGAATATAGCTCCTGGTGGCGGCACTTTGTGAATTTTTTGTAGAAGGTACCAAAGTGGTGTTCTTATTTTTCTATTGATTTGATTCAGATATTCATATGTGTGATGGTCAATGTGTTTTTTCATTGTACATTTCTGTTATGAGATTGTGGATGTCTTCTATTGTATTTTTGTGTCATCTGCTGCCAATTTTGTGTAGTATCGTTGGTCGTTAAGTTGACGTTGACATTCTTTTATGTAATCATTAGTGTTTAAAATTGCTGTCCCTCGATTTGATGGTTATCTGTTTGTTTTTTGATAGCGTTTTCAACGCTATTTTTTCTGCACGTGTCATGTTGTTTTTTGTGTTTCGAAAAGGTGTGTTAACAATAGCCAATTTTGTCGCTTCCAAATAATTCTCTAGTTTTGTGTTCTCGGTTGTATGTGGGATCCATTTCGAGTTTACTTTGAATGGGTGTTTAACGGTCTGTTTGTGTCTCATAATATATCGGTAGTAAAGGGAATGCAACTCCACACATCGTTCATATTTGGGTTGTTTGCGTTTTATATATGATATCGTGTATAATATAAGTTTATATCCTGTTTGGCTGTTTCATGTAAATTGTTGTTTTAGCCATGGCGAGACGTACCCATAATCTACGTGTCTTGTGTTACTCCGGGTTAGGGCGGAGAGATTACTGTGACACTACGATCCTTTGGCGCTACGTTTCGAAAACAGAGTTTTCTTCATCAGTCGCTTAAAATTCAGTTTTGTTCGGTGAGACGTGTTGAATGGTTGATTGTTTTTATTTTGTAATATGTTGTTCCACTTGAGTTTGTTGTTCAAATAAGGAAGCTAAAATATCTACTGTTTGATCTCGTTGTGTTTGTATAGGTTCTTGTGAACCCGAGTTTGAGCTATTGTAGTTTTTGTGAAGTCTGGCGCTTATAAGTGTGTCGCCTATATTTCTGTTCCTTCTGTATGCGATTATTGGTTTGTTTTGGAACAGTTTTTTTAGTGTTTCGTCTTTTTCAAGTTCACGCCAGTTTTCTGTCAGGGCTTGCTTGATTTTTGTTGTTTCTATGTACGGGCTGTATGTTGTTATGAAGACTATTGTATTGTTGGTGGCGTTATTTTTTTCTTTTTGTTGTTCAAGCAGTCGTTTTCTTTTTTTATGATTTGTCTCTCTGATAATGCGTTCTATTTCATTTTTCTTGTATTGTCGGTCCTGTAATTTTTCACTAAGTTGTGTGACTTTCTGTGTAAAATCGGTTTCGTTGTTGCATGTTCTGATGTATCGTAATGTTTCACCTTTGATCAGACCATTGAATGTTGCAATCCCAGTCTCCCTCCCACAACGAGTAGAACATATGACTACACGAAGACGAACAGTAAAAGGCCTGCACTGGAGATGGAAGACGTCCTAAACGTAGGTGAGTGCACGGTCACCGGTGGTCTGTTCCGCTCTGCCATGGACGTGTGTACATGTGCCTGAGAAGAAGACGGACATAGGTGCACGCGTCCATTGGACGCATAGACGCAGAGCGAAGTAGACCTCATGTGACTGTAGTGAGCGAAGATCAGCAAGACAAGATCCTAGGCCGTACAATGAATCGACAAGAAACCACACAACATTCCAGCAACAGTAAACGTTGTGAACAACGTACATAACTGGATACAGCATGGGCCAAACAAGGATCGCAATACCAAACGGCCTTTTAAAGGCCAACACAAACTCAAAAGGGAGAGTTACCGTATCAACACTGTGCCATGCCTCAACACCAAAATGTACACTAAAATTACACATAAAATTACAAAATAAAGACGGGCGGTAACAGTATAAGCCGGCACAGAAACAGAGCAAAATATGCATATAACGTCAACAAATATGTCGCATTACACGAGCACAAACCAAAATGAACATCGATACACATAGCAGCCTCGAATTCATCTCAATATCCCCTTCCAAAACACAGAATAGAACACATCTCATGTCGAAGGTATGTCATGAAGAACACTATCAGAAAACGGTGAGATACCAATCAAACCGTTAGATAGAGGAAGCGGATTGACATTGTATACACTAATGATTACATAATAAGGAAGCGTCAAAAATAACTCGTCAACCAACGATTTCAAATAAAGTTTACAACTGACAACTTATAACACAGAAAAAATACAACATTTTGACAGCACAACATTAACCATGTTGACGACCACATATATCTATCTATTTCTCAATCTAGTAAACACAATACGAACACGACCTTGAACACAACTGAACAAAATGAGATATCCTAGCTTCCAGAATAAAAAGAACATACTTAGTGGGACAATATAGGAATACATACAATCTTCCAATATACCACACATTTTATCCACTGAAGATGAACTTGAGGCGACTGATGAAGAAAGTCTGGCAAACTTTCGAAACATAGCGTTAAAGGATCGCAGTGTCGTACGCAGTCTCCCCACTCTGGAGTACAGTCTGCACTGACACGCAGATTACAGCTGTGTTTCGCCGTGCCTAATCGGTTCTATACACAAGACAGTGTAACAAAAAATACACACTACTATTCATTAAACGCAAATCACTAATATATGAACTATGTGTGGAGTTGCTTTCCCTTTGCTAACAAAAGCAACTTTATGTTAGAATTTTGAAGGGTAAAGGTTTTTGTGGAGGCGTGTCACGTTGAAAATATATTGTAGGATTAAGAGATAATATTATATAGGGCTCAGCCCTTGGTGTCGCGCCAGGGTTAAGATTGGCAATGTTATTTGTATTGATTCATGATAAACTGTAATTGTTACTTCATAAACGTTTATATGACAACTATGGCTATGCCCAGTTTCCCTCTGATGAAAGCAGTTCACGTACTTACACGACGTCAAACCCTGCAGCAGGGCAGGTATAGATTTTCTGTAGCGTGTAAAAAATTTGGACAAAAATTGGCAATTTTTACAATGATAACAGCCTATTGCGTTAAACAAGGGACGTATTATGCAATAATTATCATTGCAATGGTAACCGCACTGCCCACCTTCCACTTGCAAGCTGAAAACTATAGCGTTCCGTCTAAAAACTTGCAATTTTGAATCTAATTATTGACACAGGGGGCGCTCTTCTATAATTCTATCCCAGCATTCTTTGCGTATGCCCCGTTCATATGCACGACAGTTTTCTCCGTTATCTATATCAACGATACTTTGTATCAGCGACAAGGTGTATAAATAAGATTTACTGGCTAATAAAAGAGGTTATTTTATAAAAGGCATGTTATATCATAGTAATTTGTTTCGTATTTGTTAATTTACGAGTACTCAAAAAAAAACATGGCGGCGCCCATGAAAGAAGGGTACACTTCCGGTTACTCGCATAGTATATTATGAATAAGCGCATGCGTAGTCAGTAAGCCGCTGGCGCGACTATTAATTGTAAAACGTTTTCACTGAATTTGACAGGCAACTTTGTCGATGGCATTTCTAGCATGACACATGCGGTGCCAATAGGAGCTATACTAAGTATATGGTCATCTGCATGATTGAAATAAAAATATCTAGCAAATATTTTCGAATTTAAGTTTAAGTGATTGTATGACAAACATAGTTTATTCGCTAGGATACTATTGAATATAGGTATTCCATTAGGGAAAGACTGCATTAACTCGCATGTTACCTGAAACCCGGGTCCTTGCCTGACCAACTCGTGCCATTGTAGGAAAGGCAAGTCTGTGACATTAATCCTCTGATAATTAAGTAGGGACGTGGGGTATTCCTAAGTTAATGGAGCTTTCCCGTAATGCTTACTGCCACTGTATGATGTACATTTTTGTTCTGTCATAATCTATTGAACTAATATTTATATTCTCGCACAGATTCAAATACTGAATGATGCCTATAAATTTAAAAGTTGGCATTTCATTGGAATGATGTCATTTGTGATAAGGACGAGCAAGCAAACTATGTGTCTACATCCACTGACACTGTGTTTCTTTGCCTTCAAACCCACACGCCCAAGGAAAATGAAAAACTCCAGCTGATGAAATTCAACAATGAACATGGAGCCTGAAATGAAGATAATAAATCAAATGGATTGACCATATTTTTGCTTCAATCAATGGGGATTGTATTCTCACTTGAAAGATGAATGGTTAATGCAATGTTGATACGTGGTCTGTTCAATGAAAAACCACAGGATAAGGGTGAAGGATCTTGGGCCGGGGGGGGGGGCTTGCTCAGAGAAGTGGTAGGGTGTGCGGCCGCACGTAAAGAACCCGGGCCCATTTTAGACCTAAAATCTCGTTATTTTAAGACCTCATTTTAGACCTTTATGACCTTTGATCAAGCTCAATAGTCATAGTATGAAAATTTGCAAAACTTTAAAGGGCATGACCGAGTTACCGGCAAAGCCTGCCACAATACCGCATTACGGCTATGTTGTTGATTTCCGAAAAACATTTCTTGAAAAAATACAAAATTTGGGAGAAAGAAAATATCTTTCAGCCTCATCAAATTTTGGTCCATATTCTGAAAATTATCAGTCACCTGCAGTTACAGTCTTGCTGGGTTTTTTTTTAATTCTGAATTTCAAGAAGCCTCGCCGTTCGTCCGTAAGGCACTACTTGTTTATGTGGCCATGGTCGACCTGTCGTGATTAATACTTGTAGTAGAGCCACTTTGTTTGGGTGTTTGCTATTGGGCAAAAATCTTCCATATATGGATTTCTGACCAATTACCGACAGTCTTTCATGATAAAACCAAGTCGGTTATTTACTTTGGCTAAAGCCCAGGGGTCTCTTTCATGGTTTCCCCGCCACAAAAAATATCAGTGCTTATTTAGTGCAGCTCAAAACCCTGGTGGAGAGACAAGAACGGACGATTGCAATTCGTTCTTGTGTGGCACTCAAAAATAAACCCCATTTTAGACCCTGGTTTGCAGTTGAATTAATATCCTCATTTTAGATCAAGTTGCTGAAATACCCATCTCATTGGGCAGCACGTATACCTATTGGCAAGTAATGGAAGAGCCCACCCCGGGGTCTTGGGTGGCCTCTATACGGTTTGTTCACAATTTTCACTGTAATTGATCTCTCTCGACGACGTGCATTTATCGCGTACGCTGTTCGCACTGTTGAATGCAGACCAACAATGATTGTTGGCACAGTCTGCTTTCGTTTTTTTAATGGGTTCAAGAATCGTCATGATTTATCGCGGATCGTTCAGAGTCTTACGGTTGACGGTAAAGCTCAGAAAGACTTGTTTTAAGAGAATATTTGAACGGAGTTACAAGCGAGTTCATGATGAATGTAACGATTATTTGAACTGAATTAATGTATTATTGATTTCGTCAGCAGAAGTGATCCATTGATGATAATTAAGTACTAGGGAGTATTTTACAAGAGCAGCTATGATCTGCCGTTTCAAAAAACTTTGTTGATGTGACTGTGGCTAACTGCTTGGCATTGACCAGGTGTTATTGGAGCTGCTCGGTGGGTGGCTGGTTGTCATATCCTTTCATCATCTCTGATCCATTACCTGCTGTAGTACTTGTTGTGTAGTCGATTTATCTAATACCTGTTGTACCACTGGTGATATGGCAGTTATCTCAGAACTATTATGGGTAGCAGTGAAATTTGCACTTGCAATGTGTGTTGGCCTCTCATGAGCTCCTTTCTTAACGTTCTCTTCGGGACGTGCTTCCTGCTTCCTAACCATCTACATAAACTCGATATAAATTTAGCGAGTTGTTAAATCTCATGCCATGTTGAAATTATGAAATATGGCTTAATGTAACACTCCATCTGAAAAACTGTTTGCAACTTAACACTGCTGTGTTGTATCGCTCGCCGCGGGGTAGTCCGTTACTCCCGCAAAAACAATACATTTACCACTCTTATTTCTTATAACATACCTGGACGGCTTTCAGAGACCCGTCGGCTGTGAGCCTTGTGCGATAAGACCTCTCAAGGGCATTCAGGTAATCACGTACCGGTTGACTCTTGGTGTCATTGACTCACTTGTGTTCATAGCAGGTCCAATAAAACCATCAGAAGTACGTTTATTCTTTTCTGCATCTGAGACATTCAACTATTTGATCACGTTCTCTGCTTTGTGTACCAAACTTTCATCTTCATTTGTTTGCATTGGCAAACTAGTAGAGAGAGCTCTCAGTTTACAATACCACCCAGACGCTTTAGGTCTTGGTTGCCAGTTAAGCACAAGTTTTTCAATTATTTCCATTCAAGCAGTATCAGCACCAGCTTGCCGCAGCGGCGGGGATCTGCTTAACGATCCGGGTCCAGTTAGGCTTTATTTTCCTAGCAAAGGGTAGGGAGTGGAGCAAAATCTGCTTGCTCACTTTCATTCGTATCATCATAATCTTCTAATCCGTGGGTACGTGTCCAAGATGCTGGGGTCTTGATTACCGCCCACTAATCAACAAACTCTCCCAATTAAGTCCCCTGTGCTTCCCTCATCCTGCGGCGAGATGCTCAATTGGTGTATGCTGTGGACAGGGCCATTTTCTCTTTGACCCCGACGGGAGGAGGGGGCTTTGGTTCCAAGAGAAAACGTGATAATTAGAGTAAATATCCCAACCCTGCTTGTGTCCACCCTTTCATATTCAAATTATCAGCCCATTCCCTCTCAGTCTATGAGTGCAAAAGTACACCTACTCGCCCGTCACACCTTAATATTTCTGTTAAGCTTTTACCATCATAATTCCCAGAAATAAACAGCAACCAATCAATCATTCACTCAAATCATCAACAGTTGAGGACCCCATAAAACTAATCCATCTTTAAGTCCAATGCCATTCTTGCCATATACGTCTACCGCCTTTAGCTCAAAATCATCAATTATTTATTTAAGTATTTATATAACAGTAAAAATATCAAATCATTACCAAGCATAATGCAATGCATTACTGACCTAGGTCTACTACTGCTGTAACTTTGATAAGCAAAACATTCTGATTATTAATTTTCATTTGCCCAGGAGATACTAATATGGAAACCTGAAATCCTGTACTGCAGCTTTAACAGGACTGTAAATGGAAACAAGTAACAAACGTCAACCTAAATATAAATGTCAGGTCTTTCCTAGGGATCGGAAGATTCTAATAAAGAATGAACACTATTTGATGGGTTGCTAGAATATGGTAAATGGGATAAAATGAGGGTTAATGACCATGTTGGTCTGAAATGACCGAATCATGTGGACCATGTTGAGGAGAGAGAAGAGTTCAGTACAGGGAAATGAAATGAGAGAATGTACCATGATCGGAGGTGTTATCTTTTTAAAGAGAACTGGAAGCAGAGCTGTTGATATGTGAGTGTAAGTGTGGAATAGAAGATAAATAAGCTACTGTGCCTTGGCCTTCACTGTAGCGGTTAACCTACAGTAGCCTGGGAGCCTACCTAAGCAAAGGTAAAATCAGCTAGATCGAAGGTTGTGCCTGAGAACGAGTATAAGTAAGAGTTAGATAATACGGCTAGTTTTCAATCGGATTCGAACCCACAACATACGGCATCAGTCGCCTAGCTGAGAGGCCACAGATAGAACCGCTCGGCTAAATCTCCTCTCCCAAAAAAAGAGTGGTTCAATAGCCGGCTAAGTTGTTACATTTTTCTGACTGAGACCGCTCAACACGTTGTAGAGCCCGTGAAGCACTCACGCACGCATGCTCACTATCATACATCGCACATACACACTTAATGGAAGCGAAGAAACGAATTTCATTGCTTTAACTGGGCGAACGATAACCTCGGGGACAATTCTGTCCACGAGCAGTGTTACCAACCCAGGGTAGAAAATACGGCTAGTTTTCAATCGGATAAAACTGGTTGAGTCGATAAAATATGATATTAATAGTAAGCATGGAACGGATTAGGGGTAGTGGAAAGTTTAAAATAAAGTGTCGTGCCCTCTTTCCGTTATTTTGTTCCTTACAGTGATTCAGAAAGCATAGCTGAGCGTAATTACTATCAGTGACCCCATTTAGGGCGGTAATGTTTTTAACTACTGTAGGGCACATGATCTTTACGTGATTGTGTTCCTAATGAAAACAGGTGATGAAGTATCTGGTTCAAAATGATTGTATAAGTTCAAACAAGTCCGCTCTCCTAGAGCGATTCAGATATGTCAGCGCTTTTACATTACACGACGTCATTTAGCACTGGTGACTGTGCTTAGTTATCCCATACTTGGACACTTCATTCTTCTGTTGCAGTGTCTGTATTGTTGTTTATATTCAATGGAAATAGTAGCTATTCTAACAATTACCTTGTACGACTATCAACAGATATCATCGAAAATCTCAGTGCTGCACAAACTGTATTTGTAAGTTCATAAACAATTACTATGATATCTTACCAAACTTACAGTCGCCGGCCAAAGGGAATGGGAAATAGTTTTGTCGTAATACTGTTCCCTGTAAAACAAAATATGTTTATGTTTCAGGTTGGTTGTAAAAGGAAGGAATAATTGTTTGCTTCTTAATGTCCTTGATAAATTTGAAAACTAACATAGATCTCTAAAGGACAGGGAAATGCTTGATGTGAAAAACATTGCGGCCTTTTTGCAGTGAGCATTTGAAGTGTCGTCGGCGCTGTAGCACTACACAAGCGCTTTTCACATTCAACATAGTCATATACAAAAATTACTAAGGGAGGGTACATCAACATTTCAAAAACGATATTACAAAATAATAAATTTTACATGCTATGTTGTAAAAATGATACTGGTTTGTCAACATTAAACTAAGGATATTCTCCGGCGCCTACATTTGCACAAATGAGTTACATCTATGTTCAAGCACTTGTTCTCTTTTGAGAGTGCGAAAAACAGGAAGTTAACAGATTTTGAAGCTAAAAGCATTAAGTAATTTAAAATCGCACACAATTTGAAAGTGAAACCTGCTGCGAGCTACATATTGACCACCTTCATTCCTAAATGGTAACAGACAATTATCTGTAATACTAGTTGTGATAGCTCGGACAATTGCTCTTGTTATTATCTCATTAGTTGTCGCAGACTTAAAAAACACGAATCTAGTGATGCTGATTTGAGGTTAATATGCACCTAATGACAATATTACATTAGAGAGTGACATTAATGACCTTGCAATGGTGAAATTACCCCCGAAGACTGCATTAACGTCTGCTTGTATTAGCCACTCTATGACGCGTATTAGTGCAGAACGTTATAAGCACAGGAGCTTATGTATGTCAATGCCATTAATGCATAGGAATGTTACTGCATAGCTTGAATCAGTGAATAAAATAATCACTAACGGCGTCGACTTTTAAGCCCAAATGGATTGACACTAATTATCAAAGGTTCCAAAATTAGAAAGGAAGAAACACCATTGATATTTTAATAGTTTTAATAACTTTGCAACTGACAGAATTAAACTTACTTGCATGGAATTGGACAATCACAGTCAAGCTTCTGTATTTGGAACAGATATCGTATAAATTGTCTACATGTATCTGTCAATTATAGTGAATACAGCAGAAAAGTTAATCCTGGCAATCGAACAGCTTATATCTGAAGTAAATCATCATACCACTTGTGCGTGTAATGTATCTGTAACGTGATCATGTTGCAGTCTTAACGCTAGCGCGCGCGCGCGCCCACACACACACACACACACACACACACACACACACACACATATATATATATATATATATATATATATATATATATAATGTAAAATGATCATATGTAGTTTACACCTAGCATATATACATATATATATATATATACATATATATATATATATATATATATATATATATATCTATATATATATATATATATATATATAAAGTTTGTTTGTCTGTTGAAAGACAGTGGCATATGGTAAACAGAGTGGTTGTCTTTAAGGTTATTCTTACCTTGGGTTTTGTTTGTAATAAGACACTGTGGTTCTCCCAAAATATACGAGTCAACACATCTGCAGTATTTCAGCATTCGACGTTGAACACAGCTATTCTGGCAAGCCTGTCAGACACATTGGAATAAGATCTCAAAAATAGTGTTTTTGCGAATTTTGGAACAGTTTATCCATGACTTTTCAAAAGTAAAAATATAATGTTTAAACATTTCATTACTAATTTGCATATTTAACGAATTTTTCTACTCAGGGATATATCTCGATTGACTTCACCAAGTCCATGAAAATGCTTTGTCCATTTAAGAAATATGATAAAATATTAATGAAAGTTGCTTAGCATTTTACATCAGCAAGTTACAAATTTGCATATTTAAGTAACTTCAGCTAATTACATATTTGTGTACTTAATGAATTTTGCAATTAATATGTAGTGAATATTGTTCATGATGTTCATCATAGCACTTTCAATGAAGTTGTAAACTTTCCCGTAAGAGTTATTTCACAGGTAATTTTTATATAGGGAAACACCTGGGTATTTTCAGGTCATATCAGCTTTCTGCCTTCAACATTGATATGATGGATATTATTGTTATCATAACGTATGTAAATTTCAAATTGGTAGGACGACCTTATCTGTCGACGTTTCAGCAAGATCGTATCAAGGTGCAGTACACAAATTCTCATGATCAACAGGTGGAAAGACATAAGCAAAATACCTACCAATACGCTGTATGTTTGGGTGCGACCGTACAAATTATCATTGCTCGTTCCATCTTTGCATTTTCCATATGGTTCAGTTTGCCGAAAGGCGTGTATCTATCGATGAAAATAATTCACAAGGAACAATAAAAAATCGTTTTAAACATTAACTATTAATGTGCAAGTGAGTATTGACAGTACTTGTGTTATATATGTATGTATGTATGTATGTATGTATGTATGTATGTATGTATGTATGTATGTATGTATGTATGTATGTATGTATGTATGTGTGTGTGTAAGTCTGTGTGTGTAAGTCTGTGTGTGTCTGTCAGTGTGATATCAGTGTTCGAAATAACGCCTGTCCGTAGGACAGCTTGAATTTAGCATGGGGTCGACAATTAATTTTGTGCGATTATAGACGTGACACTGGCCGCCCTCAGTTCATGTATTGCAAATATAAAGACACCAGCTGATCGGACAGGATAACCGCCTTGCATGAGTTTCAAAGTACTGTGTCAACCCCAATAACGCGGAATGCTGGTGAGTTTTGAGGAATTACGCTGCGCACTTATCTTTGACTGCCAACGTTCCCGACCAGGGAAAGCCAGAAGAAACCTTATGGGCAAACAGGGAGTATTATGCCACTTAAGGTTCGATGATAATTGTTCAATCATGGAATATAATGCCCCGGGCAGAAGTTGCTCTGCAAATTACTTGTATGCAGAACTGTGTACACGCCCATATCCAACAAGTCATATTTAATTTAAGTTAATATTACAGTGCCAACTTGTTTTAAAGGAGTAATTTGATTACAAGTTCTTGGAGAGGATAGATTCCTGTTCATTAATTTAGTCTTTGATGAAGAATTTATAATGTAAGAATGAGTTCCATGGTGGTGAAAACGTAAAAATGTTTGCCGCCATCCTAATTGCAGAAAATCATTAAATTAGTAAATAATTAATCGACAGGATGTTGCGAAGCCTTTGTGCATTATATTACAAAACAAAAGATTATCATCTGTACCACATTTCATAAACGATACCGCTAAATATCAATAAATTGTATTACAGCACTGTGAGTTCAACATCTGTACCGAGTTTCATCAAATTTGATTAAGTATTTCTTGACATTTTTACTCTTATTAAGAAAGTTCATTAAATATGTAAATTAAAAATTCATTAACATGACATTACCAAGTGTCTTTATTCAATATTACACCAATGTGAGCTCAACATGTTTCATGAAATTTGATTTAATTTTCCCCATAGTTTTAATACAGGGATGACGGCCCTTTTGAATTTCAAATATTGCAAAATGTTTAATAATTTGTTTCGCTCGCTGTAAAATTTGCACAATGATCCGCGATTTTTATTGTTGATATGGTAAAAGAATCGTTGAGAGTTTCATTTAAGAAAGTTTGAGAACAGGTTTAAGTCTTTCTTTTTTGAGGCGCATACTATCTTAAGGAAAACAAGCATCGCCCACTAGTTACATTTTTCCTGATAACCTAGTCTAGATTTTGTAAACTGTCCACAATGATAGCGACAGGCTATGTTGAAAATACAAATTCTGAGCATTTTCAATTGCTTACATGCTCCCAGAAGAACACACAAAAATGTGAAAATATGAACAACAAATGCCCTAAAGAAAAAATAACTGTCTATTAAAGTCCTCAAGGTAGGGTTAAACATTTGCAGTTTCTCGTATAACTCTGGCTGCATGTTTTAGCCTCTTTACAGCTCCAAGCAATCTCGATCGGAATAAAATTTGGCTGCAGTTAAAAAGTAAAACAATAGCTAAAACGAAGCGGGAAATACGTGGAACAATTAAATAATTCTTCCTGGCGTCACAGGGGATGTTTTTTAGAATACGACTCACTGACCGCTGTACGATTTATAGCTTTACTATTTTTACTTTACTATTGCTTTTCATTTCACACGTTTGGAGGGAACACTAAAAGGACTGCGACGCGACAAAATGCCGAACATACAAACACTCGTCGAAATGTTAGGTTTTTGCCGAATTGGCTTCAGGGCAAGTCGGGTCAGACCGAGATTACTGTAAAACGTCGTGCACACATTCGTTAGCGAGACTGAATACCCGGAATAGGGAACACACAGAAATGGTTACAGCAGATGTGTAAATCATCAACAGAACTGTATATGTCAAACTCAAAAGACCTTGTCGGAAAATTTGACACTGAGGCTAAAAGACAAGGAACATCAAAAGTGTAATTTAATCAATTGAGCTTACAGCATAATAATTTCACAAGGTGATAATTTCGTCATATATGTAAACCACTTGCATCATCTTATGAATAAAGAAAAATGTATTCAT
Source organism: Ptychodera flava (assembly GCF_041260155.1). Taxonomy (NCBI): domain Eukaryota; kingdom Metazoa; phylum Hemichordata; class Enteropneusta; family Ptychoderidae; genus Ptychodera; species Ptychodera flava. The sequence goes on from NC_091949.1 coordinate 4,453,650, forward strand.
CAGTGATGATCAAAGGCAATAAATTGCCTTTCAGAGTGGCTGTAGTTAGTAATATTTATAGTTATGTTGCATTTTTATCATAATTAACTCATGCAATTGCTAATTGTTTGGTATTGGTATTAGTTATTGATATGATATTTTCAAACAAGAAAAAGAAACAATATTTTGCAAAATTTAATTAAATATTTGCACTCTAATAAAATGTGATCTTTGTTTCCATCTTGGCCCAGATATGCCTTTTGATAACTTATGTTAAAACAATTGGCCATGCTTTTTGTAACAGGCATTTATGAGATATCGTTAAATTGTAATCATTCACTACATTACTGACAATTATTGGTGAATTAATTGACGGGGAGGAAGATTTCTAATTTTCAATAAGAGCAAAGTTGACAGTTAACTTTGACAAGTTTTAGCTTTTCTTTTTAAGTTACACATTTGTTTTATGAGTAATTTGTAATATCGCAACATTAAGCTACTTTTGAGAAACTTGAAAATTACAAAGATCCAATTTTTTCAAATTAATTTCAATCGAGTTTCGTATAGAATGCTATTGTGCTGGATGGGTCTGTTTTTCACAATTATTGGTTCTTGAATTTTCAAAGATCTGCCTCATTAGTCTACAAAAAGTTGAAAGCACTTCATAAAGACATATACCAAAATAATACCCATGGCAAAGTCAATCCTACCTCTCTGATTCCGATTGAAGTGACAGTACCGGGCATTATGGTGATTCCTTCATCTTGAGGAAACACTGTTTCGTTCAGAGGGTTAATGTTCACCCTGGCCCCGGCATCGCGTCCATAAATACTTATGTATTCGTTTTGTTCCAGGAACAATGTCAGCGTCAAACCTGTAAAAGTTTACATATAATCTGGGTACTTGTGTCAACAACGAAGCCCAATAGGATGTACCCTCTCTCACAGCTTGGACTATCTTATGTAGACACCCCATCCGCAGTCTATGTTCTAATTCGTCACATGATAGTCACGAGGGATGCTCTTTTGCGCTGATCCACGTAAACGACATCATCGGGCATCATTTTTCGGAACTGATGCCTGAGTAAACGACATTTGCACATGTGCGAGCTGGAATGTGAACAAATATATCATCTGCGGCCGAGCGAAACGATATTCGACAAAGTTGTCGCTTTATCCTACTTTCTGAAGAAGAACTGAATCCTCTAGGTCTCAACAAGGATTCGAAACGAACCAAAACGATAACCAAAGGTGCATCGCACGTTTTGCAGAAGTATTGCGACGCTGTCGGGAAAAATTCTTGCTGAATCACTCCAACATCTTACATGCGATAGGTTTTGTGTATGGCACGTTCTTATGCATGACTGCGGATGAGGTGTGCTATAAAACAAATATTGACTGGCCATGTGGGCAACAGCATACATACGTCTTTAACCTTTGGGCTGCGATTCACCCCTAAAAATGTTTCCGTCAGCCGAACAGTGATTTTGGGGGCGACATACATTTGCTGTTGCCCTAAAGGCATGTCAACATGTGTTTACTGTATTTTATTATTCTCCATTAACCCCTAGAAAATTGAAATTCCCGCCTCCTTGAAATGATGTAGACGTTTACATAGTCATTAAAGAAATTGTTAATCTAGCCTACCAAATGTTGTCAAAATTTTATAACTTATCTGAAAACTTTCTTGTTTACAGAATAATGTTCATTTATCGTATGACGAACGGGCGGGCAGTGGGGTGGGGGGGGGTTTGGTTTGGCAGAAAACGTAGTAGACTTTACTACTCACCAGAAAGCGCCCCCTGTCGGTCAGCTTGTCGTATTACTGGTTCCTTTGCGCCGTCGTTGAATTTGAAGCAGTTGCCATATTGATCATCTTGAAACATGTAGAAGTCACTGAATTGGAAGACATTGTATGCCTTTGGTCAATTTCGGTCGCGCTATTGACATATCGAGCGTTCTTAATCAGTATATCGAACGGGAAGAACTCACTTTCTCGATCTAAAAATTTGAATTTGGTGCTTATAATGTAAATATTTGTATTTTTATCGCGTAAGCCTGACAAATGACGGATTTGTGTTGAGTCATATCTGTGCACTGGCCCGAGACCAACAAAAAGTAAAACCAAATTGCGACCAAGCATACAAATGTTTTTCATTGTGCCTTCATCGTAAACAGATCCATGATGTTATAATGTCCACTCATTACTGAGAAAGCCACTATATCACAACCTCGAAGACACATTTTACGTGAAGTTGTTTCGTAGTGTTATAATTGAATCATAGATCATTGCTCACACGACGCATTACTCGTTTTCGTGTCGCACTATCAGAAATTTGTTAAGGCTGCGTTCACAAATAACAATTAAGGGGACTGGAGGAATCGTGATTGAAATCTTATTTTTGCGGATTTTCCCCTTAATATCCTAAACAATGTTCCTAAAAAATGCTCAAGTCCCCGCTGTCTATATGGTCAAAAATTTTCAAGTCTTCCCATTATCATCAGAGTTCTTCCCAGGATTTTCTGGTCGAGTGGAGACCAATTTGCATATCAATGAATGTAATTGTTATGGTAATGTGTTTCTATTGTTCACAAAAATTAAAGAGTGGCGGCCAACACTATATAATTGCTCAGGGGTTAATACTGCTCAGGGGTTAACGCTGCAGTTTTGCTCGGAAATGTTCAACACTACCTGTTATTAGCAATTTGTAGAGCCATATTTATAACGCAACTTCTTAAACTGATCCATTTTTAAAGACATTTTTGATTTATCAGTCAAAGCCGACTTAAGTTAATTCAAGTCAATCTGGCCACGCCAATGGTACCTGCTCAAGAGCACACAAAATGATGATAATGAAAAAGTAGGCAAATTGTGAATTTCTGGGTACATTAGATGCTAGTTATAAGTTGTACAAAATTGACAATACCAATAAGGAAGGAGAAAATATTCCATCAAATAAACGTTTTAGTCGCCGTAATTTTATGTGAAATAATGGTAAATTTGGTAAAATAAAAATAATTCCATCTAGTAACACATTTTTCATTTGAATTAAAGTCTTTGCTGTACAAAGTTTTACTTTTTAGTGTTATTTTATAATGCAAACCAGATATGAACTGAATATGCTCACGTGTTTTACAACAGGTTCATTAATAGTAGTGCGCTTCACACAACAATGAGATATATGTAATCACTATATGTAGCAGTTTATTTTCAACTTCGCACAGTACTCTCAGAGTTTAATCACTAATTACAAAACTTTATTTAATATGCAAATGAGCTGTTCATTAACTTGACACTGCTCAATGCTTTATGGGACAATTAGATATCAATCAGATCAACATTTGTAGCACGTTTTAGTAATGTTACTAATTATAAAGTTCATTTAATATGCAAATAAACCCTAAATTAACTTGACACTGTTAAATGATTTTTAGCACAATTAAATATTTATCAAATCAATATCTGTAACAAGTTTCACAAAATTTTGGTGCCGAAATTTCAGAGTTATAAACCTAATTACAAAGTTTATTAAATATGCAAATGAACCCTTCATTAACTTTACACTACTAAATGCTTTACAACACAGTTAGATATCTGTCGTATCAGTATGTGCAGCAGTTTTCATCACATTTGATGCAGTTATTTCGAAGTTATATGACTAATTATAAGACTTCATGAAATATGCAAATGAGCTAATTATTAACTTGACACTGCTCAATGCTTCTCAGTACAATTGGATATTTATCAGATCAACATCTGTAGCAAGTTTCATCAAATGTAACGCTGTAATTTTGGAGTAATATCACTAATTACAAAGTTCATTAATATGCAAATGAACCCTTAATTAACTTCACACAACTAAATGCTCTACAGCACAATGAGATATCTGTCGGATCAGTATCTGTAGCAGATTTCATCACATTTGGTGAAGTTATTTTGGAGTTCTATTACTAATTACAAAACTTCATAAAATATTATAAATGTAAATGACCTATTTGTTAACTTGACACTGCCAAATGCTTCTCAGTACAATTAGATATTTATCAAAATAATATCTGTACCCAATTTCACTGACTTGGGTGCCGTAATTTTAGAGTTGTATACCTAATTACAAAGTTCATTAAATATGCAAATGAACCCTTAATTAATTTCACACTACTAAATGCTTTACACTACAGTTAGATATCAGTCGGATTTCATCACATTTGGTGAAGCTATATCGGGGTTATATGACTAATTACAAACCTTCATAAAATATGCAAATGAGCTATTTATTAATTTGACACTGCTCAATGCTTCTAAGTATAATTTTGTTGCAAGTATCATCAAGTTTGGTGCAGGAATTTCAGTGTTATCTCACTAATAACAAAAGTTCATTAAATATTCAAATGAGAAGATAATAGACATGATACTCACAGTATCATCATAATGTTCTTAGATTGTCATCTGTGAAAAGTTTCATGAAATTTTGTGCAGTATTTCTTGATATATGTCTACACTGTCATTACCGTCTCCATAGGGAAACCATTGTACGGAAAAAAAACGATATTGCCACACTAACCAAAATCTAATCAGTTCTTGCAAGTAGCATATGGTACCTGTCTACCAAATCTGACTTGATCCGTTTAGGCGTTTTTGAGTTATCGTGTAAACAGACAGACAGACAGACACACACACGGACAGACAGACATCGCTATGACATTAGTCCACGTGTTTACACATGTGAGCTAATATACAAATTTAGAAAATCAAGCATTGTGACCTCTATCTTTTTTCTTTAATTTATGTTTGAAATATTTAATTGTTCTCATATGCTAGAATTCAAAAATCCCTGATAACTTTCAAGTCTCCTGTCTTCCATGTGTTGCTTCCTGGCTTGATCTTGTGTACAAATATGTTTCATGGTCATGAGTGTCACATTACGCGAACGTTAACTCTTCTTTAGCTACTTCATAGTCAGAGCTATCTCTGTCACTAGATAGATAGATAGATTTATTTCAGTACTACTGGCCTCCGGCCAAAAAGTACAAAAACAAGAGCAGTACATAAGATACGGATCGCTAGCAATTGACAAAGTAGTTTTACAGTCCATATGATAAACAAACAAGGTTTACAAGTTGAAGATTAGTGAAAGGATTTAAAGCCAGGTATAGCATAACTAGAACCTTCTGAAATCCACGTTTCTGTCAAGCAAATTAAATCAAAACTTTGTAAATACGAAATAAAATCAACATCACATATCTTAGAAGCCAAACCATGGACATTCCAAAAGGTACAATGAAGTCTTGGCAGATTTCTTATTGATGGTGATTCATGAAAAACGTTCGGTTCAAAAGAATCGCAAAATATGTCCTCTTCACTATCCGGATTCTTATTATCTTGGCCTTGGCCTTTACCCTATCTTCTATCCGACAACGGACGTATGTCGTCGCGAACGCTATCGTAGACGTATGTAACACCGTCTATTTTCAATTTATCGTACGATAAAAATGCCCTTTTTCCTTGTGCTCTTGCTGATGCTAGATGGTGACCAAGTTTTCTTCTTTTATCTCTAACTCTTTGGTAAAATCTTCTGTTATCTTGAATCTGTATCTTTCAGAACTTTAGCTGCCTCGTATACCTGCTTTCGTTGTTGATAGCGGGCGAATTTCGCTAAAATTGGTTGTGGCCGAACTCGAGAACTTGAAAGCCGATGGACTCTGTCAAACTCGATATTGTAACCATTTAAGCCTAATTTGTCCGTTATGAATGATTTCACCTTTGACTCGGACTGATCCCACGTTTCGTCATCGTCCTGACTAATGCCTTTGAATAATAGATTATCCCGTTTCATTTGGCCTCTAAGGGAATCTAGATCGTTTGTCAAATCGTTGACTTGGTCGTTCAGATTCTTGTTTTCTTCGGTCAATCGCGCTGTTTCTTCTCGAGCTTCGAGAAGCTCCTGTTTTACGTCTTGGATGTCTTCAACCAGACTGTCAATCTTTTTGTTCAATTCATTGGCCATTCTATCCATTTTCCTACCTAGGTCAAGTTTCATGTTACGTAACTCCTGCATAACATCTCCGAGTTCAACACTTTCGTTATTTGCAGCAGGATTCGATGAAAAAAGCGTAGTTTGCCTTGTACGTCGTTTCTCGGAGGATTGTTGGCTACTTTGGTTAGGACCAGGGTTACTTTCAATGTCTCCAGACAACAGCAACAAAGATATCAACGCAAGACGAACAGCCAAACAAACGGTATTACCATTGACATCAAAATGGCCGCGAACACCAGTACCACTCGGTGGATGCTCGAACGTACCAATTCTCATTCTCCACTGTTCTATAGAGACTCCCATTTCCAGAACTGAACTTCCAGGCTGACCAGTAACACTTTAGCTATTCAACAGTATGATACACTATGACCAAAAGTCCGTCTATCATGAAAAAACACCAAGAAATCGGGACACGAAATTGCAGCCAGGTGTCAATTCGAACGCCCTCTAGCGATCCATCTCTGTCACTATTGCTATGGTATATAGTAACAGTGATACTGTCTGCACGCAGTAGCAGGGAAGTAGCTTTACTAACTTTGATGATAATTTTGACAATAATTTTGTTCAGTGTATACAACTGCATTCTTGTTCTACTCCCTACAGTGTGTTTAACTATCGAGTATTCAGCTTGCCAACACAGCCTGTGAACACGTATCCCACATTTGTATCATTGACAAATACTTCAGTCTGGCCTCTAATTCAATTATCAACCAATAATACAATTGGAACTAATTTGGGATAGTTGGATTTTCATATTTTTCAAATTTATCTAAAGTGATAGGTGCTATATAGCTAAATGTTGCAATATTGCAAATTACTCATAAAACCAAGTGTGTAATGTAAAACGAAAAGCAGATGAGATTACATTTCTAGATTAAACCGGCATTACCTCGCCATCCAATCATCCCAAATTAGTTCCAATCGTGTTCAATATTCCTGTTCGACAAACTGAATAATATGTGTTTCAGCATACTGTAGGGAGACAGCAAGCAACTGCATTTGATATATTGCATAGAACTATTGAAAAAATTATCAACAGTCCGGCTTCTGCCCCAATACTACGTCTACTTGTTTGATTTTTAACGAAAATTCACACATTTTTAGATTTTTTTTGAGACAAAAGTAATGAAATGATAGGAAATGGTTCTAGATCTATTATAATTATTATTAAAAGAATTGAATTACATTAAAATATTATTAAATTTTCAGCCAAACCTTGGAATCGTAAAAAAGGGAACCAAAAACTTTTCAGGTAGGCCCTGTAGATAGAGCAAAACTTTCAAGTCCCCCTCTACTACTCCGAAAATTTTAGAATCGCCCCTGAATTCCTTCAGCCCCCTGTTTTTTGTGAACGCAGCCTAATAATATTGCTTGGTGGGATATCTCGAGACTGTGTGGGGTTGGCCAGATGAGAGCTCCAATGTACAGTCTTGGTGATCGAAACTATAATGCATTTAATGAGGAAGTGAACAGAAATTGATGGGAAGTCTTTTTATGGGATTGCGTTGCCGTTTTGCGCGCAAGCAATTTTGAAGGTTCACAAAATTTCACGAAAGCCTTTGGGAAGGGTCACTATTTTGTATGGTATGAGGTGATAAGATATAGCCGACATATTGCGTTATGCGCGTCTGACACGTACTTTTCTTAACAGTGTCACTGGCGATCCCTCTTTTACTGTAAGTGATTTTTAGTATATTAATGTTTTTTTTAAATTTATAATCATGTCAGTCTTTTTAGGTTTTAACGATTGTCTTCGCATATTTTTTAATTGTTTATGGACGATTTTATGAATCAGTCTGAATTAAATTAATAGCAATTGCTGCATCCTAAATATCAAATTCTAATACATTGTGTTAACAATTATATCATACCATATAATATTATATCATATTGATGGCGCTGATTTGTTGTGACATGAAAATAACCATGGTATATTCGCGATAGACCATAGCTGGCACACACTCGAGCTCTCGGCTTGAGCAAAACTCCTTTTTCGACATTCATGCCTGAATTTAATGCACTGTTACGATATAATAGCGTTATGTCACACTCAGCGACGATGTACTACTCATTTTTGATCAGCTCAATGCATTTTTGCACTCGCTTTCGCTCGTGCATATGTGTCGTGAAGTGGTCAACATTTCATGGTACACAGTCGCTGGGTGTACTATATTCCTTAGGTATACCATACAGATGCAGCTATATCTGTACATCTGTATGTGTTTTATAATTTATCGCATTATGCGTTGCTACGAGTGGGAGGTAAAAGTATATGTGTTTAAAGGAAATCTAATTTTTCGATTTAATGGAATTGATTATATACCGTGCATGGTTCTCTGTAAGACGACTTAGAACAATGTTCCCAAATATAAAACAAACATTATATTATATCATGCTACCATGCGCCATTCTGATTGGACGAGAGCTCATTCCACCGATGCTAAAATACTGTTTTAGCACTGATAACAGTGCTAAAATGGGCCCCTAAACCAGCATTTTCGAAAATTGCCCGGTCGGTGCATTTGAACGTACCTATCTAAACCATAGACCCTCGAGAAAGACCGAAACAGTCCACTTTGTTTCAAAGACTGAAGACCGAATTTTCATACACAGATAAAGTGTGGGTCTGTAACTCACCTCTTGGTGTAAATAAGTTGGGATCGATGATGAAAGACATCTCTGAAGCAGCACGTTTGGGGTATGATGCACACAAATATTAGGGCGACAGCGCACCGTTCACTTTGCGGGAGTCGAGACGCGATATATCTTACTACCGCTCTTTAAAATGAAGATAGTATTCGTTCATACACAAATAAATTGATACTTCCTCACAGAAACGGTATGTCAGATATTATTTACCAAAGTTTGGGCTTTAACAGATCGGGATGTCCTAACGATGTAGACCAAGAAGTTCAAAATAACAATGGGATGACTCCTGGCGACTGCGACGATATTTGACATCAAATGCAATGAGCAGTGTCACTGTCAGCGTCCAGCTCTCCCTGCATCGGGCAACACACTCAGAATCTGCACAACTGTTCATCACAGTTGCAGTCATCGCAAGTCTGGATTAATTTAAAACTGCTTGTTTTCTCGGACAATTAACGTCCAAATTATCCATCAAAAATAGATCCTGTAACTTCACTTTGCCACCACTGAATTTCGCGGTATGCGGTACAGAATGAGACAAATCTATTTTTAGTATGCCAAAAAAAACCAGGACTATTGTTCTTATGTAAATTTACGAAAAAAATTGTAACTTTTTTCTTTTGATTTGAACTCTTGACCCATTTTCTGTGTGAGTGCAGCAGGTATTTTTTGACAAGTATCGTTCGTGTTGCATGCGAATAAAATGCAATGTCGATATGGACGTAATGCGTATTTATCGTAGGATACTGTGTGCCTGTACAGAATCCCGACTTATAAAAATGCTCGGTCTCGGGCGCAGAATTTCCGACGTTCGATCTCTCAGACGTCTGTTTTCTGCATTTGACGCTTAGAATGATGAAAATACCCAAGTTACAACAAATACACGCAAGTTGATATAATATAATAGCAATAACCCCCTTCGCAGTCGGGTATACACTCGATTTTGGTACAATTCGCTCAATATAGCACTCGCCTATCGGCTCGTGCTATATGTCGCGCATTGTACCAAAATCTCGTGTATACCCTCCTGCGGCGGGGATTATTGCTTAAATTTATGTGCATTGATATACATGTACTTGACTAGAACATGGTTTTTACTATACTAGTGAATATGTGAATCCACCTACAAATCTGATTTAGGAATTTAACCGAAAGTGATGATGCAATGTACATGTAGTCCATGAAAAACCAATGACTAATTTCAGTTATAACCAGATATGAACTGAAAATGCTCACGTGTTTCATTATATATTGCAGTTGTGTAAAATTGAACCTTTGCCACATGTTTACAACTTCATTGAAAGTATTATGATCAACATAATGAACAATAATCACTGCCGATTAGGTCATGAAGTATACAAATATGTAATAAGCTGAAATAAAAATATTAAAGTTCTTTGACTGCTGTCATTGTATCTCCACTTTATATAGCAAGTGTAATTACCATTGGCCAAGTCCTTCAAGCCATATATGCCGAGCTGTGAAGGCTCATTAGACATGCAAATTATAAATGAGCTGACATGAAAATGTGAAATGACTTTTGATATTGTTTTAACCTGGTATAATCATCAATGTACATAGCATGTTTTGCCAACTTTGATCAAGTAAATCCCAGTATATATCCCTAATAAGCAAAGTTCATTAAATATGTAAATTAGGAATTGGCTTAAGTAAAAATGCTTAATGATTTTCAATAATGTTGTATCATGGTATATGCAATAAAAGTAGCAAGTTTTGTCAACTTTGGTCAAGTCGATTCAGATATATATCCCCAATTCGGAAAGTTCATTAAATATGCAAATTAGGAATTGGCTGAAGAGAAAATGCTTAATGACTGTCTTTAATGTACATAGCAAGTTTCATCAAGTCAATATAGATAAATATCCCAAATTATGAAAATTCATTAAATATGCAAATTCTGAATTGGCTGAAGTAAAACTGTTAAATGACTTTCAATAATGTTGTATCATAGTGTCTTTAATGTATATAGCAAGTTTCATAAATTTTGGTCCAGTCAATTCAGATATACATCCCTAATTAGCAAAGTTCATCAAATATGTAATTAGGAATTACTGAAGTAAAAATGCTTTATGATTTTCAATAATGTTGTATTATAATATCTCCAATACATGTAGCAAGTTTTGTCAACTTTGGTCAAGTCAATTCAGATATATATCCCTAATTAGCAAAGTTCATTAAATATGCAAATTAGGAATTGTCTGAAGAGAAAATGCTAAATGACTTTCAATAATATTGTATCATAGTATCTTCAATACATGTAGAAAGTTTGGTCAATTTCGATCATGTCAAATCAGATATATATCCCTAATTAGGAAAGTTCATTAAATATGCAAATTAGGAATTACCTGAAGAGAAAATGCTAAATGACTTTCAATAATATTGTATCATAGTATCTTCAATACATGTAGCAAGTTTGGTCATTTTGATCATGTCCAATCAGATATATATCCCTAATTAGGAAAGTTCATTAAATATGCAAATTAGCAACTATCTTTCACGTCACCCCTTAATGGTTCCCACTGCTGATATATACAGGTGTGATCAACATTTGTAGCAAATCTCATCAAATTGTGTGCAGTTGTTTTAATGTATATCTGTTTTCTCTAAAATCATTAATTATGAAAATTAACAAAAAGTATGCAAGCCACGCCCACCAAAACCTTTTCAGTTCTAGCCATTTGAATTCTGAAGATGTCTACCAAATTTGACTGAAATACGTTCAGCCGTTTTTGAGATAATGGGGATACAGACACACGGACACACACACAGACACACACACACACACACACACACACACAGACATGGCTAAACCATATGCTCACGTGTGTGAACACGTGAGCAAAAAACTACCAAAATCTGTGCTTTCAGAAATGTTTGATAATTCATATAAATTTGCATAATTTCAATAGGGTATTTGGAAGTGACGATGTAAACAAGATTTATGACATTGAAATTTTACATAAAACATTAATTCACTTCCTATCAAATGTTGACTTTAAGACTGCAATAAGTTTTTTTAATAAACATTTAAAGTGCTCCCTGTACCATTACAAGCCCAACGATCAATTCAGTTAAGCAGTAATCATTACAGCTATTGTTCCTTTTGATTGTTAATAGCCATTTTTAGCTCACGTGTGTAAACACGTGGGCTATTGTCATAGCGATGTCTGTCTGTCTGTCCGTGTGTGTGTGTGTGTTAGTGTGTGTGTGTGTCTGTCTGTCTGTTTACACGATAACTCAAAACGCCAGCACGGATTCGAGTCAGATTTGGTACACAGGTACCATGTGCTACTTGCAAGAACTGATTAGATTTTGGTTAGTGTGGCTTGCATATTAATGAAGTTATGCAATATCGTTTTTTTCCATACAATGGTTTCCCTATGGAGACGGTAATGACTGTGTAGACATATATCAAGAAATACTGCACAAAATTTTATGAAACTTTTCAAAGATGACAATCTAAGAACATTATGATGATATTCTGAGTGTCATGTCAATTATCTTCTCATTTGCATATTTAATGAGCTTTTGTTATTAGTGAGATAACTCTGAAATTCTTGCACCAAACTGGATGATACTTGCAACAAATATTGATCTAATATATAGCTAATTATAGATAGAAGCATTAGGCAGTGTCAAGTTAATAAATAGCTCATTTGCATATTTTATGAAGGTTTGTAATTAGTCATATAACTCCGATATAACTTCACCAAATGTGATGAAATCTGCTGCAGATACCGATCCGACTGATTTCTAACTGTAGTGTAAAGCATTTAGTAGTGTTAAATTAATTAAGGGCCATTTGCATATTTAATGAACTTTGGAATTAGGTATATAACTCTAAAATTACAGCACCCAAGTCAGTGAAATTGGGTACAGATATTGTTTTGATAAATATCCAATTGTACTGAGAAGCATTTGGCAGTGTCAAGTTAACAAATAGGTCATTTGCATATTTTATGAAGTTTAGTAATTAGTGATATAACTCCAAAATAACTGCACCAAATGTGCTGAAAACTCCTGCAGATACTGATCCGATAGATATCTAATTGTGGTGCAGAGCATTTAGTTGTGTGAAGTTAATTAAGGGTTCATTTGCATATTTAATGAACTTTGTAATAAGTGATTTTACTCCAAAATTAAAGCATTAAATTTGATGAAACTTGCTACAGATGTTGATCTGATAAATATCCAATTGTACTGAGAAGCATTGAGCAGTGTCAAGTTAATAATTAGCTCATTTGCATATTCCATGAAGTCTTATAATTAGTCATATAACTCCAAAATAACTGCATCAAATGTGATGAACACTGCTGCACATACTGATACGACAGATATCTAACTGTGTTGTAAAGCGTTTAGTAGTATAAAGTTAATTAAGGGTTCATTTGCATATTTAATAAACTTTGTAATTTGGTATATAACTCTGAAATTTCGGCACTAAAATTTGGTGAAACGTGCTACAGATATTGACTTGATAAATATTTAATTGTGCTATGAATCATTGAACAGTGTCAAGTTAATGTATGGTTTATTTGCATATTTAATGAACTTTGTAATAAGAGACATTACTCTAAAATTACAGCATTAAATTAAATAAAACGTGCTACAAATGTTGATCTGATGGATATCTAATTGTCCCATAAAGCATTGAGCAGTGTCAAGTTAATTGACAGCTCATTCGCATATTAAATAAAGTTTTGTAATTAGTGATTAAACTCTGAGAGTACTGTGCGAAGTTTAAAAAAACCTGCTACATATAGTGATAACATATATCTCATTGTTCTGTGAAGCGTACTACTATTAATGAACCTGTTGTAAAACACGTGAGCATATTCAGTTCATATCTGGTTACTTAAGTAGTCGATAGAATTATTCTTGATGAAATGACAAGATGTCATCCCTTTTTCACCAAACTACTTGAATTTTGCATAAATTATTTGTGTAAAGGTTAAAAAGTATTCTCTTAAAGCTCAAGTGTCAAATGAAAAAATTAAATGTAAATAAAACTATAAACGATGTGAACTGACACAAAAACTACTGAATTCGGGTCGGTTCTGTTATTGGGAATATGTTAAGCACAAGGATTGAACATAGGGAATGTTCTAGAGTGAAAATCGCGCTGTCTTCTCGGTAGATAATTGAAATTTCATAAAAAGCTAATTGCCAAAATGCATGATGATCATTAATTGTCGACAATAATGGAAATGGCAGGAAATGAAAGTTCCAGAAAGTATTTGGAAATGAATTTGATATTCAAGAAAATTTCAAGTCCCGCTTTTGTAATGTCAATTTTTTCAGATCCCCCTGGCATTTTGTAATTTTGTTTTTTTCAAGTCCCCTCCTGAATCCCCCGAGGTGTTTGTGAATGCAGCCTAAATGACAGTTTTAAGGCCGAGTTACACGAGGCAACTTGTTGAGGAACGCGACGAGAACGCGTTTTGGCATACACAGTAGGGGGAAGACTATACTGTCTATGGTTTAGGGAACTTGAGTTGCCCGTCGAGTTGCCTCGTTTGCATGATATCGTCACGTCGCTCAAGGAGGTCAGGCGAAGACGCATGGAAAACTGACATGTAGGTTTTTCACGTAGGCGACGATTCATCTGTCGCTTGGACGAGTTTCCTCTTGTACACACTACGCCTGAAGAGTTTCAAGAAAGTTCTTGTTATCGCGTTACCTTGCTCCTATTCTGTGAGATGCATGCATGGTGCGAGATTGTTTTCAATCAGAAAAGTATAATTCATGGACTGGAAAGTGATTACCAAATAATGGAGTTGGCAACTTAGCAATAAATTGCGATCGTATGGTGCTTTTATGGTTTGTCTCAACAAAATATGCCTTGTTTTAGTTCATTTAATTAAATCGAAAGCAGCAGTGGACCCACTTTAAGATGGTTTGCCAAAACTTAAATGCGTTCAACTGAAGTTTCAAGCAAAACGAAAGCAGTGCAGTTCAAATCAGTTGAGCATCAAAGGGAAACCAGGGAGTCCGATCCAAATGAGTCGCGGCTCAAAACGAATGCATTTCAAGAAAGTTGCATTTAGGTTGGCGAGTGTTGCACTGAGGTTGAGCGATGCATTTCACTAAGAATGTTAGCTGCTTATTTTTGTCTTGATTGTGCGCCAAACGTAGCCCATGTTTACCATTTTATAATGTTTCCATGCAGACTCGGTACTCTTCATGATGGACTTTGACAACAGATGTGCATTTGTGTTCAACTAATGCGTGCATGCATGGTCATTGAAACTTATGATCGACGTATGTCGAGGATGAATTACATACAATAATCTGTTTTTAAATATTTACCTCGGACTGCACGTCTTTTCGTCGTACGTGCATTGCAGTATGAAATCTTCCGCTTGATGACCATACTTTGCTATTTCTTCCCGCGTCAATTTCAAAACGTTTTTCAGATCGCTATAATCTGGAGTCGAACTGAACGTCTTGAAGCCAATCCAGTCCGGAGGGACCTCTCCCTTGACAGCACCACTGAAACCACTGTCCTTATAGTAACCACCTTCAAAATCACTCAAAGTCTCAGGAGTGACGTCACGTATGGCCAAAAATCGATCCGTAACTGCTCTTATGTCATTTATATTATCTGCGTATATTTTAAATTTTTGTAAAGTTTAATGACATAACTATGTGGACATATTGACTGTTGGATAAACGAATACCAGATAGCGTACGAAAGTATACATCTGGGTGCTTTGAACATTCGTTACGTCCCTGCCATGAATTGTCGACGATGCGTTATTGAACGTACATAGTCAATGATAAGCTTTCTTAAATCTATTTACTAATCCACAGCAATTTCTTTATAGGTCGATGTCAAAATAATTGTTGAAGGTCCGACAATCGATACTCACTATTTCTTTTTGTAAACTTTGCGATATGCGTTCCAATTCACTCTGTGGGCAAAACTATTTACGTATGGCCATTCAACTGCACATTCACAGTCAGTCAAAGTAGATGTATATTCGGGATTCCTTACATTTATCAAGACTTCGCATAATTCATACCTTTGACTGTAGCGTTACAATTAACCTCGTCGCTCTTGTCGGCACAGTCTTGCATGGTATCACATATTGCATATTGGTAAACGCATTCTCCCGAACCACATTCTTTGTATTCATCTGGGCAAATATTTTTGTCGTCTGATAAATTACCAAAAAGATGAAAATTGGATACGGATGCATAATAAATACATATACTACATCACATCTTAGTGGTTTCCTTATTGGTTTCATCGTTTTTCAGATTACGCTTACAGGTTTACCTCTAGTTTCTTTCCCAGTGGATTATCCATTTAAAGTTTAGGCTGTTGGATGCTTCTCTTAATCACTGTCCATTCAGAAAGTTGACAACATGTGGCAATGTTTTCGGGAGTCTCGAAACAATCCTAATATAAAACGCGCGAATATAAGAGCATACGACCCGTTGATCTTTAAATCTTTTCCGACGTGTTCATTTTTTGCTCTAGTCAAAATCCAACGCTCTCAGCTGACAATCAATAACATGCTACAGAACTTTGATGTCAATGATCGTCCGACAACAGGACGAGGATAGTTTTTAAAAGACAAAATATGGCCATGAAAGAGCATACATACATACATACATATATACGTTCATACGTAGGTAGGTAGGTAGGTAGGTAGGTAGGTACAATACACATTACCTTTCGTTTTTATGTTCCATCTTATATAGTAATTTGTTTGTGTTTCTGTGCCATCTTCCAACTCTACAGACAGTTCTATGTTATTTGTACGGCTTATAGTACATTTCCTCGTCGAGACAGTAAATTCAAATGAGAGACAAACAAAGCTGGATTCCATTAAGCAGTGTCTTGCGCAATCCTTTTCTGAAGACCGGTGGAAAACTACATCGTTATGATCTCGTAAAAAGCGCAAACTTTGTTCTTTAAACGGCTGGAGGACATTTTTATGCCTGATTTGTTTGAAGATTTGGATGTGCTTTCTGAAAGAAAGTAGAAAACATATCTGAATTGAATGAAAAAATGAAAAATATTTAAATTGATAAATATTTGAATCTGAATTGACAAATATCTGAATTGTCATGTCAAACATGGCAATTCTTTAAAAGCAGGACAAACTTTTCAAAACTGCGTGATTGAAGCATTTGGCAATCGATTTACCATTCCCCAAAGGTCAACATTGTTGGGTCTATCCTTTATAATATTATGGCTATGCACTAGCATGATACATTCCCACTGTTCGCAATTAGAGGTTACAAATAAACGGGAAATAATAATCGAGTGAAGCGAAGTGATTATATTTCACAAAATATGCTAAATTTCACCCAGGAGGTCTTGTATCCGCAGCCAAATACCCGCACCGTGTATGACTTCATTATTAATATAATCTGCTTTGTTACGTACTTTGATAATGGTTGTGTTTCTTATCACAACTACAAACTTAAAACAATACACTTACCCCTCCTTTCAAGATGAATAAAATATACGTCTTTCTTCAGCAGATCGCCAATATTAGCCGCTGGCTTTTCATACAGATGGCATGTTGACTGCGATGGATTAAAATCCAGAGATTTGCATGTAAATGTCTCCTCTTCAACACACGCGATGATACATTCAGATATGCTTGCAGCAGGGACATCCTTCAGCGAAACTTCATCAAACATTTTCATGTTCGGATACAGACTAAACTGTAAGTTTAATATTACCCTTTCGAAATCTGCCGTTAACGAAACAAGAATGACAATAATACATGTTGTCTGTTTTGGAACTTATAAATATAGTATATATGTTCACGTGTTGAACATTTTAAGATAACTTTTGTTTAAGAGCAGGCTACACGTCGTCCGCAATGTAAATATCTGAATAGGTGTTGCTGATAAATGATAAGGTGATGCCTTTGTATTATACTGTCGCGTCAATATATGATAAGGTATTGTTACTATATGATTTTATAAAATAAATATATGACCAGGTAGTTAAATATTTGCTTCAGTGACACTGACATGCGATTAAGTGATGGACATACATTATACGGTAATATTAATATATGATTACGTAGTATCTATATGTTATGTGCGCACACCTTTAATAGGATGTGTAAAGTCTTGATTATAATGTCAAACGTCATTATATGCACATTTGATGAGGGTTGGAGCATGCGGTCTGGCACTGTCATTCAGTGCGGTAGCCACTTTCGTTTTGCTCGAAGACGAATTCAGTGTTCTTGAGGTCTACACTACTAGTCAATAGGCGAGAGCTGACACAACTTGTGATGCCATTTTATAGTTCACTTATGTATGTTATATATTCTCTGTTCTACACTCACAGGCGATACAGGTGACGTCACAGAAATGAACGTGATCCTTGCAGAGGTTTTCGTCAGGCTATGAACAGTTTCCATTCTAACATCTATGTCTCAAGGGAAAAAAGTGAAATAGCACAGCGATTCGGCATTGGAATACCAGATATGAACTGAATATGCTCACGTGTTTTATAACAGGTTCATTAATAGTAGTACGCTTCACAGAACAATAAGATATATATATGTTATCACTAAATGAAGGAGGTTTTTTCAACATCGCACCATACTCTCAGATTTTAATCACTAATTACACAACTTTATTTAATATGCAAATGAGCTGTTAATTAACTTGACACTGCTCAATCCTTCATGGGACAATATTAGATATCCATCAGATCAACATTTGTAGCACGTTTTATTTAATTTAGTGCATTAATTTTAGAGTAATGTCACTAATTACAAAGTTCATTAAATATGCAAATAATCCCTATATTAACTTGACACTGTTCAATGATTCAAAGCACAATTAAATATTTATCAAATCAATATCTGTAGCACGTTTCACAAAATTTGGTGCCGTAATTTCAGAGTTATATACCTAATTACAAAGTTTATTAAATATGCAAATGAACCCTTAATTAACTTTACACTACTAAATGCTTTACAACACAGTTAGATATCTGTCAGATCATTATATGCAGCAGTTTTCATCACATTTGATGCAGTTATTTCGGAGTAATATGACTACTTATAAAACTTCATGAAATATGCAAATGAGCTAATTATTAACTTGACACTGTTCAATGCTTCTCAGTACAATTCGATATTTATCAGATCAACATCTGTAGCAAGTTTCATCAATGTAATGCTTTAATTTTGGAGTAAAATCACTAATTACAAAGTTCATTAAATATGCAAATAAACCCTTAATTAACTGTACACAAGTAAATGCTCTACACCACAATTAGATATCTGTCGGATCAGTATCTGCAGCAGATTTCATAACATTTGGTGCAGTTATTTTGGAGTTATGCCACTAATTACAAAACTTCATAAAATTGCAAATGACCTATTCGTTAACTTGACACTGCCAAATGCTTCTCAGTACAATTAGATATTTATCAAAACAATATCTGTACCCAATTTCAAAGACTTGGGTTCCGTAATTTCAGAGTTATATACCTAATTACAAAATTCATTAAATATGCAAATGAACCCTTAATTAATTTCACACTTCTAAATGCTTTACACTACAAATAGATATCAGTCAGATCAGTATCTGCAGCAGATTTCATCATATTTGGTGAAGTTTTTATCGAAGTTGTATGACTAATTACAAAACTTCATAAAATATGCAAATGACATATTTATTAACTAGACACTGTCCAATGCTTCTAAGTATAATGAGATATATATCAGATCAATATTTGTTGCAAGTATCATCAAGTTTGGTGCAGGAATTTCAGAGTTATCTCATTGATAACAAAAGTTCATTAAATATGCAAATGAGAAGGTAATTGACATGACACTCACAGTATCATCATAATGTTCTGAGATTGTCATCTGTGAAAAGTTTCATGAAATTTTGTGCAGTATTTCTTGATATATGTCTACACAGTCATTACCGTCTCCATAGGGAAACCATTGTACGGAAAAAAACGATATTGCATGACTTCATTAATATGCAAGCAACACTAACCAAATTCTAATCAGTTCTTGCAAGTAGCATACGGTACCTGTGTACCAAATCTGACTTGAATCCGTTCAGGCGTTTTTGAGTTATTAGTCGGGTCGGAAGGTAGGGTTCCCATGCACCCCATGGATGTATTTTTTTAACCTACATTTTTGTAATCCTTAGGGTCTATATTTAATGAATTTTGATGTTCCCAAAATCAAATCGTGTCCCATGGGGTTCATTTGGCGCCATCTTTGCCGCCATCTGGCCGCCATCTTGGATTTCAACGATGGGGTAGGGGTCACGTATCTACCGCTCGACGGAAACAGAAACAATAAAATACTATAAACGTTACATTTTTAGAAAGCCAAGATCATGGCCTTTTTATTGATATATAACTTAATAGGATTAATTAATATTCGAACGTCGATTAGACTTTATATCGGCCATTGGCCATAAATCGTAAAATTTGCTAAATTTCACACCCAATAATTAAGTTCCCGTTCCTCCAAACAATTTTTCATAAGGTATTTATATATTTTTTGGAAGAACTCAGTGCAATAAACAAGAAAAACAAGATTAAAAGTATGTGTCTTGAGATTTAGTGGGTGCATGAGCTTGTTTTCTTATTACGCGGTATGCCACATATCCGTGTGTAACATAAGGGGTAGGGGTAATGTTTCCTTTCTGTTTCGAATCATGAATGATGAAACCATAAAAATGTTACATTTTTTGAAAGTGCTGCATCAGACCTTTCTAAAAATATATAGATTTATGGTGAAAAGTTGCATATTTAAAGTTACAAAGCTTAAACCTTTCGGTTTGTGTCGATTTTAAGTGATTTTTAAGAACGAAATTACAACATATGGGTAGGGGTAATGTTTCCCTTTCTGCCTCGAATCATGAATTACAAACCATATAAATGTTACACTGTTTGAAAGCTCTGAAATGGCCCTTTCCAAACATGTATAGTTTTATTGGGAAAAGTCCATATTTTAAACTTACAAAGCTTATGCCTTTCAGCTTGTGTTAATTTTAAGTGATTTTTTAAGAACGAAATTACAACATATGGGGTAGGGGTAATGTTTCCCTTTCTGCCTCGAATCATGAATTATGAAACCATATAAATGTTATACTGTTTGAAAGCTCTGAAATGGGCCTTTCCAAACATGTATAGTTTTATCGGTAAAAGTCCATATTTTAAACTTACAAACTTATACCTTTCAGTTTGTGTAAATTTTAAGTGATTTTTTAAGGACGAAATTACAACATATGGGGTAGGGGTAATGTTTCCCTTTCTGCCTCGAACCATGAATTATGAAACCATATAAATGTTATACCGTTTAAAAGCTCTGAAATGGGCCTTTCCAAACATGTATAGTTTTATCGGTAAAAGTCCATATTTGAAAGTTACAAAGCTTAAACCTTTCAGTTTGTATCGATTTTAAGTCATTTTTTAGAACAAAATTTTAATATAAGGGGTAGGGGTAATGTTTCCCGTTCTGCCTTGAACCATGAATTATGAAACCATATAAATGTTATACCGTTTAAAAGCTCTGAAATTGGCCTTTCCAAACATGTATAGTTTTATTGGGAAAAGTCCATATTTTAAAGTTACAAAGCTTATGCCTTTCAGTTTGTGTCAATTTTAAGTGATTTTTTAAACAAAATTATAATATAAGGGGTAGGGGTAATGTTTCCCGTTCTGCCTTGAACCATGAATTATGAAACCATATAAATGTTATATTGTTTGAAAGCTCTGAAATGGGCCTTTCCAAACATGTATAGTTTTATTGGGAAAAGTTGCATATTTGAAAGTTACAAAGCTTAAGCCTTTCAGTTTGTGTCAATTTTAAGTGATTTTTTGAACAATATGCACAAAACAGTTAGTCCGTTGGCCAGGTATCGAAATCATCCCCTCTAAGGCATTTTACCCACTATGATTTTCTGTTAGCTAGTATTCTCAGCTGTCATAATCTGCTTATTTTCCATTTAACTGATGGTGTGTGAGAGTGTAACGACTTGTTTGTGAAGGGCTGTCACGCCCTCGGTAGTAAAATAGGAATGGGTTAGGGGTAACATATTTACCGCTAGTCGGAAACAAAAACAAAAAAGTACCATAAACAATACATTCTTAGAAAGCCCAGATATAAGCTTTTTACTTTTTTGATAATTATTCGACTTTAGATGGCGCCAATATTCCGTATGTACATGGCGGTCAGCAGCTGAATCATTCACATAACGAACGTTGATATGGCCTGAAACTTCGGTAAATTCATTCAAGCAAACTCTTGTTTGATTAAGTTGATAGTTTTCCTTTCTTTTTTATGTCGAGTATTTACCATGGCATGACTGAAACGAACCTTGAAACGAAGGCTGTACGTATCTATATTAGTCCGAGCCTGAGCGTGATCTGAGAGCAAACAGATCCGCAGATAATGCGAACGATCGCAACCGTTACCAACAGACTCATTATGCAGAGCCATGCCCAAAACGCCCAACCAAACTTGGCACTAATCATGATCCCAGTCCATTTCAAGCCGGGCTTTAAGGGAAGTGCGGTGGGCTTTGAAAGACCCTTTGGTTTGGTTTTGTACCGTAGTATAGGAAGAAAACCCGACCTGTCGTCGTTGCTGTGAATGTTTGTGTTGTTTTTAGCCTCTTTTTTTGCCCATTTGAAGAATCGTCTTTGCAGCCTTCCATCCTGCGTTCTGTGTAGCGAGTGTCTTCGATCGCTCTCTTAAGTTTGTGATGTACAACTGTCTTGAGTCCGGTGCTTTATTTGGTGTAGAGGTAAATATTTAGAGATCAGGGTGATAAATTGGTTGCCGCAGTGTCTTTCCAGGTGTTGCCACTTTTGAAGGAATTCAACACTCGGTATTTTGGCCTGGTAAGTATTCTTTAAGGTGTACCTGTAGGCTACGTGGTACTGAATAGGGGCCACTTAGGTTTCAACACATTCGATACTCTTGGCTTTCGCTTATACCCCGTTGTATGAGTAACTGGGATCGGAAATGGGAAAGGCTTAATTAATATCCATCTTTGCTAATATTAATTCTTGTTTGGCTTACAGATTGCCACCTCTACTTGTTTCGGTGAAAATTTGACTTTCAATTGGACAAAACATTGAGTATGACTTTCTTCTGTGTGTTATTTAGGCCTATGAAAAATATGAAAATTGCATACATATTGTTGTCAAATATCTCAATCTTAGATTGTAAGAGATAGGCTTAGGCTTCCCTGTAATCATACAAATGAGTTAAATGGGAATTTATTGGAGTAGATTACAGTAATCGAAGAGAATGGTTCACACTATAGAAAGACTTATCTCGGATTGCGGGGACCTAACTATAAAAGAACAGCACAGGATACTTGCCGGATGTATTGACTGTTCATGTACAGTACAGGCTAGTACAACATGGAATGTAAAACATACAAATCAAAGAAGTGGCAAATTTTCTCAACTTTTCACAAAGTTTATATTCCATCATTACTATCAGGATTAGGATTTCCCAATCTATAAATAAGCTATTACTTGATTACACCTTGATTCAGCATGACTAACATTTTGCATTTGCCGCGCAACCAGCCATGCCCGTCCCTGGGATCGCGAACAATGCCTTTAACGAAGCTTTTGAACGCTTTTAGTGAATTGTGTAAGAATATCCTCTCTGTGGTGTATAATGTGTGAAGCCGTTGTCTAGCTCGCTTGACTCTGATGATTATGTTGACTTATTTTTTCTCAGCTGCTGGTGGCTGATCTAGCTCGAAAGTTAGATCAATCTAGTCTCTCTGATTCGATCATGCTGGTGGGAGTGGTATCTTCAAGCATTGACCCTAAAACGTCCGTTTGTAGGGTCTTTGCTCCAAAGACGTCAGGGTCTAACATTGGTTAATGTCATCCATGATAAGAAACTAATGATAGATTCACTCACAAGGCATTTTAAACATTGAGGTATCAATGGGAATATAAGCCTTTTTAGTCGTTTTCTGAGGTTTGTTTCGCCTTCTTATTGCTTGGTGTAGAGAGTGTTTGTTCGCCTTCTGTTTACTATTTAGTTGCGTAATTTGAATGCGTTCTGTGACATTTGGCTTTTCGGGTTTTAGTTCCAGAATTATTTTGCTATTGAATTTTAGTACCCAGTCGAAAATGTAATCCTCATCGGGAGTATATAGTGTTCTGCGTTGTAAAATAATTTCGAAAAATTGGTTATGATCTCTTGTTTTCTGGTAAGGAAGGTAAAGTGTTGTCGATCCATCTTATCTTATTATGGAGAAGCTATATTGTGGATTAATGGTGATTGGTTTTCAGCGATAAAAGATTCTCTCGTGTTCCCGTGTGGTATTAAAAGTAACACTATTAATAGTGAGCTCTGATTTGCCCAGACGGTCACGTGACTGTGCATGTATTTACGATACACGGTAAAGTTGGCCATTCCTATCTCCAAAGTGGGTTTCTTTCACATTGTTTGTATTTTCATCACAAGTTTCAATATACTGATATAATATAGCGATAAACAACCCCTATAAGTTGGGCACACCACTCGAGCTCGGTTTTGACCATTTCACTCCTTATACACACGACTGAAGTTCGTGCGTATATGTTGTTTACCGGTCGAAACCGTGTGGTATCCTTTCAAAGTGGTGCTTTATTGCTTATATATCTCTTGCGATACAATTAAAGAAAAGGGATTGATTGTTGCTGCTGTCATATCAACTTTGCATGACGACTATGACATCCAATTTACTGTTTGTGGGTTCGGAATATATAATTTTTTACATATTATAGCTGTTAACTTTCTTTCCCTAATTTGAGTTATTGAAATGAGTAAAACGTCTTTTATTAACCACTATTTTAGCTTTTAGTGCTATTTAATGCCTATAGAGTATTTTTCTATGTTCCTTTTAACAAGTAAATGTCAGTAAAGTAACAAAAACTTTTGAGTTTAGGCATTGTCACTGCATAATTTTTGAGTTTACCCCATCAAGCCATATCTTGTTTGAAAAACAGCTGCGTTAGTGTTTCAGAGATATGATATTTATGTGGCTTCCTTATTCGCTGCGTTTTGTAGGAAAGGAAACATTACCCATACCCCTATCCCTTAAATGTATATATAGAGGGATGTATGGCATACCATATATTAGGTAAACAATCGACGCACCCCATAAGTCTCAAGAAGATACACTCTTTTAATGTTTTTTACTTCTCTATTGCATTAAGTTCTTTCAAATGATATATAAATACATTGTAAAATTGTTTAGAGGAACATGAACTTAATTATTGGGTTTGAAATTAAGCAATTTTACAATTTACATTTCATGTCAGATATAAAATCTAATCGATGTTTGAATATCGATTTATCCCCATTTAGTTGTATACCAATGGTAAGGAGATTATCTGGGCTTTCTAAGAATGTATTGTTTATGGTTTTTTTTTTGTTTTTGTTTCCGACTAGCGGTAAATATGTTACCCCTAACCAATTCCTATTTTACTACTGAGGGCGTGACAGCCCTTCACAAACAAGTCGTTACACTCTCACACACCATCAGTTAAATGGAAAATAAGCAGATTATGACAGCTGAGAATACTAGCTAACAGAAAATCATAGTGGGTAAAATGCCTTAGAGGGGATGATTTCGATACCTGGCCAACGGACTAACTGTTTTGTGCATATTGTTCAAAAAATCACTTAAAATTGACACAAACTGAAAGGCTTAAGCTTTGTAACTTTCAAATATGAAATTTTCCCCAATAAAACTATACATCTTTGGAAAGGCCCATTTCAGAGCTTTCAAACAGTATAACATTTATATGGTTTCATAATTCATGGTTCAAGGCAGAACGGGAAACATTACCCCTACCCCTTATATTATAATTTTGTTTAAAAAATCACTAAACATTTACACAAACTGAAAGGCATAAGCTTTATAACTTTAAAATATGGACTTTTCCCAATAAAACTATACATGTTTGGAAAGGCCCATTTCAGAGCTTTCAAACAGTATAACATTTTTATGGTTTCATAATTCATAATTCGAGGCAGAAAGGGAAACATTACCCCTACCCCATATGTTGTAATTTCGTTCTAAAAAATGACTTAAAATCGATACAAACTGAAAGGTTTAAGCTTTGTAACTTTCAAATATGGACTTTTCCCGATAAAACTATACATGTTTGGAAAGGCCCATTTCAGAGCTTTCAAACAGTATAACATTTATATGGTTTCATAATTCATGGTTCGAGGCAGAAAGGGAAACATTACCCCTACCCCATATGTTGTAATTTCGTTCTTAAAAAATCACTTAAAATTGACACAAGCTGAAAGGCATAAGCTTTGTAAGTTTAAAATATGGACTTTTCCCAATAAAACTATACATGTTTGGAAAGGGCCATTTCAGAGCTTTCAAACAGTGTAACATTTATATGGTTTTGTAATTCATGATTCGAGGCAGAAAGGGAAACATTACCCCTACCCCATATGTTGTAATTTCGTTCTTAAAAAATCACTTAAAATCGACACAAACCGAAAGGTTTAAGCTTTGTAACTTTTAAATATGCAACTTTTCACCATAAATCTATATATTTTTAGAAAGGTCTGATGCAGCACTTTCAAAAAATGTAACATTTTTATGGTTTCATCATTCATGATTCGAAACAGAAAGGGAAACATTACCCCTACCCCTTATGTTACACACGGATATGTGGCATACCGCGTAATAAGAAAACAAGCTCATGCACCCACTAAATCTCAAGCCACATACTTTTAATCTGTTTTTCTTGTTTATTGCACCGAGTTCTTCCAAAAATATATAATACCTTATGAAAAATTGTTTGGAGGAACGGGAACTTAATTATTGGGTGTGAAATTTAGCAAATTTTACGATTTACGGCCAATGGCCGATATAAAGTCTAATCGACGTTCGAATGTTAATTAATCCCTATTAAGTTATATATCAATAAAAAGGCCATGATCTTGGCTTTCTAAAAATGTAACGTTTATAGTATTTTATTGTTTCTGTTTCCGTCGAGCGGTAGATACGTGACCCCTACCCCATTGTTGAAATCCAAGATGGCGGCCAAGATGGCGGCAAAGATGGCGCCAAATGAACCCCATGGGACACGATTTGATTTTGGGAACATCAAAATTCATTAAATATAGACCCTAAGGATTACAAAAATGTAGGTTAAAAAATACATCCATGGGGTGCATGGGAACCCTACCTTCCGACTAGACTATACCGTGTAAACAGACAGACAGACACACACACACACACACACACACACACTAACACACACACACACACACACCACACGGACAGACAGACAGACATCGCTATGACAATAGCCCACGTGTTTACACACGTGAGCTAAAAATTAATAATTACTGTCACAAAATAAAAAATGTCTTCGAGGTGAGATGTATCCTTCACATGGTTTGCTGTAGCTAAAAAAACTGATGGGCCACATTGCCCGCTGCTAGAAACCTGTGACCTCTTCAGTTCGCTACTTGACTTATCCAATGAACAGAAAAGAAGGCAGGATGGAATAAGTACCAAATTACACAGTTAGTGTTTGATTGGCAGTGTCAAGACTATGCATAAGTTTAGCTCCATGTTTCGGACTATAAGAAATGTTGATAGGTAAACGAATGGTTGACTAGACAATTGCGGTAGACGTATTCTTAGACACAGGAAATGATAAGGGATAACAAAAAATCTCGGCAAAGGGACACCATCAAGTATTAAATAGTCACATAACAGTAACATCCATCACGAAGTGGCACCCGAATCAAAAGTTAATGTTCTACTAGTATGTGAACAGTTGGCTAACGTATATATCCCGGAGTGTTTGACTGCTGTTTATCTCATATCAAACTTACACCTTGTGAGGCTCGTTGTTAATAGTTCTTTTACCGGTTCCATGATGCAGTGCGCACCAGGGTATACAAAGCGTACGTTACGCATAGAACTTTTTAGCCGTTGGGTACACTCAGGGTACTTTACTCATAGAACTCTATGGCAGATTACACCCTGACCTATATTTTCGCCGCTGATGGTTAGATAATACACGGGGCATTATTTGGCATTGCAAATTTGTGTAATTCTTCTGTAACAATCTGTTGTACAAGACAAATCAGCATGTTTTCGCTGTTTTGAGCTTATAGACGGTGTTTGATAAAGTCACTGCAAAGCATTGTGGGATAACCGGGAAAAGGTCTATTAAATGCGTAAATCGACTACAGATGAATGGGTGTTTTGCACAGTTATCATTTATCAAAATTATTCACTCACCATCAAGAATTCTTGTGTACTGGACAACTTCTCCCTTCAAAACTGACATTTGGCTCTGGTCTGAAGAGGTTGACCTCAAATAGCAAGTTTCGTTTCGAAAGGAGTAGTAAAATCCCACACAGAAGAACGCAATGTTATCGAGACACAAAGTGGCGCATTGTTTTTCAGTCATTGCATCATATTGGTGATCATATGTGAGTTCCAAAGTTGATCTTGAACTGAAGCCATCGAGTACATGATCTGTTTATAAAGTTAGTAGGAGAAGAGAATAAATATGGAACTATCGCTAGCGCAGGTGAATGCTGGCTCGAAAAAGCATGGCATGACACAGATAGACATTGTCATTAAATAACTTTGGAAACAGCATGCGCTTGGGTGTTTCACTTGTTTTAAATATTAGCATAGATCAGAGAAGCGACATCCAAACCCCTGGCTAGCTAATAAAATGATTTCAAAAATTTATTAAAATAGAACTTGTGAAAATGATCTAGGAATATAAAAATCGTAAAAAAAAAATGTTCAGAAACCATTAAACCTGAAATTATTTTGCAAGCCTAGCTGTGGTCCAAACTAGATATAGCTCAACTTTGCCAAACTACCTGTCCAGCGTTTTAGTATGGTCCTCAATAAAACGTAATTGTGACAAATTAACAAATTTGAGTCTGTTGATTTCAGGTAGTCCTTTTCACGCATACAAACAAGTTATTCACAAATGTAATAGCTCAGAACATTGAGTGGGTTAATGTACTAATGAAATGGAAATCAAAGTTGACATAATCTCAGACTGGGATGGTTTATTCCAACAAATCCCGCAAGTAAACACCATTTCATGTGATATCTGTTTCCGTTGTCTATTTTCACCGATTATCAATTAGCTTCCCACCAAATAACGAAACTTTTGTACATGATTTCATATCGGTTAACTTATGTTCATTATTTATTCTACAAAAGCTATTTCAATCGTTTAGAAGTATTTGTCCTCTCTTTGCAGACACTTCATTGGTGCAAATTATATCTTTATTAACCGGTAGAACTGACCAACAAGTCGAATTTGAGAACTGTATCTGGAAGCATGTCTACACGCAAATATATTATGCAAGGTGCCGTCAAAGGCAAAATGAAGGGAAAGTGAAAGATGCTCATAACAGGCTTGTCACCCCGACTTGAATATTTTCCTCCAAAACTGTAAGGTTTCTTTCTCCTGCCAACTGTCTTCTCTCCGCTAAACAATGATAAATATCCATTGACAAACCTCCATGACAATCGGATCATTAAGCTTGCCGAATCCTTAAGACTTTTCAAGTTGCCTGCATAGTAACAAAGTGAACTTTTTTTGCAAGATGATTCTTGAATAGCATGCCCATCCGCCAATAAAGATAGCATTGCTACCATTTCGGAAAGTTTAGTTAACTTGCCCTAAGACAAATACCTGTCACACATTCTTCTCTGTCGAGTTCAAGATCGCAAAAGTCGACAGGTGTATATCGATCCGTTGTGAAGCACCAAGCGGTTATCATTTCTCCAGTTGGGTTGCGGCAGTAATTATGGTTCCCTATACCACGCTGGTGATAAAATTCTGTATCAAATGGATGCGTGTGAGGAGACTGCTCAGTCCACTTTTGACATTTACGACCTGAAGAGGTTGTACTCATATATCCTCGATAATCAGTCGCCCTTTGATTGTAGAAGCATTCCACTCCTGTGCTTGTAAGAGAAAATATTGTCATAGCAACTGTAAAGTTAACAAAATAAGCTTTGAATACTTTCTTAAGACGACTTACAGACGATTGTATCCTATCGCCGTTTGAAATTTCGTATATCAATTTGTAGACAAAATCAATGATGGTAAAAAAAAACAAAAACACATGTATATCAATAACAGCCGAAATTTGGCATCATATATCTCAGTCAAGTAATAAGTTCTTCAATGATTTCAAAGTAAATAAATAAATTGAATACCCAAGTAATATCATGAAAAGGAGATAAAGCCACATAGGAATGAGGAACGATGCCTCATAAGTTCAACCAGTGAGTACACTCAATTTGAAGGGTCGCGTCTAATAATAGATCACTACAATTGTGATATAAATTCTATGTGTCAAGTAACCATAATCATAAGTCAGTGATATACTCACTGCAAAATACTTTTGAAGTGAAGAAAAAAGAACGAAATGGCAAAGGAATGTGTATAGTATTACGTCAAGATGTCAGCATGAAATAGATGCTCCCAGATTGCGACCATATAAAAAAAAATATTCACCAAAAAGATCTTCTCAGTGTACATAAATAACAAAAATGTCAATAAATTTACATCATTCCTACAAGTCTTCAGATATATCAAAAACATCTCGACAACGTATTAAAATATGACAACTTTCCACAACCTGTGCATAAAATTTTCTACGTATTAGAGATACTACACATCAATGAGATATTGGTCACTGCCCGGGCACAATGCTATTTGCTATGTAACTTGACAGACTTACCTAAAAAGTTACATGAAATATTACGTTCTCCAACATCGCAAAAATCCCACAGTTTATCATTGTTTATTGTAAAACACCATGGACTTCTCTCATGGTTAGGATTCCGACAGTAATTGTGATCTACTGAAGCGATTATCGAATCAAGAAGTAAATTGTCCGTGTTTAAGTACACATCTTTCCACTTTCTGCACGTATGTCCAGAAACAGTCGTCGATATAGTTCCGCGATAATCAGTACCTTTCGGGTCAGAAAAACATTCTTTTGTTTCTGTATGCTTTGCATGAAGTGAACATTCCTCCTGGCTTTGTCCAACATTGCAAGATTCGTATGAATCTCCAGAAATCGTTGTGTAACACCATGGCGCATCAGCATTATTGGGGTTGCGGCAGTAGTTGTGATCACCTATTCCATCACTTGAGTTTAAGGCCAGACCATTCTGCGATTGTACATCTATCCATGATTTACATACATTTCCAGAAATAGTGACGTAAACAAAACCACGGTAATCGGTTCCATTCTCTGTCGTATAACATTCCTTATCTATGGAAATAAAATTTCAAATTTATCCTCACTACGAAAACATTATTTGTTAACAGATATTAGTATGCGTCGTCGTACTCTGTATAAGGTGGGCCTGAGAAACAGCTGAACTTCACGGTTACCATTTCACTTTAGTGCAATATTTTTTATCGCAACATTCATTTTCACGACTAATTGTTGACCTTTAACTTCATGGATTCAATTTCAGTGATTCTACCAATTATGTCAGTCCAGAAGTATTTTGTTTCATTTTGCAGCAACACAATCATTAGTTGTAAATATGAAATTCATAGCATAAATAAACTTTTCATTCTTCAATTGACAATTCATCAAAATGTTGACGAACTTAAAGTATAAATATATAAATAAATATACTTATGTTGACCGATGGTGTTATTGAGACTGTGATAATGATGGCATAATGATAATGGTGATAATGATTTCAAAACAGCATATGAAACTTCGTCTACCTGGATCAATGCACGGTTGTTCCCTGACATCACAATATTCCCATGTTACATTTGGATCATTAGTATAACACCACGGTAACTCCGCCTCATTGGGGTTACGGCAGTAATTGTAGTCGTCGATACCAATGGTTGAAAACCGTTTTGCGGAATGTGGTGAGTTCGCCAACCAGTTTTGACACTGCTTGCCGGACACGGTTGTTGACTTGTTTCCACGATAGCCTTGACCAGATGGATCAGCGGAACAGTTTACAGCTATCGCTGGTATAGGTTTAGAATCCCGGAAGGTGTCGGATTCTACAATTTCTTTTTCCCATTGCTTCTGTGACAGACAGCCATATTTTGGCGGGTTCACTGTACATCTAGCGGCGACTGGGACATTGCTGTTGAAACGGTATACGTAGCACCAAGTGCCAGGTTCATCATTTGGATTACGACAGTAATTGTGATTACCAAGCCCTTTGCCAGGTGCTGTCGATGGTGTATACTTAAATTTTGATGGATCTAGGGAACTCCAATTCATACAGCGTTCTCCCCAAGATGAAAGAGATACATGGCCACGATAGTCTGTGCCATCGTCCAGTGTATAACATTCCATACCTATGGAAAGCAATATTTATTTTGTTGATGTAATGTTTAGCATTATCCAAGATTATCCAAGGTGTACCTTTGTACGTTACAGTATAAAAGCCAACCATCTAGAGTATACAAGTCAATAGAATAAAAATGGTTCTTATATCGATTTCCGACTAAAAGTATTTTGAAGTTTAACGAACACTTTTTAGCAATAGCCTAGAATATTTGATGATTAGAGTATTGAAATCTGCTCCGGTAAACATGACTTTTATTTCGCTCCATTGGCTGCATTGAATTTTCTGTGAAAGTCACTTGGCATTGAAGACGTTGTGCACTAGAAGCCTTTTGAGTATTCGGACTTTGCTTATATTAATGTCGCTTACGACTGTAATATGTATACCTGACATTATTGTTTGCTGTGCGAGGCTTGACATTCTCCCAGAAAGTAATAATTGCATCCTACAAACCTCTGCGGTAATAGTAGTCGCATGTGGAGTCTTTTATCAAGGGAATACTATCCAATAAATGGCTTTTATTATGCAACCAGCATCGACTTGTAAAAGGCTCGTATGTGAAAGCCAGGCAATCGAAAGAGATCTCGTCTAGACATAGCTGCGCACATTCTTCAGTAGTTGCTCTCTTGGGTGGAATGTTTGACGAAATCTTCGCGTTTGGAAAGCGTTCGAATTTCAATGCTGTGTTGCTCTCAAGTGCGCTAAAAACTAGGAAGAGCACAATACAATTAAACAGTATAATTCGAGTTAACGTTGACGCAATTCCATGCTTTTTCCAAAGTAACAAGCTCAGTTAATAGATAGAGGGACGGTGAGAACATATCATCATATTCCTTTAGCAGAAACTATCCCCAACTACCATTTGCAAATGTTTTCAGAGACCCCTCTGTTCAAACACAAATTGGAGGCCCTTAACTTCCAATATTAAAAATGTAAAGCCAGCGCTAACTTAATAATCGCCTAATGTCACAGTGTTCGTGTATCTATGTTTCTGCAGCTGCCTGTATGTAAAACACAGACACACATACACACAAACACACACATATATCGCATAACCCATCGCATTATTTCTCATCCGCATCGCGTCACCATCGCCTCCGCATCACATCGTCTACATATCGCATCGCTGATCGATCGCATCTGCATCATATATAACACAGATTGCATCAATCGCATACTCATGACTCGCGAAGGAGTTAGTCACATCCGCATCGCGAGAGAAGTCTTCTTCTGGACAGTGCTGACGCCTCAACTTCTCAATTGCTGGCGCACCGCGCAGCAATTTCTGATCCAGTATTGAGTTGATCAAGAAATTCAGTTCTGTTAAAACTGTATCTCAGTTGTCCAGAGACTCTGCTTTGCTGGTACACACCCTATGCAAACAGGCTGACAATCCCTTCAACTGACAATGTCTCCACTGCAGATGAAACTTCCCAAAGTATTCCAGTCTTCTTCGGCAGATTTTAACTAATTGTTTGTCACAATGTCAGGTTACTATAGCGACTAGTAGTGTTTGTATAGAGTCTGTCAGCTTTTAGTAGCACACATATATTTGTTTAAGTATTCGGCATGTGTCGCACCCGGCTCATAAATTTACTTAGTACCCACGGTTATTTAAGCAATAACCCCCGCCGCAGGAGGGTATACACGAGATTTTGGTACAATGCGCGACATATAGCACGAGCCGATAGGCGAGTGCTATATGGAGCGAATTGTACCAAAATCGAGTGTATACCCGACTGCGAAGGGGGTTATTGCTATTATATTATATCAACTTGTGTGTCTTTGTCGTCTTGGTCCGGCATTTTCGTCAGTTTTAGCCCAAAATGCAGAAAACGGACGTCTGAGAGATCGAACGTCGGAAAATCATCGCCCGAGACCGAGCATTTTTATAAGTTTGGATTACGTTGACAACACACGAACACAATATCCTACGATAACATACGCATTAGGGATGGACCATTAGACCTTGGGAGGGGGGGTGGTCACAATGAAATTGTGAAAAATTTTTTTTTACTATTGTAAATTTCTGAAATTTTTTTTTTCCAATTGAGATTAGCTGTGCAAATTTTTTTTTTCAGAGTAAATTTTCAGATTTATAAATTTTTTTTCATTCGTCGCTGTCTGAAGATAAAGAGGGCAAACATGTGGTGCCAAGCACCACAAGCGGCCACGCAAGCGGTCACTGGGAAGAGGTCAGGAGAGGGGTGTCCCCCTGCTGCTGTTGGAGCTTTTGAAAAATAGGGATTAAAATGGTGTTATTTGGTGGCACTTTGGGAGTATTTTAGCGGGGGGAGGTCAGGAGGGGGTGTCCCCCTCCCGCCATTGGAGCTTTTGAAAAATAAAGATTAAAATGGTGTTATTTGGTGGCACTTGGGGATTATGTTTTGCGGGGGGCGGTCAGGAGGGGGGTGTCCCCCCGGATCCTGCTGTCGGAGCTTTTGAAAAATAGAGATAAAAATGGTGTTATTTGGTGGCACTTTGGGAGCATTTTTTTCGGATTACACATCTTCCTCTGAAACATGGTCTTCTTGCTCCTCAGTAGCTTCGTATAGTTTTTGAAAATTGTCTATTTTGGTTTCCTGGCTTCCCTTTCTACTGCGTGGTGAAATGCCTACATTCACCCCACCAAACATCATGCATATCTCATGATTTACAATTGATTTTGACAAGCTGAGAAGCTAAACTAAGCTAAATGATATAGTGAAATTTGCATATTTGTGTTTTTAGAGCAACTGTTGCCCTTTTTTGATCAAAACATCTATTTCTCTGTAGCAGCATGTCCAAATTGATTGGATGTGTATAGATGTGTTGAAATTTCAATATTTGTCTTTTGGGCAATTTATGCCATTCATGGTCAAAAAATCTGTATTCTCTGAAAGAGCTTGTCCAATTTCTTTGACATTTTCTACACAAAAACGATTAACCATGCAGATTTATTCAGTATTTGCTATCAAAAAACTTTCAAAGTTCAACCCTTTTATGTGTTTTTTGGTTGGGATTTGTTGGATAGATGGCATTCTACGTAGTGTATTGTTGAATGTTAAAACATGTGTTGCTGTTGTTATTTGAGGCTGTTTTTTGAGAAAAAAGAATTGAAAATGCCTTTTTAAAAGCAAAATAATACATAATGACTTGATATGTTGTTTTATCATTATTGACGTGTTTCTACTCGTTCACCCATTCTTGCATTCATCATTGTAATAAAATGCTGTGAAAAAATGAAACTGATGTGGCCTGTATCTGTTTACCTTGATCTTAAAAGGCAAATACAACTTTCTGTCTTGACAACCATACCATAGTTTCAATGTTTTACCGAGTGTACCTGTTTGGTTTGTACGCAGGAAACAAGTAGAAAACAGGCTCTATAATTTCATAATTTTCAAGTGATCAGAATACAAAAGTCCTGAAAAGATAAGATAATCACAACTTCCAGTATAAGGGATACAGTCACTTTAAATGTATAAATTAAAATTAAAAATGTGCAGGGAGGATGTATTAAAAATACAGAAAGTTGCTTACTGTCGGTAAAATCTAAAAAAAATTCAAAATTTTAAAGACTTTTGCAGATTTTTTTTTTACGCCTTTGTCTTCTTATTTATTTTTTTTTTATTTTGCAAACTATTTTGAAGATTTTTTTTTTCCCTAACTTTCTGCTCTGAAAATTTTTTTTTCTGTTTTTGACCACCCCCCCTCCCAAGATCAAATGGTCCGTCCCTTACGTTCATCAACATTTCATTAATATTTACATGCAACACGAACTGCTTCAGACACAGAAATGGGTAAAGAGTTCAAAGCAAAAGAAAAAGTAACAATTTTTTCGTAAATTTACATAAAAACAATAGCGCTGACTTTTTTGGCGTAGTACACTAAAAATAGATTTGTCTCATTCACTGTCAGTCCGGTGTGCGCCAACCGTCGTATCATTCAGACAGAGGAGGTGGTGCAGTGTGGGGTTACAGGTTCTATTTTGATGGATATTTTGGATGGATAATTTATGCCAGAAAACGTGCAGTTTTGAAATAATCCAGACATGGATTACGGTGACTGTATGAACAGTTTGAGTTGTAATATGCGAGCAGAGTGTGTTGCCCGATTCAGCGAGAGCTGGACGCTGACACAGCGATTTTCGTCGCAGTTGCCAGGAATGATCGCATTGTTATTTTGAACCTTTTCAAGTTCTTAGGCTACAACTACATCGTACGAACACCCTGGTCTGTTACAGCCCAAACTTTAGGAAGGAATATCTGACGTACTGTTACTGTGAGGAAGTTTCAATTTTTTTGTGTATGAACGAATAGTAGCTTCGTTTTAAAGAGCGGTACGCGCGTCTCGACTCCTGCTGAATCGATTAAGCAAACTACACAGTGCGCTGTAACCCTATACAATTTTGTACATCATCATACCAAAATATATGTGGTGCTTCAGAGATTTCTTTCATCATAGACCAAGAGGTGAGTTACAGACCCATACTTTATCTCTGTATCGAAATTCGAACTCGGTCTTTGAAACAAAGCGGACTGTTTCGGATTAAGTTCAGAGCCACATCGTTCAAATGCACCGACCGGGCAATTTTCAAAAATGCTGGTTTAGGGGCCCGTTTTACCACTGCTATCAGTGCTAAAACAATATTTTAGCATCGCTCTCGTCCAATCAGAATGGCGCATGGTAGCATGATATAATATAATTTGCTTTATGCACTTCTTTCCTCAAAGTCGGTGTTGAGGAAGTTAGTTAAAATTCCATATGCTGGCACCAATGTGGCGTGACTGGGGTAATAATGTATAATCGATCACTTGGTAGCATGTAAGGGCCAGCAAGACTAGTGTTTTGATGTTGAAGGGTTGTTAGAAAGACTGGAGACGGCAAGTACTATAATCTATGCTACTTTATTTCACCATACACTGTGCTACTGGACATAGAGTGATAATCAGCTATATATATATATATATATATATATATATATATATATATGTGTGTGTGTGTGTGGTGTGTGTGTGTGTGTGTGTGTGTGTGTGTGTGTGTGTGTGTATATCTATATATATATATATACATTTACAGTAACAGTATTACTGCCGTGCAGAAATGCATTGAGCACTATACTTTGCCTGCATTGACAAGCAAAACATTTTCATATG
Source organism: Ptychodera flava (assembly GCF_041260155.1). Classification (NCBI taxonomy): domain Eukaryota; kingdom Metazoa; phylum Hemichordata; class Enteropneusta; family Ptychoderidae; genus Ptychodera; species Ptychodera flava. The sequence goes on from NC_091949.1 coordinate 4,490,820, forward strand.
TATAAATATATATATATATATATATATATATATATATATATATATATATATATATATATATATATATATAGATAGACAGACAGATAGATAGACAGATAGATATAGATATATAGATATAGATATATATCATATCGCTGATTTATCAGCGTTATAAATAATAAAACACATTACCAAAAGTACAAAGTAATAAAGTAATAATATATGTTACGTAGATTTCGTGCATCTATTAATCACCGAACTACTTTAACCCAATAGTACGTTTGCCTTTAATAGGGTAAGGAAGTACCATTGTCCTGTAGTTCTGGATGGTGTTGATATTCGATAAATAATATTTGTTTTGATGACGACACTTTGACACTAACTCGGATCGTTTGTTTCACAGCTTAGATTTATCAGCATTGATAATGTGTAACTATTCTGATTTACAAAGATTACATCACTCGGTTATTTATTACAGTAACTCTATGATTTGTCAATAATTGACCATAACACATCAAACACCTGTTCCTTGTTTTTTAGAGACCAAATAATCTTTTATAGCTCGGTGCTGGTCTCGTACTTTTTTATTGAACAATTGGATGTGATAAACGAAGTGCGCCTAAAGGTGTTATCAGTGACACCTATGTAAACCTTTGTAGCAGTCTGTCCTATGAACATTATATCTCGAAACTTTCCTCATGTGGCAAAGACGTGTAAAGCTAGGTGCAATACCGTACAACAAGGAGATAAGAAATAGACTGTTAATCAATAATTTGTAAAACGTTGAATAAGAGCAATCTAGAATCTGATAATCCATGGTGTTATCTTGTATAATCTTAAGAAACAATCAAAGACTGACTGAAATTTCCACTTAATGAACACTGGATAACGATGATAATTTTGTAGTTATGTAAATAAAGAAACGTATTTATAGAGACTGCACAATGAAGACTTGGAATTTGAGACGTGAAACATCAAGCTCGCCATCTTGCAATAAAAATCGAAAGTGCTACTACAATCAATATGCTGGTGTGTCAGCTTCAGTTACTGAAAGCATTACGATACAGACAGGTACCTAAACTCGTATTCCCCTAACTGCGAGCGCGACACCTTCTCCTTATTGACTCCCTTTGATACTTTGGCCTTGTAAACAACACCTTTGGCTTTGGCTTGATGATAATCTTTTAACAGGCATTTAGACTTGTCCTGGCAATGACAAACAACAGTCGATCTTTACGATTGCTTTAAGTGATTGCCCCCTTATTATGCGATTTGATTATACTTGCCGTATTCTTTATGCAGCTGTTACCTTGTGTTTCCATTTAGGACACCTTCGGAAAATGTTTGCCAACATGTTGAGGAATGTTAGTTTCCATGTGTTTTACTGAAAGGGGGTTTGAACCAAGTCATGTTACGTTTACTATTATTGCTTCTCCTCGTTGATTAGTTGGTCTTGTCACATTCAATTTTGTCGGTGTAACCACTAGACTTCAACGCTGTGTTGGAATGACCTTTGTATTTGTCAAAGATGTCCTTATCACAGGATATTGGAGACGTGTTTGCTAATATGATCAGCGATGTGTTGAATTATAGTTAGCAGGTGATCAGACTACTTATGGACGAACATCGTTCGGTCGTTTCGTTGGCGACAATGATAGAACTTGCCGTCATTCAAACTAAATGTCATATGTAAGTCTGGAATATGGAAATTGGAATTCCACATGTCTATAGGGAATTTGATTTTTTAATTTCACCCACGCTTGTCATGTAATCATACATGTTTGTTATGGCAAAAAGTATGATTTTTTTCTTTAAACAAAACTAGCATTATCCGTGCATTTCTATGTGCTCGAAGTTGATATGAATGGTGATACGAAGGGCATTTATATACAAAAACCAGATGTGAACTGAATAAGCTCACGTGTTTTACAACAGGTTCATTAATAGTAGTACGCTTCACAGAACAATAAGATATCTGTAATATCACTATATTTATCAGTTTTTATCAACTTAGCACAGTACTCTCAGAGTTTAATCACTAATTACAAAACTATACTTAATATGCAAATGAGCTGTTAATGATCTTGACACTGCTCAATGCTTCATGGGGCAATTAGATATCCATCTGATCAACATTTGTAGCACGTTTCATTAAATTTAATGCTGTAGTTTTAAAGTAATATTACTAATTACAAAGTTCATTAAATATGCAAATGAGCCCTAAATTAACTTGACACTGTTCAATGTTTCATAGCACAATCAAATATTTATCAGATCAATATCTGTAGCACGTTTCACCAAATTTCGTGCCGTAATTCCAGTGTTATATACCTGATTACAAAGTTTATTAAATATGCAAATGAACCCTTAATGAACTTCACACTACTAAATGCTTTACAACACAATTAGATATCTGTCGGATTAGTATATGCAGCAATTTTCATCACATTTGATGCAGTTATTTCGGAGTTATATGACTAATTATAAACTTCATGAAATATGCGAATGAACAATTTTTAACTTGACATTCCTGCACCACACCTGATGATACTTGCATATCAGTGCTTCTCAGTGCAATTTGATATTTACCAGATCAACACCTGTAGCAAGTTTCATCATAGTTAATACTGTAATTTTGGAGTAATATCACTAATTACACGATTACTCAAAAACGTTTGAACGGATTCAAGGCAGATTCGGTAGACAGGTACCATATACTACTTGCAAGAACTGCTTAGATTTTGGTTAGTGTGGTTTGCATATTAATGAAGTTATGGAATATCTTTTTTTCTTTACAATGGTTTCCCTATGGAGACGATAATGACATTGTAGACATATATAAAGAAATACTGCACAAAATTTCATGAAACTTTTCACAGATGACAATCTCAGAACATCATCATGATACTGTGAGTGTCATGTTAATTATCTGCTTATTTGCATATTTGATGAACTTTTGTTATAAGTGAGAAAACTCTGAAATTCCTGCACCACACCTGATGATACTTGCAACAAATATTGATCTGATATATATTTAATTATACTAAGAAGCATTGGGCAGTGTCAAGTTAATAAATAGCTCATTTGCATATTATATGAAGTTTTGTAATAAGTCATATAACTCCAGTATAACTGCACCAAATGTGATGAAATCTGCTGCAGATACTGATCCAACTGATATCTAAGTGTGGTGTCAAGCATTTATTAGTGTAAAGTTAATTAAGGGTTTATTTGCATATTTAATGACCTTTGTAATTAGGTATGTAACTCTGAAATTACGGCACCCAAGTCAGTGAAATCAGGTACAGAAATTGTTCTTATAAATGTCTAATTGTACTGAGAAGCATTTGGCAGTGTCAAGTTAACAATGAGGTAGTTTGCATATTTTATGAAGTTTTGTAATTAGTGATATGAGTCCAAAATAACTGCATCAAATGTGATAAAATCTGCTGCAGATAATGATCCAACAGATATCTAATATGGTGTAAAGCATTAAGTTGTGTGGATTTAATTAATGGTTCATTTGCATATTTGATAATTTTTGTAATTAGTGATATTGCTCCAAAATTACAGCATTAAATTTGATGAAACTTGCAACAGATGTTGATCTGTACTGAGAAGCATTGAGCAGTGCAAAGTTAATAAATAGCTCATTTGCATATTTCATGATGTTTTATAATTAGTCATATATCACCGAAATAACTGCATCAAATGTGATGAAAATTGCTGCATATACTGATCCGACAGATATCTGTGTTGTAAAGCATTTAGTAGTGTGAAGTTAATTAAGGATTCATGTGCATATTTAATAACTTTGTAATTAGGTATATAACTCTGAAATTACGGCACCAAATTTGGTGAAACGTGCTACAGATATCGATCTGATAAATATTCAATTGTGCTATGAAACATTAAACAGTGTTAATTTAGGGCTCATTTTCATATTTAATGAACTTTGTAATTAGTGATATTACTCTAAAACTACAGCATTAAATTTAATGAAACGTGCTACAAATGTTGATCTGATGGATATTTAATTGTCCCATGAAGCATTGAGCAGTGTCACGTTAATTAACAGCTCATTTGTATATTAAATAAAGTTTTGTAATTAGTGATTAAACTCTGAGAGTACTGTGCGAAGGTTATAAAACCTGCTACATATATTGATATAACAGATATCTTATTGTTCTGTGAAGCGTACTACTATTAATGAACCTGTTGTAAAACATGTGAGCATATTCAGTTCACATCTGGTTTGGTAGGTATAACAAGCTGGTAGAGAAAAAGAACATTTCTCTTCGACAAATGATCGCCGATGGCATCAGTGACATTGAACCTTAGTTGGTGACCACAGAGTGCGGGTGCCATTCGTTGGGCAGGACGAGCTAACTATTTTTGAAACACCTGACATCACTTCATGGCCTTTTGGCCAGAGGTCCATATATCTTTCTTTCATGAATTTGACTTTGTTGTGTGTACCGGTGCTTTACTGTCTGTTTTTTGCTGTTTTGTGTCTATGTTTATAACTAGCGTATCACGAATTTCGACCTAGTGGAATTGATTACGGGTGTGTATGATTGCGATCATTTCACCCTATATGGTTATCTACAGTGCAGCGCAAATTCTGATTTTATCAACGTAAAACTAACCCATTCTGTGGATATTTATATATATTTTATGATACTAGTGTTTTCTTTCTCTTTTCAGTGTGATTTATCGGTATGATTTGTATTAAAAGCGAGATGAGCCTTCATGTTACTTAGGAATTTCCAAGACCCCCTTGGACACCAAGTTTTTTTGTGACTCCCAATTTTCCTTTTAGGCCCTCTTTTGTTAATTTTGCTTGTTCCCTAAGCGTAGGTACTATTGAAAGATAGATGGCATATGCTAGAGGAAAGAATTGTCTTTTATTGCTCTGTACACTTTCCAAGTCACATTAATACACCGGTACCGATGCAATGAATGCGGCGACATTTTGCAGTGAAAACTTTGAAATTCTAGATTTTCTTGAAACTACCCGATGTCGGATAAACAGAAAATACTTAGACACAAAAGCACAAATAGAACTGCAATGGATCTAATATGTAATTCTGATATATTACGCAAGACGAGAAACATGACTTAAATACGCTACTCTGTGAGAGACAAATCAAAGGTGTAAACTTTTCTACTGGGATGTCATTCTGTGAGAGAAAAAGCATAAGTGCACACTTAAATTTTCTACTGGAATGTAGCTTCTTCTATTTTATAATGTAATCAGAGTAATGGGAGTGGTTAAAACAAAGCCTACCGCGATTGAAAGGAACAATGATTGGTTTGAAAAAAAGCAGTCTACTTACCACGGTAAATTCTCTCGTAATAATCATAATCATCATCATTTGTTAGAGTGAAGCGGACAAGCGTATCCTTACTTCCGGGATTGATATAACATTCTCGCCTTTGAGAATCATAATCGAATGACAAGCACGTGAATTCGCTGAAATGCATACAGGACAGGGCACAGAGTCCAAGAGATGTATTTGTTTTTAGAACAGCATCTTTCGGGGACAATCGCTTATTGTATGTACTCTTGAATGCTTGTAAAGCTAGAAAGGAAGACAAAATGAAAATATCAAATCTGAGTGGTTGCACCATTATCCTGCCGAGTTAATATTACACCATTGGGTCAATTTGACTGAGACCAGTAAGTCTTAAATGTCCTTACTGTACATTTCAACGAGTAGGGTAATATAATTGAAGACCCTAAAATAGAGATACTATAAAAACGACTTTTAATTTCTCAATGCGCTATACCATACTTTACAAATATAAAGCGTGTATAGTTTGTCAATTTCTTGTTTATGATTGTAATAAGATAGTCATCAATATCTGCAGCTAAAAGTATGATTGCACAGAGAGTTTATTTGAGTGGGAGATACAAATAGCTTCTTATCAATAGTCTGCTAATTTTCATTTATTCATATTGTTTTTCTATAAGGGATATATACAAAGAGTTTGCGAATCAAATTATATGAAAAAAACAGCTTTAAATATTGAACTCTCAAATGAATGGGAGTTTCCATTTCTTGTCAAGTGGCTGGAGTTGATGAATATTTGAAATCGTGCTTTGAATGTATAAAACCTTTGGTGACACTTGAATTAAATATTTGCCTTAGGTATAATAAGCTGGTGAGAGCTAACTTAGGGAGTGTCACTTTAATCAATAACTGACTTTCAATAAGCTTTTGCTGACGCTGAAATGTTCCGAACAACGGCAGGGAATAGTAAATATTTGAGGCTGTTTTTTGCGCAGTAAAAAGATGTGTATTCATTACTTTGATGAGGGTTTTGTATGATGTATGTTAGCGAGTGTGTGAGTGCTAGTGCGTCATGAACTCCAGAGTGTGTGGAGGGTTTGAAGTTGTAACATCTTAGCTCGGTTGAACCACTCTTCTTTTGAGAGTGAGAATTTGACCGAGCGGTTGTAAATGTGGCGTCTCGACTAGGTGACGGGAAGCCGTACGTCGTTGATTCAAACCCGATCGAAAACTTACAGTTGTTATCACACTGACATATCTTGAGTTGGAAGCGCCACACACTTGTATTAATTTATGCAGCATGTATTAAGATAGACTGTTCCAGTGTGGTTGTTACGATATAATGAATCGCTATCGTTTGCGAATATTAATTAACCTTAAATTTGCAAATATACGTACAAGTAGCTCGGTAACGTGAGATTTTTATTGTGACAAGTATTCGATTTATCTACGTATTCGTAAAATTGTGAAATAAGGAATATGCATATTAAGCTGCATTATATCTGCACATATCGTAAATTTAAAGATATCTGGGGATTCTTAAATGCCTTGTAGTCAACAGCAAAGGTTCAAAATTGTTATGATTCAAAAGACTAGTATGTGTCACAAGGGGTGATATAAAATTCGCATACTACTAAGTGAGATCTTGCAGGATTTCTTACGGGCTGTGTCGTTACCGTTTTCCTCTTATTGAACATTTATTCTTCGTTTAGTCTAGTCATAGATGAAGTTCGGAGTTGATCATTGTGTAGATTAAGGCCCTCCCTCGAACCTTATACCTTGTTGGTAGCGCAGATTATATTTTTCAATTAACTCTGACTCTAAGACTAAACCCAATCGATACTTTTTAATTTTTTAGAATTAGAGCTGGTGTGGTTGTCTCTAAGATGTTAAAACCAAAGCTAATTAAAGAAAGAGAGAGAGTAAGACATTTACCCCATGCAGAGTTTTCATCACTTCCACCCGGGCAGTCTTTGATGCCATCGTTGACCATGTCATAAGTTAAGCAAGTACCACTGGAATCATCGCACTGAAATTCCTTGTCACGACAGTCTAGTAGAGAAGAATATATGTCAGCTTTCAATTTAAAGGCCAGTAAATACATTACTTGAAAGCTTAAACTGAAGTTCCAGAAATGATAATTAATGTTTTATATGTCTTCGAATACCGTTTAGTTGGCATTTACTCCATGAAAATAAAAAAGCTGCGCATTTATTCAGGAGCAAACTATTTTATAAATGCTTTGAGCCAAGTGCATTTAGCATATGAGATGTACAAGTTTCGGGAATTTTTCACTCAATATCGTTTTTAAAATGAAACAAAACTGTTCAATTTGTTTGATGAAACAAGGAAACAGGAATAATTGCGTCACAGTCCAACTAAAAGATTTAGTGAAAACAGTGTACCACAATTCATTTCATCTTCTTGATTGTAGCAGTCATCCTTCCTATCACACCTCCATCTGTCATCGATGCAGTATCCTTTAGGACTACCAGATGCACATCTAAATTGATCACTGCCACATTCACCTAATAATTACAATATATATATTTATCACATGAACTGGCCCGTATCTCCACCTGTGTGACGTACACCAGCACAGAGAAGAAATCCATATTACCCCTGTTGTACGTCATCAACCGGAACGTTTTTCCTACATGGTAAGCTTACCGTTTCTACCTGAAAGTCGCGACGGACACAGACCAATTTGTAGTGATCGATGCCGTGCTCTCATGACATTTTTACAAAAAAGGTTCCATACCTGGAAACATACAAGGCATGTCCAACGAAATTTCGAGTTGCTTAAAACTATATAGCTATTCCCGAGAATAGAATGGGGATACCGTCAATCGTTTTATTTTACTGGCTCAGTAATGTCGCGGCCAGGCCCCAATCGAGTCGTAAGGCAGGGCTCAATGTGGACGTCGTACCTGGCGATCCCGGTTGGCGATAAACCTGAAATCTACATCTCAACGTAAGTTCACCTGAATAAATGAGTACCGTATAATCTTCGGGAAAGCGACATAGGAGGCAAAAGCAAAAAGACATTCGACTAACAACGATAAATGTCATTCATCACACAAAAAGTTCCGTAAATTCTCGCTCAGACAACGCTCACAAAATAACAGAGTTTCCGTCAAGTAACAAAATTAGGATCTATCTACGGGCGAGATATGTGTCACTGCAAACATCAAAGTCCGTTAGACGAAAACATTGACGACCGAGATCGGGATCCGAGTTTACAACCGCGAGACCGGTGACGGCAGCGTAAATGAGTGTTGTATCGTTCGATTTTTCAATCAATCAGTTTCACCTTCAGAGTTACGTATACTAGGAGTGTACTATTTTCTAAACATCACGGAATCGAATTTCATCGATTCGGAAAATGCAGTAATTAATATAAGGTATTTTTGCAAGATCAATTTGAGGCTCTATATTGTTTAGAAAGACCCGAAAATTATCCTCCGCGCCTTAATAGTTGATTCACTTATTTATTCATTGACTCCAAGTGTCAATAGTAGTAGCTTTCTAATAACACATTACGAAGCGTTTACCTTGAGACATGACTAAGTGTGTACATTACACATTGTGTTCTATCACGGTTAAAGCATAATCTATACATGACATAAATTATATTGGCACCATAAACTAAAGTCTGTAATATGAGATTTCCATTAAAACTGTTATATAATTAATGTCTGAGAACCAATTAGCCACGCCAAGTCAACACCACTACCTCATCGCATGAACTGTATAGCAGAGAAGCTATTTCCGTGAGTAATGCCATGATATTCTACAGTTGACATGTTGGCAATGACATTTGGCAATGACATCTGTAAATTACAATTCACGTGCTGAGGTCATAGCGTGTTGTTATTATAGTACACGTCCCCTCACATAAGATGAAAATTGACATTTCGACACCAGCTATATAAAGTGCCTTAGTATTGATACACATCCATCTCTATGTATGACGCTATCGTGGGAATCTCACTTATTGGTTTAGCAACGCACCCTATATTTATGACAAGTAAGGTGACAAAGGTTCAGTTCCTCGACCTTTAATTAAGGATGTATAAAGGGATCAGTGGTACGACAATGTCTGATAAAAGAAAGTATAAATCGTAATTTTAGGGTTCCAAATGCACGAATGACAAACAATCCATTGTACAATTAAAAACTGGAGAATATATATTAAGGTAGCTTTCCGCCTTTGCGACGACCTATTTTCAAACGTGAATTTTGCCATCAAGATGTGTACTTTTACCCAAGTATTATAGATCACCTGAAAGCTATTTCTATGAATATTTTTGTTTTATCAAGAAAATTAGTGTGCGATGAATTTTTTTGAAGATCTTAGTGAAAGTGTAAAGAACATGTGTAGTCTCAAGTAAAAAAGTTTAAGTCTGGGCGGAGAGGGGCTATTGTTTAGGTGTTAACGGGCAATTGGTCATCAGAATACTGGCTACAAAACCGTGTTTCAGATTTTTGAAAAAGACCTTAGTTTTTTTCACATCGTTGAGTCAAAGTTTATCAACCGATTTGTCTAAAAATGCCGCCTAATTAAGCAGCAATAACTCACCTTAAAAATCTTCATAAAAAAAACTGAGAAACGTCTTTGGAGACAGCCTACTTGACAAACGTCTGTGAAAATCTGGTGAACTTCCGTTCACGCGTTCTCGAGTTAAACTCTTTTGAACGTGCTGCAATGTGACAAAATGCCGAACTGAGAAAAAGGCGATTTAGTAAATTGGTTCGGGTTTTGCCTTTTGAATGGCAATAAACAATGTACTCAACCGACAAAACACTAAAACCAGATAGTGAAATCAAAGTGTTCAACTTCAACAGTATATTCACTCATTGAAATCAGTGTCAACGGTCGAAATGAGGCTAAAAAGGGTGAATTTTGGGAGCGTTATACTCTTTTTAGAGCGCAATCTACACAGTAGCTGATGAGTAAATAAACTTGGGGTGCCAGGGAAGGGATTATGCATAATCTGTTGACTGATTAGTTGTAAGGTTTAAATAGAGTATTAACTGTTCGACCTAACTGTCGGAACTGCTACGGCACCTCGATGCCGTCTACACGAGCGTTTGGACTTATTACCTCCATGACAAGCGTACACTGTAGTGTAAGTTTATGGCAGCATTCGATTCGACCTCGGAAACGACTCACGGCTGCGGAATGAAAGCGAGCCCGATGAGTGATATAGAGAAAACAATATTGGCTGACAACAAAAATATCTGCGTTTGTATGTGGATGTACATTTGCGGTGTCTGTGATCATGGAGATAAAAAGAACAGCTCCATGCTGTGATCCATTACGGTTAGAGTAACCGAGGATTCTAGCGAGAAGCCATTTTTTAGATCTTCACGCGCCTTGAAAACCGATTAACACTTATCAAACTACGAGCATTTCTGAGACAATAGTTCGTCCTCACTCTGTACAGCATTTCTGTGGGTGAAGACCGTTTCTGGAGTCATTTATGCTAAAATGAGCCAATCGCCTGTCGGCGGCATAAAAGTCAAAGGAGAGAAGTTGAGAAAACATGAACATAGAGAAAAGTACGTCATTTCATCAAGCGCAAGTTGCATGCGATAGACCGCTCGTCAAGCGTCATACGTCACAGATAGATAACTCTCTGCTGTCGTTCGTATCCAACATGAGTACCATCGATTCCAGGCGAATATGATATCAGACCCGTCTTCATTACATGTAAATTTCAGGATTAGGGTGGTGTTTTGCACTGTATTCAAGTAGTTAGCCCGTAAGCGTCGCATTCAATGGTTTACCGACCAATGATGACATGTTGATGAAAACTCAGGGCGATTACGTTATTACGTTGTGACGGTCAAATTCATATTGAAATTTGTCTTCGGTCCTGCAGCATTTTGGCTACTGCCATGATAACTGATAACAATGTTGTCGTGTCCATTCCCATAAAATCATTTGATTCACATTCGTCCGGTGTACGATGAACATTTGTTAGTCGACGTATGTTTTTACCTTGTCAAGGTCGGTGACGAAATGGGACAAGGAAAAACGGGACCGCGGGATTGAAACGACTTCGACATTATCAGTTCACTGCCATTGTGCCAAAACGTCTGCAAACCAAAGCAGCTATTGTTTTGTGGCGTGTGATTTCTGCACGGGAAAATTTCCTGTCGATGTCTTGAAGCCCATGCAATTTATTTCCACCTTGTATTTTCTAATCCCAAGTAGTTCAAGTGCCGCGGTTTCTGATATTTCATTTTTATTCATAAATTGTTCAACTCACTCAGTATTCTCATCGAACGGACAATGTCGGGTTTCTAGACCTTTTGGCGCAAAGTCGTTTCGGCCGCACAATTTCCGACGCCAAGACGTTTAGGCAACGCGACCAAAGACGTTTCGGCACTACCTGGTTGGGGAAACTCGTGCCAAATGTTACAAATCAAAACACTGAGAAATATAGTGTCAGCATTCACATGCTTTAAAGTTTGTGAGAACATGGTGAAAAACCGTGAGGAAAGAGTTTCATATCATTTTCAATAGCAATAGCCGCCGACACTGTCAAAGTTTGAAAAGCGGCGCCTAAACGGCACTGTAAAAGTCATACTGGTCAGAACGCAAAGGTCACGCTTATGAATATGACTGGTCTGTCAGTTACTTATAAGTTTGAAGGGAAAAAAATAAATCGTAACAGGGGTGTCGAAATGTCTTGGGGCCAAAAGAAGCTGAAACTTCGGCCGAAAGAGGCCGAATGTTGCTTGAATGTTGTAGATGTGACGGGTGTCTGTTGCGGTATTCCAGCGTTCCCGCTGTCACTGAGGCCGCCAATGGAACGTACCATTTATGTATACGGGACAGCCTCTTCGAAGATGTTTATCATTACGAAACTTATCCACCACTCCTGGTGCTTTTACAAAAGCACAAAAATGTCCCAGATAAAACATTTAGTGTGTGGGCCATTTTTGTAATCTGAAATTGTACCGTCAACAATGTCATAAGTCTGACCTTGTCCGATTGTGTCGATAAATTATGATCTTTTGGGAGCGGCCACCCCTATGAGAAAAACGGTAAGACCCACCTTTCGCCAGGTACACTCTATGGTCTTGACCCACGCAGTGAACGGTAGGTGTTAATGGGATTTTCACAGCGGATGTTGTCTAAGTGCATGTGAATACTGTGACGCTGCTTGCTTAGCGTAATCCCCTTGTCAATCAAGAACGTCCCTTGTCAATCAAGACTTAACGGTAGTCTCAAACGCCAAAATGTACACCTGTGCCTCTCGTACATTTTTATTCCAAAATTTTACCCAAAAACAGGAACTTCACGACCAAGATATTCTACACACAAGGAAGATCAATATTATAGGAATACTTTTCAGGGATAAAAGAAAAATCGTGTTTTTATCTCCAAATACCAAAACAAAGGCGGAAAGCTACCTTAAACTCTTTTGAACGTGCTGCAATGTGACAAAATGCCGAACTGAGAAAGAGGCGATTTAGTAAATTGGTTCGGTTTTTTCCTTTTGAATGGCAATAAAAAATGTCATAAGTCTGACCTTGTCCGATTGTGTCGATAAATTGTGATTTTTTGGGAGCGGCCACCCCCATGAGAAAAACGGTAAGACCCACCTTTCGACGCCTAATTGCCAGGTGCACTATGGTCTTGACCCACGCAGTGAACGGTAGGTGTTAATGGGATTTTCACAGCGGATGTTGTCCAAGTGCATTCGAATACTGTGACGCTGCTTGCTTAGCGTAATCCCTTGTCAATCAAGACTTAACGGTAGTCTCAAACGCCAAAATGTACACCTGTGCCTCTCGTACATTTTTATTCCAAAATTTCACCCAAAAACAGGAACTTCACGACCAAGATATTCTACACACAGGAAGATCAATATTGTAGGAATACTTTTCAGGGATAAAAAAATCGTGTTATTGTCTCAAAATACCAAAACAAAGGTGGAAAGCTACCTTAAGTGACGTGATCAATAAACAGGAAGATTTACCAGTCATACAAGACAGCTTTTTGGCCTTTGTTTACACTGAGAAAGTAATTGTATGCTGATTTTAATTGCATGAATCCTGTGAAAATACCATTTGTGGTTAAAATTACTGAAACACAATGTCAATTACTTGATATGCCTTTTTCTAAAACCATTGCACAAAACGGTAATACTAATGTCAGACTAATAGGTTTGGTTTTTAATAATATATCATACAGTCACCAGAAATCTTAAATGGGAGAGAGGTTAAATTAAAGAATACTGCCTACAAGGACTACTTTTTCTCAATTGTACGAAGTAAGTGTAATATATTTCTGTTTTACCGGCCACGATGACGTTAATTGTAGTATATAAGCAATACTTTTTATTACCATAGTTTATTGTCTTACATTTGAATTTCATTACCAATTCTTAACAGAGTGAGCATATTATTATACACTCGGTTAAAACGTCTACGTGCGATTTGTTAAATCTTTCTATGATATTGTGTATCTACACCATTAGATTGTATGATTATAGTAAGGTCATCATTTGATAGAAAAAATGATCTCTACTCTGATACATAACTTGTTTTACAATATCTGATATTTCTTTCCTGAACTACTAATTTAGTTGGAACATATATCTCTCACGTTGTTATGGAAGATTTATTCTACAATACATGCTTTACATATTTGTATACAGTCCCAAAAAGCGTTATAGCCAGCAACTATGACGAATATTTTCTTAAACTTCTTCCAGTTAAACAAAATGCACAATTGCTATCCTGTGACCATCATAACCCTTTACATAATACAGTATCATGCGTTTGCGACTCATGTCTCAGGTACATACAAGTACACTACCCAGTAGACAGTGTAATTGTTCAACAACAGATAAGAAATTGTGCTTTCTAAGTCTCTTAGACGTTGGGATGTACTTGAAACGTCTTACCATGTAAAGATATGACACCATTAATCTATATATCATGCAGCACAACATGCCTTGCATTGAATATGATACAGGGTCGCGTTGCACACAGGGAGGGTGACGTAGATAGTGTAATGATATCAGATGGCTACGTCACAAAACTTTGTGAATTAGAAAAGAAGTTGATTTTGTTTTAACTTTTATGGTAAACTATGGTCATATTTTCGACCATGACTAAACATCTCTCACCCAAAGAAAACGTTGTCAGAGTTTATATGCATTCTTTAGACATTACACTATACATGAAAATATTTCACAACTATATGTTTTCCAAACACTTACCATAGTCGCAGTTATCTTCATCGCTCATATCTTGACAGTGGTTGATACCATCACAGACAAGATATTGCTTGATGCAATGTGTACCATTTTTACATGTGAAGTCACTGGGTAGGCAAGGGGCTTAGAATAAAAAACAACAACAATGAAATGCCGGTCAATCGTAAGTCGCATGTACGTGTTCATCAAAGATCTATAATGGCTGTGGAGGAAAAATGTATTTTCAATCGCGGGAAAGTTTTTAGTATTGGATATAGAATGTCCCTGATGCGACTCAAGCTAAACGTGGCGATATATTCATTGCCTGATTTAGTGTTTTGCTGTGTGCTATGATTGCTTGGTTTTAGTTTTTGCTTTACCGACTGACTTAGTAATCTGTTTAAACAAATGCCGTCGTTTCATTAAAAACGAAAGATATCTAAAATAATTGGTTAACAGTATTTGTAACTTTTATGAAGTTCTACTGTTGTGAGTTCTTGTATATGAACAACGTTTACTAAATAACGTATTACAAGAAGGTAAGGCGACTTCTATTCATTTAAATATGAGCTCATACCACAGACATAATATAGAATACCCATTGTAATTAATTAATTAAGTTCGTCTTAATGAGAATGCATGCAAACGTTTTATGCAACAGGCTTCATTTTATGTGAATATTTAGAAAAGACAACAAACTTATCAAAATATCACGTGTAAGAAGGCTCATACATCAAGATTATATTCCTGTTATCATTGGTCTTTTCTACCTGTTGCCGAAAGGAAAACATTAATATCTTACGAAATATTTTAATATCTTACAAAAGCTGCTCCGATTCCTACAACGACATCATTACTGATAAGGATAATTATTTCGTATTGGTTGAGTGTAGAGAAAAGATGGTATGAGAACGACAATATGGTGCAACCGAGACCAAACTAGATAATAAGAATGATTATTTCGTCCGAGCAGCCGCTGGAGTAAGACTAAGGCTTATATGCGAAGTATGTTCTGTGTAAAACGCTTACAGTGCACTAATGTGTCTTTGACAGTGTGCATGAGCGTTGTTCTCTCTGAACCGCAATTGTACTGTTATTACATTTAACTTCTTAACGTTAAATCGCTCAAAGATACCAGTCAAACAATTACACACTTCTAAGTCAGAACAATTTAATGTATAATATATCTCTTGATCAGGTTTGGTTGACAAATACAGTTCGTGCATTGCATCAAAACATATTTGTTTTCGACGATCAATTTGTGATGAACAGTTAGTATGATATGTCATATAATTAACTACCAAAGGTTGCAAAAACAACAGAGGAATATGATTCTTGGTGTTTAAAGGAGAAATAATAAATTTACAGGTCAACTTCCGAAAACAAAGTTTGTATCGCAATTTAACTATTGATTCCACACGATTCTATAGAGCCCTGGCAGGACATTTTGCCTTAGAAAGAAGAATGTTCCTTGATGTCATTGATAAAACTATGCACTAGCATGGCCGAAGAATACTGAGGCAATAGATACTTCAAACTCACTGGATTAGTTCTGAGTGAAACTGTTTTCGAAAATCTAAGAACAGTCGTGGAAGAAATAGTATACTCAAATGTAGATATAAAAGCAAAGGTAAAAAAGGCTGCTTACCGTAATAAGGATGAACGACGTCTTCATCAACAACGAGTATTCTTCTGTGTTCCGACTTCAAGATCTCTGATTTTCGAATCTTATTTGTATTGCAGACAGTCACCGTGGGGAAAGACAGCTTTGGTACAGAAACAACATCAAACTAAGAAACGAAAAAAAAAAGATTGTTAGCTAGGTATTCACCAGTAAGTGAGTGAGAGAGTAAGTGAATGAGTCAGGGAGTCAGTGAATAAGTAAGCAGGTATGTAGGTAGGTATAGGTAGGTCGGTAGGAAAGTAGGTGGGAATCCGTGACAGTTCATGGCCAAGCAATACGTGTATTTAGAATAGACATATCGTTTTTAGGTTCTATTGCTAAACGTTATAAAGTCAAACGGCAATAATTAAAACACCTTTCTTTTCCGTGTTAACCAATAAGCTTCACCAACTGAACTTTACTATCGACACATACAATCTAAATCTTGTAAATTGCTGCATTTCGTTCGCATGAAAGGCCACTGTCACAGTGGTCACCAGTCAATACAGGAAATACAAGAACAGTGCTGATGGTGGCAAGCATAAGTACCTCGGCGGATATAAGTGTTAGGCTACATTTATTCTAATGTGAATGTAACTGGTCAAGAAAAATCCTAGATGAGACTATCAAGGTATTTAACCCTTGATCTTGATGTGGCAAATAGAGAAACCCTGTGGACAATCGACTTTTCGTGGTGGAGCGCAAGTTCGTTCATTCTCAGAAACAGCATTCATATGAGAGTCATTTTAACAGTGAATGGACAGGGAGCAATGTAATTTTTGTGAACACCCCAACAGACGAATACACATTTATAATCTTCCCATCTTATTGCTATGTAGGCTCAGCTGCCCTCTTGAGAGGCAGCCACAACTTCAACTACCATGCGAGAGCAAAAATTGATTAGCCTCATTAAGGTAAACCTAGGAATAATAACAAAGTTAACTAAATTACTTACTTCATATGAGAAATTATGTAGAAAGTCTGTATTACGCACTTAGTGATGGTCATGGTTTGTGCAATAATTCGTATTTTGAATGTTGTTAGTTGTTTGCGGCATACATAATTGGTGACCTTGCCTGACCTTAAAGTACTGACGTCACGTCGCTATGTGCAAAGTGTCTATGCTAATTGAAGTATGGCTGTAGTGCCACACCGAAGCCTTTCCACTGTTTGGGAATGGACACTGATTCCCTGTAAGGATTAATCCTCAAGGGCTAGACATAAGTTCCAAAAGCTGATCGTCAGAACTATAGAGACTGCATGAAAGTGAAATATTATACTTATATTGAATTTACTCGTCACTCGTCGATAAGAGAACAACTACTGTTTGGCCGTTGTCGTTCGTCTGAGAAGGTTTGTGAACATCATGCAAAGGTACGACAACTTATTTTGATGGAGAAATTTAAAAGTTGCATTCGAAGCGACTTCAACTCATTTATCAATGAACATAAGCCAGATGCATTAAGTGACCCATTAGACTGCATTTATTAGGAAACCATCACAATTCTTTCGATACCAAAACAACGCAGAAAAATTTAACTCCTCGTTTTCATCAAAGAATTCCACAAAATAGAAAAGAAACAGTACACAGAGTTCACTGGTCATGGAGAAGAAATTTAAGCATGTAAATACATCTTACTTTGGTCGTTAGGTCATGGATAAGAAATTTAAGCCATGTATATAGCATCTTAATAACTCCTGACAGTCGAAAAAGAAAAACAGTTACGCCACATAAATATACTTCAAACGTATTTAGATAGGAATCAATAACACAACCTGCTAATGTAGTCAACCAAACAATCATGAATAGTTTATACATCACGATGAGAATAGCCAGAAAATAATGAAGATGCTGCAGTATAACAATGCCTTATTCAGGTGTACACTTATTATGGATTAACACTGAACCAAAACGGTAAATTGTGTAAAATGGATTAGGGATAAAATACAGTAAACGATGTTGACTTTCAGCAAATATGAATTATGATTCTGTATATTGTCAGCTAACATAAATGTATAATGTATGCAGAGACAAGGTAATCATAAATTAGGCGTCATGTTGAGTGCATCATAACAATCAGAAATCAGAAACGACTGTAACATTGTTGTCAGAGAATATTTCTGAGAACATAATCAGTCAATTCCAACTGCCGCAATTGTTCCTTATTATATTTTGACAGGGAAAGTAAATTTATGCGTATTATACTATGTAAATTCTCGATCGGATTTTAGCTCAAATTTTAGCTTAAATTTATGCGTATTATACTATGTAAATTCTCGATCGGATTTTAGCTCAAAACGTTTGGTACCCATTAAACTAGCAAAGCCACAGTTGCCAAAACCATACACCCTCGAGGGTCTATGCCAAAACCACATGTGTAAATCTCAACCTTAAAAACAGAGATGGCCTCAACTAAGGGATAGGGACCCACACACTATCGCCCAGTGAAAAGCAATGATCAAAAACACTTCTCTGGTTCCTGGTAATTTTATTCCACTGGGAATCATGTATAAAGATACGTACTGTCGTAACTCAAGTATTAGATGTTGGATTCAATGGTCCCATTATCCATTAATTGTTTTCTTTCCCCCGATTCATGGCGCTAGTGTTTGTACAATGGTAGTACCTGCACGTTTGAACAATACGGTACGAATAGAAAACAATAAAGATCCTGCTGTAAAGATAACAATCATATCTATACAGAATACACATTTCAGAATGTGCACAATTCTTAAATTTATACGCTATGTCGATAGTTTTCTTGTAGCTGATGGCCAAAACACATTTTGACCCCAACTCCCTGCGGTTGTTTATAACTCCTTAAAAGCAATATGTAATGACGACGGTCTGTCAGATCGAATAGGTCTCTGTCGACATCAGTAATTTCAATGTTCTTACAAAGTCAATGATACGAATTTAAAAATTGTTTTGCAAAAAGATCCTCTGTCACTCAACAATCTTGCTTAGATTTGTCTAAGTTCTTGTGATAAAGTTGGCAAGCATGCATTTTTGACACTGTTTCAGCCCATTTTTGGACAATTGAATTGGGGTCTTCACATGTAACGTTGGCAAAGCAACGTTTTGATTGGGCATACCTTTGGGTTCGAAGAGATTCGTAACGTTCGAGAAAATTGTTATTCTATAAGAAGAACATTGAACAGTATACAAAATGCCTTTTTCATCGATAGATTTATAGATAAAACAAATAAAAGTAATTTCTAGAACATCGTAAATATCAACACAAACGTTAATGCAGTAATTGTTACTCATTACGTTTTTGCAGTAAAGGTCTAATATGAATTTTGTAAAGTCTCGGTTTGATTCTAACTCAAAATATACGGTACCAATTTCTCAAACGGCTCAGCTAAAAATCAACTTTCATGACTCTTAAAAAGAAAGAAATCAACTTAGAGAACAGGGACCTCAACACTTTGTTCAAGTTAAAATGAATGAGCGAAACAATTCTCTCTGGTACTCTGGCGATTTTATTCCTCCGGGAGAGATAGATAAACACACATAAAGTGTTTAATCAGGCATAGATGTTCGATTCAAATGCGGCGTATATTTTCCTGTTTTTCACAATCAATGGCACTAGTGTTACATCGACGTTTATAGAACACGATAAGAACAGAAATAATACATTAAAGATCCTACCGTAGACGTGACAATCAGACCTATGTCAAATGCACATATTTGAATATGCGACCACTATAAGCTAATTGGCATCTTGACTAGGTTATGTTGAACTGATTCTGTAGCTTTTTGTAGAGGGTCGTCGAAACACCCTTGGTCCGTGAGTTCTCCTATTTCGACTTTGCAGGTATTAATAGTACGCTGTTTGATTACATATTTAAAATTATGTTCGAAGCATGAGCTTGCTTCATACTCTCTCTCTCTACCTATGTATACGTCCAAGCATTGTATCGGTGATCGGTAGAAAGTTTGCTTCCTAAACAAGCGTAGAATAGCCAAGAAAAAAGGTTGAAAAATAGACTAAGTTCAAATGGTATTGTCAAGGGTATCGCACGATCTAGTCAATTTGAAGCTTAACATGTTTTTTTTCTGAAAGAAAACCGTAAACGTTTTTTAATTTTGCAGAATACAACCTGTAAGAAGCGTGATACGTGGACGTCCTGGCACCAAAAAGACGGTGTTAGGTTCATCTTTTATGCTGAGTGGTATGAGAAGTAAAATGGAATTCTTGAACAAAAGAGTACTTTGAGTTTGTGACCCAATTCTAGTTACTCACCTTGATCTTAATTCCGTATTCTAAATAATCCTTCAACAGCTCTGAGGACTGCCATAGAAAAAGACTAAAAGCCGTCACACAGACAACCGACCAGACAGTCCGACCAAAAGTTGATGTACTATTGGAAATGTTTGCTATCCCATGGGCAGTGGTATTTTTCGCAAATTTTGAGATGATGCTCCGTAAACCTCTCTTCTTCTTGCCAGTCATCTTAATCTTACGTGCATGTGCTTTGTCCATGTTGATTGTCATTACAAAGTCGATGCATGAACATTTTGTGATTCAAAGATTAGCATAACTATCACGTGATTTATACAAAGTGACTTGTGAGTAATATATAATGGAGACATCACCTGATATGCCGCAAAGCAGAGATCATTCTGTCGTGGTCCCTGGAGAGATTTCTTTAAAGCTCAATAACGTCAAAATTATAAATTCAAATCACCTTGCCATAAACTTGATGACGAGTAAAGCTGCTCTGTAACACTGTGTGTTTCGTTCTTGGTTCACAAAACCAGTGGCACATCTCCGTATATGAATTCTTACTCTTCAAAAATCAATAGAACGTTTTGAGATTTTTTATGGTTTAAAAGGATTCGTCAATCTGGTAATTGGTTGCCAGACGTTTTTCAGGAGCCCCAGTGGAAACTGGAAACAAACAGCGAGAAATACATTTCTGCTTTTGTGAGGACGACACATTACGGTCATTAAAATTTCACTCTCAATTAATATAGCTACTCATATCAGCACGATTCGTGATCCATATCCGCGGCGTCTGCGCACATTCTTGTGTCCTTGAGAAATCGCTCAAACGGAGATTAGTTGAATATCTTCGGTATATACGTTCTGTGTTATTTTTGTCGCGTCAAGGACATTGCACAATTTGAGCAATTTTCTCGAATACCGTCAAGTACGCGTTCTCTTGAGGTTTGATCGATAGAGTCATGACAGGAAGTCACATTTTAAAATAAGGGGAGCAGGCAACACCATTTTTGAGTCTTGCAGACATGTATGAGCATGAGAAACACATCGAAATGGTGAGAGAGAATCCGGCAAAAGATGCCTTTTTTGTGACACTTGTCGTAGAAAGATCGTTCAGATCCGGAAAATTTTCGATTCATAATTTACTTGCAATATACCATGTTCACCATCTGCTTGGGTGTTTTGCAACTGTTTGAAATCAATGCAAGTGCAACTTTAAAGTGAAGGCAGCTCTTCCATTGAGAACATTTCCTTGTCGAGGCTTGTCTCGAAAACAACTTTCTTGCAATGGTGAAGTAACATTGAGTTGGCGCAATGTATTTTATGTGACATCGTAAATTTAAAATTAGGGGGAAACATTTTCTCCAGACCAGTTCCAAGGTTTTTCGCTACAAAGGTGAGATGATGACAATGTTCCAAGGTTAGGCAAGAATCGTGACTTTGCCATATAGGTTGAAAGTATGCCTTAAACACGGGCTTTCGGGCCATAACAGCAGTTTCGTAGTAACAATGTACAAATAATAATTCACAAAGTCAGTCCAAGGAGGAAAATAGCGTTTTCACGAATTTAAGGTAGCTATAGCAAATAGACACTTTTAGATTTTTAATTTTTCTCAGAGATAGAAAATCCAAAACCCCAATATATAAATAAATATATATATATATATATATATATATATATATATATATATATATATAATATTATATATATAATATTATATATATATATATATATATATATATATATATATATATATTTACTAACATTTCTAAGTGCAGTATTCTGCAAATGCAACGAAATGGTATGAAACAAGGTAAGACACATGCATATTGGCAAACATACGAACGTTTAACGTAAAGTACTAATATGAACTAGACCCAGGGCATGAATGGCCCTTAAATTAACAGTTGACCCATTGGTTGCAATTGAGTACTCCATCAGATCCATAATCTAATTTTTGGGTGCCTGTGTTTGAATTGTAAATATTGCCCTTTATTCATAACTTTTTGTCAGTTTATGATGTCGGAAGTAATTTCTTGTGTAAATTGCTGCTCATTTATAGTGCTTTATAACTATTGACCACGAACAACGAAGTACAAATTATCACGAAAATTTCCGAGAAAACAGATATTGACATAGTCACTAACACTTCATTATACGTTATTGTATGAATTCTGTTAATTGTAAATCAGATTTGAACCAACACCGTGCAGTACATATCCCTCTGCAAAATCCCGAGTTGCAAAAAGGAGATATTACCCAACAAAAGAGTCATCAATTGAACGCAAATCGAAAAAATATAGCAAGCTTGTACAGTGACACTGTATAATGTAGCTAACATAAATACAAAATTATGCAGACACAAGATAAGAAATTACTAATCCTTTTCAGTGCATCATAACAATCGGAAATGAGGAACAACAGTAATATTAATGTCAGCTAATATTTTCGAGGCTATCATAAACATTGACACAGTCTTGAATGTTATTCTTGTTCCTTAATATGTTTTCACAGGGAAGGTAACATTAAACGAGACGTTACAGTATCGTTTGCTCACAATAGGGGATTGCAGATGTCGCAGCCATTTGCATACACTTGGCGGGAGTCTTTGAATTCTCATAGCATCGCTTTAACGGTATGATGAGTTAGAATAATCATGATGGGGACTTTCGTGACATACGCAAAGATGTGTCAAATGGTCGTACAGGAACACATTTTGAAACATATGCGTTCTCCGACAAAAATGAACATTTTTTACGGTTTATTTTCGACTCAAGTTTAGTCAAACATCAGACTTCATATGCAAGATTCAATGACAATAAACGCCTAAAACATGGCAAAAAATATAGGATCCTAGGACCAAACAGGGCACGTCCGATTGGTAGCTTCGCTTTTTTGTACACAACCATCCCACATAACAAACTTAAAGACAGGCTATCATCTCTCGTGAAGAAAGCCTTCTCTTACAAGAATTCATGGTAGTCGTAGGTATGAATGCATTGCCATCAAGCGCAACTTAGGCTATTTAACCAACAACAGAGATGCCAAACTCAAATACAGTGACGTTGAGGTGATTCAAATGCTATATTATTCCTAATTGACAACATATTTATCAAGTTTGCTGGCATGACATTCGGGCAAACCATAGGCATTCCCATGGGCACAAACTGCGCCCCACTTCTTGCAGACATATTTTTGTATTCGTATGAAGCAGAGTTCATGCAATCACTTCAGAAATCTGGGTGTAAAAGGATTGCCAAGCGATTTAACAACACCCACAGATATATTGATGATCTCATCAGTTTAAACAATCCTGGTATATCCAATTATCTACACCACATCTACCCAGATGATTTAGAAATAAAAGAAACGGAAAGTGTGGACTAGGCATCATACCTAGACGTATTGTTTGAAATTAGACATAATACACTATATACTAAGCTGTATGACAAAAGAGACGATTTCAATTTTGAAATCATAAACTTTCCCTTTTTGTCGAGCAATATACCATCATCTCCAGCTTATGGTGTGTATATTTCACAACTTCTTAGATACAGTAGAGCATGCAATTTATATGAAGACTTTCGAGTTAGAAACAGCCTATTAGCTCAAAAGTTAGTGAGGCAAGGATTCTCAGAAAATAGATAAGTGAAATCATTTAAGAAGTTCTACGGTAGATACGGAGATGTTGTATCAAAATATGACCTGTCTTTTTCTCGAATGATGAGTGACAACATACCAAATTTTGACTCACAAAAGTAATTTGGTGAATTCACGGATTTGTCGCTTTGGGTCAATCTTGACGGGTGCGGCTAGCTGGCAGGGTACGCTTACCCATTCCGGACACCTGGTACCACCACTATATCGTGGTTCAAGATGACCCCATTGCCTTTGTCATCATCGATATGTTCCTTGGATCTGGTAAATTTCATAGTTACCTTGAATGATAACGATTATTGGACCTAATGTCATATCTATTACATTTGCATAGATTTACGATAATCCTACTTTTATAGGGGAAGTTGCTGTTAAATTCTTGATCGGATTCTAACCAAAAATGTACGGTAACTATTCACTAACGATCACATCAGTTGCTTAACCGCTCGGCCAAAACACTCCCTAACACCTTAAAAAGAGATGACATTAGCTCAGGGAATCGGGATCTGCACACTTTTTTCCGAGTGAAAATTAGTGAACAACACAGTTCTCCGGTACACTGGCGATTTTACTCCTCCAGCAAAGATAGATAAAGATACACATTTTTGTAAAATCAGATAAAATATGTTCGATTTAAATGCGGCCTATCTTTCCCTGTATTCATTGCTTGCTTATGTTTTACACCATTAATGCCGCTAATGTTTACAAAATTGAATTGACTGCACATTTGTACAATATGATAAAAACAGAAAGAAAACATTGAAAATCCTGCTGTAGAGAAAACAACCACAACTATGCAGAATATGTTGCATTCACTTATAAGCTATGTAACATCGTAACTTGGCTATGTACAGCTGAGGCTTTAGCTTTTTGTAGGTGATTGTCAAAACGCCGTGGGCTCCCGCTCTTTGCAACTGTTTATAACCCCTTCGATAGCAATAGGTAACGACAACGACAGTCAATTTTTTTTGTTCATTCAATGTCAACTATACGAAAGGCTTTTTGCATCGACATATCCTGTCGCTCAATAATCTTGTTTAGATTTCTTTTAAGTTTATGTGACAAAGTTGGCAAGGTTTCATTTTTGATACAGTTTCTACCCATTTTGGTCAATTAGTTCTTCTTATGTAACGTTGACAAAGCTACGCCACGATGCACGATGAGCATACATACGTGTTCAATGAGAGTTCAATTTCGGAGAAAATTGTCATTTTTTCATAAAATACATATTTGGTCGTTTACAGAATGTTTTCTTCTGGGCTCATTTATGGACGAAACAAATTTTAATTAAGCAAAAATGGTTAAGTGAGAAAAGTGGAAAATTGATAAAATACAGTGAAAGGCGATTGCAGTAAGTGACATTTATAAATTGGCTGTGTACAACTAATCCTGTAAATTTTTAAAGGGGTAACGTTTTTGTATACATGTTTGTTCAAAATAGTTCTTATCTTCAAAAAGGTGTCGTTTCGGCACTGTACAGAATGCTATGTTCTGGTAAACACTTACCGATAAAGCAAATGAAAGCAAAAGGAAAAGTTAATCAAGTACAATTGATATGTGACAAAATACAGCGAAAAGATGTTGACAAGTAAAAATATTCGGAAACTTGACTAATTGTATAGTAACATTGTAGGCTAACATTCTCGAGAAATATAGAGCACGAGCAAACACAAGGTGATGGATAGAGAATAAAATGTACAGCGCAAACAAAAAATAAAAAAACCATTCCCTTGACTTCCAGCAGCTATATGAATTTCTAGCTTCGATCAAGTATAAGTCTAAGAAGAGTGCGATGACCTGATATATTTGGTTTCGTCACACGCAAAGTTCTCGAGTCTTCCTCAAGACGTTTGTTGTCGTCACCTATCACACTTAGTTCTCTCTCAGTGGAGCTTTACTTTCTTCCTGATTTTTACCAGTTATGAATCGTTTTTGTGTGTTCGTTGTGAAGCTCATTATCTTCGATAGTTTTTTTTTCTAAGGTTCAGCAAGGTCTTTCAATCCATTTTTATCAAGTGTTCATCTGGCTGTTTATTCTGTTGCATTTAACGCTGCTACTTACACTGTTATTCCAACTACTGCTACCTTACTCTTTACATAAAAGGGTCGTTGAAATATTGCTGTTTGGTCGACGACATCTTTCGCAGCAACTGCCTGAGTACCTGCAGCTTGTGTACAGAGCAATTATGTCACAAAGTTTTAAGTAAAAAAAAACCACTTAGAATGAAAACTTTGACAGCGAGAATTAGGTTACAGTTTTATACCATCAAACGGTATCATCCGTGGCCTGCAGTAATTCACTCCCATTTATGTCATGGCCATGCGCCGATGTTTCTAATGTCTTTATCAAATTATACCTTGCCAGTTTGTTTTGGCTGCAACTCGTCGGAACATTTTCCCAATTTATAAAACTGTTGTTCTCAATCGCCTTCGCCAGTACTACTACTACTAGGAAGGACATAATTGTTTCAGTCTCTAAATTCTATATAAAATATGTAAAACATGCTTTTCGAATTGACATAGTTGACAGCAACCAAACCAACACTCGAAAGGGTAACGCAGGCCAAGTATAACAGCTGTAAACCAACAGCTGAAATGTTAACGTCTTACGCTCATTTACCTTTTTGATAGTCTCTGCCGTTTTAGTCGACAAGATCTTCCTTGGTAACATTGACATAGCAACATTGTGCGATGTGATAAATCTAGATCTGTGCTTGACAAGAGTTGTTATTTTCGAGATAATTGCTGTGGTTTTATAAAACGAACGCTTTGACAGTGTACAAAGTGTATTCTGAGAGGTTACACATTTTGATTAAAAGCAACCAAATGGTTAAACAAGGGAATAGATGTTACATAAAACATAGTGAGGTTGTTACAAGTATATGGTACAGTTAAAAAGTAGGCTAATATAAACGAAAATTGTACAATATAAACAGAAAGAGTAGTAAAACTAGAACAGTCTAGAATATATATTAAGTTCGCATGTTCTAGGACAGACTTCGACAGTTTTAGGCCTGACTCTTGTTTTATCACAGGTTTTTAAACATGGTTTGTAAACATTTTGGGGTTACTAAATAAGCTTCATTATCTCCGCATAGTAGCACTCCAGGGATACATGGTTTTTAATTATCTTCAACCTTCCGTAAGTCCATGCTAGTCATATTTACTGGCATTTCTAAAAGAATTATTTCGCAAATATACAACTGACCTATAAGATACTACATAAGACACATGCATATGGAAAACATACGCACGTTTAACGTGAATGGGTTATACGGCGCTTCTATGAACAGTTTTCCCAATGTCGTAGTTGCACTGGAGTACCCAATTAGATTCAATTTATGTCTAATATTTTGTACGCTTACTTTGAATAGTAAATATGCCCTTTCATCATACTTTTTTGTCAATTTATGATGTCGAAAGTGATTTTTCTTTAATTTGCTCCTCATTTCTAGTGCATCATATTGGCCAAAAACAACGAACTTCAAATGAGCATAAACATTTCCGAGAACATAGATAGTGATATCGTCAAGAACACTGTAATTCATCCTCATTTCCGCATCGGTAAATTTATTATGCGTTATTGTATAAACTCTGTAATTTATCGATCAGATATGAAGTAACACCGAAGGTATATACCGGTCGGTAAAATTCCAAGTTTCAATAAAAGAGATGTCACCCAACAAGAGTCGCATGAATTGAACGCAAATCGAACAAAATATAGCAAGCTTGAACAATGACACTGTATGTTGTCAGCTAACATAAACATTAAATGTATGCAAGGGCAAGGTAATAAATTTCTCCTCATTTTGAGTGCATCTTAAAAAACAGAAATGAGGAACAACAATAATATTAATGTCAGTTAATATTTTCCATGATATCTTAAATATTGACACAGTCTTGAATACTTTACTTGTTCCTAATTATGTTTTCGCAGGGAAGGTAAACGAGTGAATAATATGAACTCATACCATCCTTGTGAATTAACGGCTGTACCATCATTCCGACAACGTGCGCTAGAAACCTTGGCGTTCTCTTTGACAACACAATGAGCGTGAACAACCACGTAACTGCAGTGTGTAAATCCTTATACATGCATATCAGACATATCAGCGCCATAGGGAAATATTTAACAGAAGACGCAACAAAACAGTTAGTTCACGCATTCGTAACATCCAGACTGGATTATGCTAATAGTCTACTTTATGGTATGACCAAGTTAAATATGCGGAAGCTTCAACTCGTCCAGAACACTGCAGCTCGTCTGATTACAAGAGTTAAAAAAATCGACAACATTACTGATATCTTATTAAACTTCACTGGCTGCCTGTCCATAAACGCATTGAATTTAAATTGTTGCTGTTCATGTTTCAGGTCCTGAACGGTGCTGCTCCGTCTTTCCTCTGCGATCTAATTACACGATACAAACCAAAGTGCTGTCTTCGTTTTTATAACCAATGTCTGTTAGTTGTTCCGAAAGTTCTATCTAATACCTTTGGGAATCGGGCCTTTTGTTCTGCTACCCCAATTTTATGGAACGAGCTTCCACTTGAAATAAAACTGTAATTCACTTGACATTTTAAGAAGAAGTTGAAAACTCACCTTTTTAAGCTTGCTTATAGCCTGTGATGATTTTTATACTGTGTACCAGTTCTTTATTCGGTTTCTACCGTGTTGTTAGTTTTATGTCCACAATTTTTATCTTGGTTACTTTCTTCATTTTTCCTTTTATCTAAATTTTCACTTGTAATGCCTGTGTATTTTTATTGTTGCTATTTTCTGTTAAGCGCCTATGAGCATTTTTGTGGATGTATGGCGCTATATAAGTGCTTAATTATTATTATTATTATTATTATTATTATTATTATTAACTCTGTAAATTAGGATAAACTCAACCTAACACCTTAAGCCAGAGATGACATTAACTCAGGGATTGAAACCTGCACATTTTCTCGAAGTGAATAGTGAACAGTTCTCTGGTACTCTGGCGATTTTACTCCTCCGGATAAAGATACATATTGTTGTAAAATAAGATATAAGATGTTGGATTCAAATGCTGCCTATTTTTTCCTGTACTCATTGTTAATGTTTTTTCATGATTAATGGCGCTAGTGTTTACTAAATTGAATTGCCTGCACGTTTATACAACACGATAAGACAAGTAAAAACATTGAAGATCCAGCTCTAGAGTTGACAATTACAACTATACAGAATACACATTTTAGAATATGTGGCCATCTGATTTGTGAGCTATGTAACATCTCAGCTCTGCTTTTTACAACTGAGTCTTTAACGTTTTTAACTCCAGCTCTTATGGCTGTCCATGACTTCTTTGATAGCAATAGGTAACGACGACGGCCTTTCAGATGGGCAAGGTGCCTATCGACGTCAGTCAATTTCTCAAAGTCAACGATACGAAAGATTTTTGCATAGGAATCTGTCGCTAAATAATCACTGCTTGACGAAAGTATACCTGAGTATTTTGTATTCAGCGAAGCATATTTTCTACCTGGCATCACTTTCAGCCGGTCGCTAGTGACGACAGCAAACATTTCATCAATTTCTTTTCATCACATATTGATTGAGAGCTTCTTGCGTACCACTCGCGTGCTTAGGTCACATCATGAATATTTCCACAATAACTCCTACATATTGGCCTACATACCATATATAACATTAACGCATTCGTTGGTGTCTTGCACTCATATTGAATCGGCGACATTTGGTGGTGCTTGTATGTTTCAGCGTATTTTGGTTCGCTTTGGCCAAGAATTTCGAACGATTTAGGGAGCCTTCAGTAATTACAGGGGGGTAGGCCGGGGGACTTGGGGGAGGGTCACTTTTTAGAAAACAGTTCAAGGGGGAGGGTAAACCTATCTTGGGGGAGGGTCACTTTTGACAACAGCTGATATTATAGCCAAAACGTTGATTGTCCGTGTGATTTTTCTTGAAAAGGAAATCACCAACAAAATACGCACACACTTATAGACCGCCATGCATAGTGAATTGACATTTTGGTGAAATTCCAAAATCAAATTTCTTACACAACCAAAGACTTGTAACCACTTTAGTCTAATCAAGAACAATAATCTAAATATTCAACCATAAGTAAATGCACATATTTATTTAAGTTTGTACTGAAAAAAAAGAATATTCATAGCTTCACCATAGACCGCAATGCATAGTGAATCGACTTTTCAGTGAAATTCCAAAATCAAAAAATTAAAAATTACGAAGATGACCGGCCGTGCGGTGGAACTTTGCAACAAAGTTTCAAAATCTGAACTGCAGTATTTTAGTGACAGGCAAAGGAAATGATTGCCAATGGAAACGCATACTTGTTGCATTTTGAACATAATTTATCAATCACAATGACACGGAAATTATACCTCCTCCCTACTGAAGGGCCATGGTCTATTTTTAGCCCTGCTACAGTATGTATTGGAAAGGTTGTGTGATGTTGTCATGGCGGCTATTTAAATGTGCATACAGCTCTGAGAGTAAAACGGTTGTTATTACGTCACAAAACTTTTGAGTATCTCTATCGTCCGTTTTACCTGCTTCCTTGGGTATTATAGGTGTTGGAGTATACAATCAAATGACTAGAAAATTCACTTCATGTGCAGAATCTTGAAAAAATAGCCTTTTCTTGTCTGGTTAACGAAAAAATTACCCTTGAACTAAAATGTGCATGGGCTACCAGCCATTGTCACCGTGCTACCAACTTCAGAAAATGGTACCCCAAGTGCAATGTACATCGCATTCTCTTTTAGAAATTTGCTTGTTCAATTACGCGCGCATGCGCCAACATTCAGCCAATCAGAGTTTGTAATTTTAGCTTGAAATGTGTAGCGCCACATCTGTGAAATTTAAATACTTTTACCGCTTCTACCCTTTTCCGTAACCACTCTATCTGATATTTGCTCCCATAAACCCCTATGAATGACTACTGAGCATGTGCACAACACACTACCAGTAACTAGGGTAAAAGTTCTCCAACATACGTCCAGAACCGGGCCGAAAACGGGCATCTACTTCAATAACTGGGTAAGTTTTTGCCATTTTTCCAATTTTTTTTCTGAAAGTATCGTTATTTTGGACGCCAAAGTGTGTATTATTATTATTATTATTGTACTTGGGCCTCAGCCCAAGTACATTTGTTTTCATTCCGTGGGAAAAAACTCTGTAAGGTATAACCATTCCTGGCTGAGACCAGGGAGGGCAAAATGTCTTGGCTTCATCTTTCTTGGCATAATAAATGGCGTAATGATGTTAACTGAATGGAAGTGCTGCTCTCAGCCAGTCTTAAATAAGTGAGATGTGAATATTAATGCTTCTCTATCTGAGTTTTTGCCACAAAATCTTCTGAATATAATCAAAATGTGCATCGAAATGCAACAATTAATGCACCCTCCGTTTCCTAGGCGATGGCACGACCCTTGCTACACCCACTGGACGAGCCAAAGTGGGAGGGGTAATTTCAGTTTGGTCGAACAAGAGGGCTCGAGACCAGAATTTAACATTTAAACTTGAAACATGTTTAATCGCTGACAAGATGTGGACTAGTGTTAATCGAATTAAATTGTGAAAAGGAAAGGTTTTATATCCCGGACACAATGAAAAACATTACGACTGGAAACTGTACCCCCAGTTGAGAATAGTAATGCCCACAGCGATGGAGAACACTTATCCTTGAGCTGAGAAAACCAGACCATCATTTCGAAATAGAGCTGCAGATTCGAGAAGCTCGTTCAAATAGCTAGGTACACCCCATAAAGGGGTGGTTTCGAGTTTTGAGGGCAAATTTCGCCTCCTTCATATAGAAATCGTACGTTTGTTTTTCCAGGAGAACACACCATTTGACACAAAATTTGCATGTAAAGGGGTCGCCAGTAAGCACGTGGTCAAATCTGGCATAAGAAACAATATGAAATGTTGGGTAAAGCCAGTCCAAAATAAACTGATTTGAACTTTTGTGTTTTGTAATTTATACCACTGCAGTAACATTACCTTTTTTTGACAACATCACACAATGTAATACGTTTTGAAACTGAATACTCCGACGTATTCTGTGTCTCCTTTGCTAAAAAATACGGTATGCCGATTCCCATGTAAGGAGATGATGACGTCAAGACAGATTTGTAGTGTGTTTGGTCCGGGATGGTGCACGAAGTTTTGTCAAGGTAGCTTGTGTATTTATTTCCTAAATGGGAGAGATTAGGGTCGATCTAAACGAAGGCCGAAGAATGTTATGATCCTCTAAGCGAGCTGAACTCTAACGCGAATGGTTGGATAATTTGGAGGATGTCTAGAATGATCTCGTCTCATTAAGATTATTTGGCGGTCAGTATTGAATTTCAACTGCGTCACAAGTTTGCGAAATGAGTATTCCGTCGAACGGTCAACGAACGATATTTTAGAAATCTGGAGACATGGCACATCGCATTTTTATTTTAATATTTTATGTTTTAAAAAAGATGTAAGAAGCAATGATTTTGTCGAAAATTCTGAAAAAAATATAGGAAGATTTGATCGCGAACACATTTTCACTTGGGGTCAACTAGCTCTGCGTACGATGCTGTGTGTTCCGCTACAGCTAATCGCCCCGCTCACCACACGGGCTTCCTGGGACAATGAAAAGCAAGAGATGGCATATGCGACGCCCTCAACGACCATCTGAAGTGTACGTTTCGTCTTTAGGTGTAACTATGGACGCGCGCGCGTTCGTTCGACGATGATCTGAAGTGTACGTTTCGTCTTTAGGTGTAACTATGGTCGCGCGCGCGTTCGTTCGACTTGTCTCATGGAAGCGAGTGAGAAGGTTTTAGATATACCTAATACATACAGTATACAAACGCGTCTTGGCCCTAGTAACCAGAGATCGTCTGCTGGTCCGACGTCCGTCGCGTGCCCGTCGCGTGCGGCGGTGTGCGTTCAGTTGTGGTTGAAATTACGTCATTTCAGCCTCAGGTGTAGTCGATCGACCCCGGCCGTGACGTTCGTGGGCAAATGCCTGCTTGTGCGGATGTACACAAGCATGGATCGTGTTTACGTACTGACTAAAGAAGAGATTATTATGCTAACTTTATTTTGGGTTTCTTTAGGAAAGGCGTCTGCGCTAGGTTGATGTTCCGGAATCTTCCTATTTGACGGGGGGTCAGGTTCATGGAATAAAACGAATGTATAACGCCAATTTGATCGGTGAGGGCGTACTGCTAAATTCGCTTCATTGTGCCATGAAGCCCATGCTCACCACAGCCCTGCAAAGACCCGTACGCGTACGTAGGGTCGGTGACTTCAAATCCATTTTGGGACTTGACGTAAAAAGCCAAATTACTGCCGAAATTCAGCGTTCTTGGGCCCAAGTCGCATCCCAGCCTACCTCAGCTACTCGATCGCTTCCAAAAATGACAGTCTTTTATTCACTTCTCGTAAATAACCGTCGATGTCGGCAACTCTCTCGCTAGCCCTGCGTACGATGCTGTGTGTTAGCTGTAGCACATAGCATCGTACGCAGGGATATATAGGGGTCAACATGGGGTCGTAGCCATGTTGCCTCAAAACTTATTTCTGTCTGCACTCAAAACTAAAAAATGTCGGATATGAACCTGAAAGATCGATGCAATTTTGTCAAACTTCGGCGAAATTTCAGCATATAGACAAAATTTCATCTGGGTAAGGTAAATTTACTGAAATTTGATCGACAAATAATCCTGAGCTTGAACGTGACAGCTCGCCTTCTCCGGGAAGTCAAGCATCCAGCTGCTCATACACAGTTGCCCATATGGCCAGGTTTATGAGATTGTTTTCAAGCGACGGCGGCAGACCGTACGGGGCTCTGGATATGAACCTACCGCCGGTGTAGCTGTAATAACTGTTGCGTTGTTTTTAGTGCCCACGGACGAAGTCCTGGGGGAGTTATAGGTTTGGTCATGTCAGTCTGTCCGTCCGTCCGTTCACGCAGATATCTCAGACATGCCCTGGTCAATTTCTTTCAAACTTTGCACAAGAATAGTACCCAACCCCATACAGATGCACGTCGATTTGTTTCACAATGCGATCGAATTTGGCCGTGTTAGAGGACTTTTTAGTTTACACCTCCATAGACTCCCATGTATAAGGCAGTTCTCCATAGACTCCCATGTATAAGGCCAAGAAAAATAAAAATTTAGTTTCTCATCGTATTCATATTGCCTAAAGGATGCAGTGACACAGTTTTTGTCCCCACGGATAAAGTCCAGGGGGCTTATAGATCGGGTCATATCCGTCCGTGAGTCCATCAGTGAGTCCATCGGTTCACGCAGATATCTCAGACATTTTGACAAAATATCATGTGACCTTGGTGACCTTTGACCTCAAATATACATTATTGTCCATAACTCAGTAACCACAAGTGCTAAACCTTTCATATTTGGTATGATGGGACACCTTATGACGCCACATATTGTACCTCATTAATTATGCGCATATCTAATTTTGAGCGAGCCAATAGAGCTAGAGGTCTGATTTTTGGTATATAGGGATAAGTTAACAATATAATTTGTTTGACAAAACGTCACGTGACCTCAATGACCTTTGACCTCAAATATACATATTTGTCCACAACTCAGTAACCACAAGTGCTACACCCTTCATATTTGGTATGATAGGACACCTTATGACACCATATATTGTACCTCATTAATTATGCGCATATCTTATTTTGAGCGAGCCAATAGAGCTAGAGGTCTGATTTTTGGTATATAGGAATAACTTAGCAATACAATTATTATGACAAAATGTGACGTGACCTCAATGACCTTTGACCTCAAATATATATATTTTTCCACAACTCAGTAACCACAAGTGCTACATCCTTCATATTTGGTATGATAAGACACCTAACGACACCACATATTGTACCTTATTAATTATGCGCATATCTAATTTTGAGCGAGCCAATAGAGCTAGAGGTCTGATTTTTGGTATATAGGAATAACTTAGCAATACAATTATTTTGACAAAATGTCATGTGACCTCAATGACCTTTGACCTCAAATATATATATTTGTCCACAACTCAGTAACCACAAGTGCTACACCCTTCATATTTGGTATGATGGGACACCTTGTGACACCACATATTGTACCTCATTAATTATTCGCATATCTAATTCTGAGCAAGCCAATAGAGCTAGATGTTCGATTTTTGGTATATAGGGATAACTATAGGGTAGAAATCTAAATATGCCCATCTAAATATTAGACATCTACCATCGAGAACAAAAGAAATTTGCTGTAATTTGAATATTTAAGGAGTTTAAGCAATTTCACTATAAATAAAGAACCCCTGCCTCAAAGTCCACAAAAGTTGCTAGACATATTTTGCCGTTGTCATGCGATTGCTTCGTTTAATAACCAGTTAATCAAATGCCTAATTGACAGGAGGAAATTCAAGACCATATTTGAATAGTAGTATATATTGTCCTCAAAATTACTCTATCTCGGCCCAAGTACTCATTGCCTTCAGCAATACTGCCTTGTTATTATTATTATTATTATTATTATTATTATTATTATTATTACAAGTTTAGGGGCTATAAGTATTATATAGAAATCTAAAAAAACAATTCATTGAAGCTGTGGGACTTTCGAAAAAAAAGGTGTTGTTACTCCTGAATGGTTGCCATGGAAACATCTCACATTAAAACGAGTGTGATTTTTTGGTGTGCTAACCAGAAAACCCCTTATTATCAATTTTTTACATCAATTAATAATTCTTTAATAGGAATTAGGGAAAAAGTAACATTTTCAATTCCAAAATAGTTACTATGGCAAATCGAAACATTAAAATAAGTCTGACATTTGTGTTCTGTGACCCGAACTTCCCCACTAGATACTTTTCATATCAATCAAAGTAACTTTTCATGGGATATTAGAAAAACTGAAATTTTCAACACCTAAAATGGTTACCATGGAAACATGGGCAGTGAAATCGATATCATATTTGGTATTTTCGACCCAAAATACCCTTATGGTGAAATTTTC
This sequence comes from Ptychodera flava, assembly GCF_041260155.1. Taxonomy (NCBI): domain Eukaryota; kingdom Metazoa; phylum Hemichordata; class Enteropneusta; family Ptychoderidae; genus Ptychodera; species Ptychodera flava. Next base: position 4,526,896 of record NC_091949.1, read on the forward strand.
ACGGAAATTGAACCTATTTTTATTCGTGTTATTATTTCTATATAATACTTTATTAATTATTATTATCATTATTTAACTTTATTTACTGTCGACAACATGTACGCCAATAAGGCCGATCTTCCACAAGGTCGACATTAAAAATTTACAGAATGACAGAGGAAAAAAAATACAAGTACTAATACAAGCAACAAACCAGTAAAAAATCAGGTCAAGAAAAAAAACAGCAATTAAGACAATGAGACAACTAACAATACAATAAGACATAAGGCAAGAACATATCACACCCGATCCATGAGAAATTTATACAATTGCAACTTGAAAGATCTCAGATTTGGGCTGTTTTTCAAAGACGAGGGGAGTTCATTCCGAAGGACAGCACCAGAATATGAAAGGCTTTTTCTCATTATTTCCGTTCTAATTTTTGGCAAGTACAAATTGTTTGTTGAAGTTGAGCGCAGAGACCTGGATGACTGAACGTTAGCAGGCTGGAAAAGATTAATCAAATAATTTGGACACAAGCTATTGACAATTTGGAACATCTGGACTCCTTTTTGATAAATCAAGCGACTACCAAGTGGAAGTAGGCCCAAAGTTTTAAACAATGGACCAGTTGCTTGGTTCCATTTAGCCCCACAAACTAAACGAATAGCTTGCTTTTGCAACTGAAAAAGTTTGTTACAGTAGGATAGATCACAATTTCCCCAAACAACCGAACAGTAGTCGAAGGTTGATTCAATATAACATGTATAGAACAATCTCCGTTCCCGTAAGGGCAAGAGATGTCGTACACGTCGTAACAAAGCTAATTGACTGGATAGTTTACCACGCAAGGAATTCACATGAGCGCTCCTTGAAAGATTACAATTCAGAATTACTCCTAGGAGTTTTTCGTCGCTAACATTTGACAATGGTTCATTATTTAAAGATAAATCCAGGTATGATTTGGGTAAACGTGATTGTTTCTGATGAGAAGTAATCAACATAGTTTTTGTTTTTGCTGAGTTAACTAGCATCCTGTTTGAATTACACCAAGATGACAAATGAGCAAGGTCGGCTGTTAAAGCAGACTCAAGCTCGATGATTGTTTCCCTTGACGTGTGCAAGGTCGAGTCATCTGCATACATGTCAATATTGTTCTGCAAATATAACGGCAAGTCATTAACAAAGATAAGAAAGAACAAGGGCCCTAATATGGAACCCTGTGGTACCCCGCATAGAACAGACTGGGAACTGGTGGTCGTTCCATGGACATTTACGGTTTGTTTTCGGCCATGGAGATACGATGTGAAAAAAAGACATGGTTCCTCAGAACAGCGATAGTAGTTTAATTTGCGCAGAAGAACACCATGATCTACTAGGTCGAAGGCCTTCCGTAGATCAATAAATACTGAACCAACTAATTTGCCATTATCAATGGCTGAACGCCATTGATCAAGCAATTTGAGTAAAGAGCTCTGACATGAATGCCCATGGCGAAAACCGGACTGTCCGGGAAACAGCAGTTCATAATCTGTCAGGAATTTATAAAAGTGAGTATGGATATGTCTCTCCATAATTTTTGATAAAACTGGAAGGACAGATATAGGTCCATAGTTTTCAACACATTGTCTGGAACCCGATTTAAAGATGGGGACAATTTTTGCAATTTTCCAAATACTAGGAAAAGAGCCTCTTTGAATACAAGCGTTGAAGATTTTGGTTAAAGAGGGAGCGATTTCACAAGCAGCATGTTTGAGAAACTTCGGATGTAACCAATCAGCCCCCATTGACTTATTGATATTCAAATTTACGAGCGATTGTTCAACATCTGCGATACTTAACAAAGGTATGAAAAAATGAACATTATTCGGAAGACGCTCCTGCACAAACTGTTTGATTTTGTCAAAATAATGTTCATTTGTCGGCTCTGAGTTAGGATTCAAAAGTCCAGTCACAAGATTAACAAAATATGTGTTAAATTTGTCAGCGATCTCATTTGGCTTTTTGTACACCTTTCCATTGCCTTCATCTAAACAGGCTATTGAGGGTAACTTGGATGTAGGGATAATTTCTCTTAGTGATCTCCATAGCTTTTTTGTCGTGCTCTTTTGATTGAGTAAATTTACATAATAAGATCTCTTGGCTTTCCGTTGGAGAAACCGTATTCGATTTCTCAATCCCTTTTATATATATATATATATATATATATATATATATATATATATGTGTGTGTGTGTGTGTGTGTGTGTGTGTGTGTGTGTGTGTGTGTGTATTCTCTAGTTTTCTTTAAATTATACAAATTAAAAGGATAAAGTATTTTACTACTGAAAAATTGGACACGCAAATTTAAATTTGAACCGTTATTTTGATATCCCGCCATTTTTAAAAACTGTTAATATTACAAAGAAAACAAAGCATACGATGTCCCAGTGGAAAACATTCAGCACTATGCATTATATTGGACTACTCTGTTGTTTCTGTGAAGATTCCAATGCATACATGCACGACGTACAGTGTTTTTGCTTTATTTGCATGAGGGCGCCATTTTACGTTTTGGCAAACGTTGATTATTTATCTTGCTCAAAATTGCACATGCAGTCCCAGTGGAAAGTTTCTTATACTTGTATAAACACCCTTCAATGAGTACATTCCAACGAACTTGTTTTAGTTTGGAAGTAAAATCACAAAAATAATGCTACAAGATACAGCTTTTGGGCCTTTCATATTTATTATATAAGAAAACCTATCTTGACCGTCTGCAACTTATCATGTTACAAATGTAATGTCTGGTATTGAACATTTACAGTTTATGTTGAGTGCAAGTTTTTTCTAGGAATCGATGACAATTTTTAAAACTTGGGCAATCACAATTGTTTGATCATAATACACATTCTAGTCAATCTTGAGATTATTCTCGGTGGTAGAAGGCAACACTGCATATTGCAGCATATTTCCGTGCACGCTTAGACGTCTTATTTTTCAGTTGTTAAGTTTGATAACATGTTTGAGGTCAAACCCGGTCGCTCCGTAGCACGTGGTCGTTAATCATGTATCCCGAGGAGAAGTTCCTGTGTAACAGTAACAACGGTAATCCTTGTATGTGGCAAACGACGCACTGCAGAGGGAAGGTGGTTTGCAAAATATAATCAGTCGAAGTTAAGCGGTGTGAAAGGAAGGCGAAAAGATAGGTTACAGAAAATGTACTAGCCCACGGTGATGTCTCAGCTATTTCTTGAATTTTCAACTGAGTTCGACGTTTCTTTATGATCTGTAGCATGTTTCCTGGCATTTATGTTCAGTCAGTGAAGTTCCAGTTTGTCATTCGCAACAGAACATTGAAGACCGCGGCAACGAATTAGAGGTGAAGGAAACACATTCTATGAAAAATTATCTTTCCCACTTATTCTTTATCAGCAATGGTGATACAACAGCCTTCCCGGAGGCACTTGAACATAACTAAGATACTTTGTTGCCCTTACAAGAGTGATAACATATCGTGAAGGGAAAATTTCAACACCATTATGTTAAATGGTTTAGATCATCCTTGTTCTGTGGTCCCCTGATCAATCATTATTATGGTTGTTTGTCTAACTTAGCTAGAATAAAGACGAAGAAATATATATCGATGTTCAAACTGTAATTATAAAGTGAGATACTCGTATTTTCCTCAATCCAGCAAACAATTCTGTTTTCATCTTGGTATCAATCGGGGATCAAAGACACATGACGATTCCTATATTCCGTATGCATGACAAATATAATGGTTCACATTAAAGAAAGTCATTGTAAAGTCGGTTTTTTTCATTCTACAGCATATAAGATTATTGTGTAACTCTCCTGAAGCAGCAAATGACGCTGTCCCTACATATCACTGTATATAACCTGCAGCATTTTGAAGAAATAGCACGTTTGTAGTATACTTCAGGCTAGAAGTATGCAACCATATAATTATAGTGCTTTTTAATGTTTACAGACTATGTTGACAAGCTGAGTTATGGATGGTTCTACATGCTTTGGGCAGTGAAACATAAACCCGTTATTTGGCACAAGACCACTAATTCATTTCCCATAGGCCGCCACTGTAGCTTTGAGCTCGATTTTCCTATTTAAAACATTCAGCGGCACGAATCCTCTTAACAGGTGTTAGGTCAATGTCAGCTTGACTACTGATTAATTTTTCGTGTGGGCAAGTCCACGGAAATTTTGAGATAGCGATGAAAATAGCGCCCTCAGTGGTGTTTTTGACAAATTTCAGGCTTATTGTTATGATTTCTATTAGCCCTAGAACTCCTCATATTACCACCAAATGCTTCAGCCATTATTCACAACAGTCTGCATTTTGATTCAGGCAGAAAAATATCTTTACAAAAAATCTTGACGTTAGAGTTCAAACTAAACAAGCATCCATGCAGATGTAAAAACTTCAAGGTCTGCACTATTTTTCTTCCGAACTATCTTCGTAACAACGGTACAAATGTAATTATTAAACATACCAAAACAGCTCCTCGCTGCGTTGGCTAGGATAAGTACACGTGCACTGTAGTCCTTTTTGGCGCAAAGCGTTGTCAACGAAATTTGACGACAACCTATTATTCTGTCCGAACAAAGGAGAATTACAAGGTATGCCTGAGATGTGGAAACCTTTAGACAATTAAAGGTAATGCAATTAAGGTAATCGATATACTGTGGTTAATTTGAAGTGAGTCGTAGTTTGATTTTAGCAAACATTGCACATCTATTGTGCGCGTTGTATTGAATAAGAAAAAAACACGTGTACATGCAGAAGGTGAAAATTACTGTACAAGAGAAGTTATACATTTCGTTGCACGTCATATCTTGTTTCCATATTTCAAATTCCCCTAATAAGTTGATATTGGTGAGCCCTTAAAGGTCGGACGATATGTCACACTCTTGAATTCCGACTTAGTCATCATATTAGCTAAAATACCCGCTTTGAAAGGCAGATACAATATCTGAAACAGTTTATAGCATTAATATTGAATAATAACACATTATGTGGTCTATACAACGACGCGCAAACTGCTTTATCAATGTTTGTCTTAAGTGTATGAAATTAAGTGCCAATTTGATCGGGAAAGGCCGAATAATCTGTTTTATTTCACGTCGTTTTCTTTCCTAATGATCCACATTTATGTACTACGAAATACTCCCGCATATTTTAAATTAAACGCTATTTTAGACTAGACTGTATAACAATGTTCGACCATATAAATTTGGACGAATTACTACTTTTCTGCCTGACATTTTGGCACTTTTTGATCCAAATTGTATTTGAGAGAATAATTTACATTTTCATACCCTAGAATACAATTATTTTGATACATTTAGCCATGTACAGAACACTCAAAGTCACTGAGAATTCAAATACATTCAAACGATATTTTCAGAAAATCAACAGGACTTTTTGACGCAAGTGAGTTAAGGCAGGGGTCCAGCGGAGGTCCAGACCGAATTTCGAGCTGAATTTCATTTCTCAAAAACTACTGGTTATATTTTGGTAAAATTTGGTACACATACGTAGTTTTGATAGTTCTTTCAGTTCATGTCACTTAAAGTTGCATAAAAGGTGTCACGTGATTTTTATATTGACATTTTCGCGCCAAAATCGCCTATATTATTTATCGGCATATTCCAACTTGTAAACCACATTTAAACTATGTTTTTTCGGCATATGATAATAGAATGGGTTCAGTACAATCTATCTACATCCTTTACAAAGACAAATTCCTGAATTAATCGCCTCAAATTTGCGCCAAATTTATTTATTTATTTATTTATTCATTCTGACATCCAACAGGCATAGCCCAATAACTGGATGCAAACAGAGAAAAATTAAAACATGAGAAAGACAAATTACAACATGCAGAAACTAATTTAAAAAAAGGCACTAAACAAATAACAACAGAGACTGACAAACATCAAAAACTCTCGACAGTAAAATGACTATCAGCAAGAGATAATAAAACAGATGACACTTGTGTTTTAAAAGTACTAAGACTGGTAAACAAATCAATATCAAAACGATAGACACTATTTAAAAGTGACATTGCCCGAGACGAAAAACAATATTTAGACAGGTTAACGCGGTGAGTTGGAATCCGAAAAGGTCAGAAGACCTGAGACGCCTTGGGGGCACAAAGAAAGTGAAGGAGCTATTAATATCCGGACAATCGGTAATAAAATGGACACACTTGTGAATAAAACAAAGATCTAAAACTTGACGACGAATAAAAAGAGGCGAAAGTTTAAAATAAGAACATAATGTAAAATAATTATCAACATTGTACTCCACACCCTCCTTAAAACAAAGAAATTTAATAAATACGTACGATTTGTAGGAAAAGTCGATTCTTGGTTGAGTTTCGGTGATTTTTTAAAGAAACGCTACGAAATCATAAATGTTTAATGTATTGTTGTAAAGATATTTTAAGCCTAAGTTTGGGGATAGCAAAATTTCAGGAAAAAAATGCGATCTACAAATCTGGTCGCTTTGTGTGCGATCTGGCCATCTCGCATGCAATCCAAAAGGTCATGACCCCGTCGCCTGTTACTGAAACAATTTGTAATTTTAAGTTGAAAGTGGCTGCGCACATCATCCCTCTTGTCTTGTTTGTGACTTAATGTGTCTTCTGTCTGTATCGGGTAAGGTTGTTAGTGAGAAAATTAACGAATTCGTTGTTATAGCCATGGTGAGACGTGGAAGTATGCCTCAGACCACCGTGACCTTTTGACCCCCACGTTTCCTACCAGTTCGTTCCTTAGTGGCTTATATAAACATGGAGGTATCAGCTGTATCTCCATGACATAAGCACATCTCTTCCTGAATTTTATATTGTATCTATGTTGTTGATCTCTGCATTCTTCTTGTAGGGAAGCAAGAATACTCATGTTTGGATCGTTTTGTGTCTGACTCTGTTCATTAACCCTTGTCACCTCGTTCCTCATGCCGTGGACTTTGGCCTCAGGATGGCTGATGTATGGATTTCGTTTGTACACGATGATCAGCCTTTTCTATGTGTTCGAAGTTCCACACAGTGCATATAGGCTATCTTTTGTTGTGAACACTAGTGTGTCCTTTGTCACTTCGTTGGCTCGATGATGTTCCAGTTAGGAACTTTTTTTGTGATATGATTTTAGAGATTTTCTGTTGTTATCTCATGTGTGGGCAGTGTTGTTTTATCAATATTCATGAGGCCTAATGCATATTCATGATAACGTTTGACGCCCATGCCTTAACCTACTTGCGGAGGTAAAACTTACCACATTAATAGCCAACGGTTACCACCGAATATACATGATACACTTTAAACATACATTACACGCGAGAGTAGGTTTTCCTATTAAAAAAGTTGGAAATAACTCATATCATTTTAGCCCCTTTTCCTCACACTGAATGTTATATCAAAAGGTAAATTTCCTCAGAAGGCGAACCATGTCGAATTTAACCTTGGGATTGCGTCGGACGCCTTTTCGTCATTTCGTTGATGTATGATGTAACGTTCTTTTGAATAACAAATGACTTCCGTATTTACTCTACTTACGTCTGCACGCCTGTACCACCAATTTAGGGTCCATGATGATACGAAGCATTTTCGAAAAGTTTCAAAAATAGAGTGACTCGTCTATTTGTTAAGATAAAATAATCCCCTCGCACCATATCATTGTCGATTCCACATACAAGACAAAATCACAGTTACTGGTGTAGGTGTAGGATTGGGCCGGTCATACATTTCCCTAAACAGAGTTAACTTCTAGCAAGCGAGTACAAATCAAGTGGGCATCTAGGCATGTGTTTTCGTCTTGAGGTTTCCATATGGCTCGCTTCCATCGTTCTGGACGCTCGTTGTTATTCAACCATTAAACGGAAATGGATACATTGGACAATGACGATATTGATGGAACCAAAGTTAATCAAAGTTCATTTAAAAAGGTCACACCTACACTTCCGAGTACACTTATAGGCATACGGGAGAGTAAATCAACGGTACATCTGCCAAAACCAATTGACACGAAAAAAATTACGGTCACTCTGTCTTGTAAAAACCCACTTCCCAACACATTTAGACACATGGCGTCTTCTCTGAATTACATCCTGTAGGGCACTAGTGTCGTAAATCTTTTCCTGATAATACACATTTGATGATAGCAGGAAACGCCGCTTTTGATCAAGGTTCACTTATACATGTTTTTTCAGGGACTTTAATGACTGTATGACCCTGAAAATATTCCACTGAATCTTCTCACCGAAATACACACTATATAACGTATTCTTATGTTTTCAAATCTTCGCGGGGAAACATTTTTTGTTTTGTACTCTCAAAATTAACTTTGAAACATTTGGTACTTGAAACGGTTTTGCTGTGATTCTGCAGTAGTGACATGTAATTTACAAAATGACAGAATAAAATGCTAGATATTGACATGTTTTTAAGGCAAGCTAGTTTAGCATGGGTTCAAAATGACTATAAAATGCTAGATATTGACATATTTTTAAGGCAAGCTAGTGTAGCATGGGTTCCATCAAAGAAATGTAACATAACCGTTGAACGACAGAGATGGATTCCAGGAACGAAGATTTTTTAACATGTTTATTTGACAGTAACCTCTTTTCCTCAGCTCAAAGAAGTAAGATACAAATTCAACGTAATGCACGAAGTAAAATATTCAACTTAACACATGTTACGTAAAAAATTAACATTTTGTGCTTCAGCTTTCTGTTAAAGCCCATTTCTTATCACTAGTATGAATGGAAAGGAGTACCTTAAATTACAAGTATTATATTTATGTATTGTACATTTTCAAATAAAATCATCAGATTAACTACTTTATTCACTTTCTTTTTGATTTCAACTCTCCTACAATAATTTTAAAATTATGTCATAGTTTGAAACTCAGTATTTTTTCCCCTATATTTTCAATATATTTCAAGATATTACTCTTAGCTAATACAGTCCCAATATCGATGTTTATATGTATCACACATTTAACATGAATCGCAAAAAAGAGAATTTCTTATCTTCCAATAGAGTAATTTAAGACCTTTTGGCTTTCTGTGTATCATAAACTTGAAAAGAATGTAATTTTGTTTCTTGAGTCGTTTTCGTAGCTACTGTCCACAACGCCGACATCATCATCATCATCATCATCATCAACATAAAACATCAGTGACATTGATATCCACATGTTAGACAGGATGCGCTTACTATTTTTGAAACACCTGACATCACTTTTTGGTCTTTTGGCCAGAGGTCCATACATCTTTCTTTCATGCATTTGACTTTGTTGTGCGTACCGGTGCTTTACTGTGTGTTCTGTGCTGTTTTGTGTCTATGTTTATAACTAGTGTATTACGAACGTTGACCTAGTTTCATTGATTACGGATGGGTATGATTGCGATTATTATACAATAACATTCCATTTCAAAACCTGAAACGGCACACTTTTGGTCTGAACGTTTCCATCAAATTGTCATGAACAACTTTTTTTTTTTAATATTTTGTGTATTTTTCTGATAAAAACCATCATCAGCCGAAATACCATGAAAGTCATTCCAAAGTAAACATCTTTAATGGTAAAATGTTTGTTGACGTCTTACTTTTAACCATACTTACAGACAATCAATATAGATCTCGGAAAGCTTGTTTGGGATATTGGGTAAATGGTTTATCTAAATATTTAACAATATTTTTCTTTCTGTAAATAAAATGATGAGTTATTTCTCCATCTAGCACAGCTATTATAGAACAATTTTCTATACCATGAAAACTTTTACGCTACCGCAAGCTCTGTAAAACTTGGCATATATAGTCCTCTTTTAAAAATGAGAGACATTCGGACATCCTTTTTTATCTTATATTTTGCACAATCTAAAACATTATGAATTAATTTATCAATTCTCTTCTGAACATATTTTGGTAAACTTGACACCTTTACCAAATAAAAGAGATTAAATAAACCTAAACTTTCAATAAGTAAACTTGTATATTACCTTAAACCGTTTTAGAATACTTGAACGAAAACTAAATAAAGTCAATACTTATTGAATAAAATTCAAATCAACTGAAACTTTTTTTCGAAATCATTATAAATACCAACACCCGGTTTATTTCATCTTAATGTATAATCATCTATATCTATCTATATCTATATCTATCTATCTATCTATCTATCTATCTATCTATCTATCTATCTATCTATCTATCTATATATATATATATATATATATATATATATATATATATATATATATATATATATATATATATATATATATATATATATATATATATATATAGACATTCTCCTCTGATATTACTTTGTCACAATTTTTCCCCGTCATCACTTATTGAGACTGACTACTGACAGTACCACTGGTCACCATGTCTTCTATCGATGTCTATGGTACTGTAGCAAATTCTATGTTAGTTGCTGCTCCCTCAATATCATTGATTTGATGAGACTGTCAAATCAATTCAAAAAAACGTTGAATAGTGATATCCCCTTAAAATGCACACTAGTTTCCTTATAGCGTTCGCTGCTCTAAAGACTTTTTATAAAAGCTTGTCAAATCAATTCGTGACATACATGCCATTCGCTGTCTCTAATTTTTTTATGCACTTTTTCTTTTCCTTTCCCTTTTCCAAACCATAAAATATTTCTTACTTTTTCCTCAATGCTGGATTATTTAGCTCTTGAGCGAATTTGTTTCCCTCTAATTTTCATATACATATAAAAGGTCAAGTCTTCGTTTAAGGTCATTATACTCATAGCAATGAGAAATCAATGGATTGGCACTTAAAACTTTAGTAGTTTTTTGCAATTCTTCACGCATCTCATTTACTTCATCTCTGTGAGTGTTTGCTTTGTTACACAACGTTTAAGAGTAAATATTCGTATGTCTTGAATGGTATCATCGTAACAAATTTTATTTTTCTTTACGAAGTTTTTTGTCTAACCGATGGAGAATTCGGGGTGTAAATATTTACCAGCCAAAATTTATCATCTTCAGCCGCGCCCATGATACCGCTTTCACTATCAAAATACTTTCAATTTAAACTAATTCACTTTCTTTTGAAAACGAAATTGCTTCTCTTCGACTCAGGTGTGATCCATGACTCGAAACAATCCCGCTCCCCCACTCTTGCCCCTTAACTTTTCATCTTTAGCTGAATTGTAAACTTCTTGTAAAAAACAACACGAAATTTACGTTTTGCAACATTTTACAAGTGGTATAGTCACAAACTGAAGACTTTAAAGTCGCCGTACACAAACCTCAGCACAAACAACTTTCCTATAGCCGTATAACTTTCTATAGGGGAGGTTAATGAGCAATGACGTCATTTTTGAAGAGCGCCGCCATCGGCTCATGCGGAGAGGTTTTGTTTGTCTTGGAATCAAGCTCGATTCTGAATCAACTAGCGGCTGGCTGAAATCGTTATGCACATGCGCAAATCGCAAGACAGAAGGACAACCTTGTAAACAGTGAAAATCCGGTGGAATTTTGTCATTTCTTTCGTAAGTTACATATCTTTGAAAATAGCTCTCGAAAATTTATGATTTTCCAAAGTTTTTGGGGGCATTTTGTCTGTCCTTTTTAGAGGACCTGGAAAAGATGAATGAGATTTTTCATATGGAAACCGCTAATTATCCCAGTGACCTGAATAAATCACCTAACATTTCCATCCACAACCAAGTCAGGAACGCGACTGTAAATGTATTGAACGGTTTTTTATGCATAGCCTATTTTCCGTCTTTTGACAAATAGGATTGGCTTGTTTGACCTAGAAAATGGGGAGATGGGCGGTGATAGACCCTCTAAGGACAAGGATATATTAATGCTGACACGTCTATGCCGTGTGTGTGGCACGCAAGACCTATAAAAGCCTGCAAATGTCAACTTATATGCCAATGAACTCATGAAGGTGTGCCAGTGCCACCACAAAGTTGATCACGTCCGTCCAGACCTTTCCGACACCCCCCCTCCCATGGCAGTACGTACGTACGCGTACGTCAAATCGTCGGCGTACGACCACAAAATTACCTCTGAAAACTGTTTCACGCTGCACAATTCGATGACCCCCTGCTGGGATGTAGTTATCCGACTGCCGCAGTCTTTTTGTTGAGGCTTTCCGTTTGTTCTCTATTACCTTCATCAATGGGACAAAGCGAAATGTTTTGCCGTCGCTAGCCATTGTTTACGTAAGTGATTTTGAAATTCGCGGGATCAAGTCAGGTCGTAAGCCATGTGCGCATGAGCACCAAATTTACCCAGCAGCCTAGGCGAAAAGTTATATGGCCATAGGGCTCTATAGGGAAAGTTGCTTGTGCTCAGACGCCTTTTAACTAGGGGCGTGCCAATCACTTTCACAATTTTCGTCTGCTTAGTTTTTGCATTGGGTGAGGCACAGTCGGAGTCAGGAATTTGGGTTAGCTGACCTAATTGTACGTAATGCTTCACATACTGAGGGTGCTTGGTTTGAGCCCCGGCAGCAGTTTTGGTTGTTGTGTAAGAAAACAGTGTAACTGATAAATAACACTGTCTCTCCCTGTAATTGATCAAATATTCCTTCAGCATAGGTATCAGGATGGCGGAAAAAGACTTGGATAAATAGTAGGTGGAAATTGAAAGAATATAGTGGAAATTGGGACCCTTCGTTTCAATCATTTCCCCCTAAGTCTCCAAGCCCCCTAACCTAACTCTAACCCCAAAATAATTTGTCGCCCCTTCTTGAACGTAGCCTTTGACCTCATGTCCATAAAAACACAGATCTTTGACGTCATCAGTTTGTGGCTATACCATTTGTAAAATGGTGCCTTACTTTTTGTTAACTAGTTAAATACAAGAGATCTTTTTGCCTCTAACGTTTATCGTAGCAATATCTAAAATATTCATTTAAGAAGTGAGCTAAATAGAAAAAAACATTTTACATGTAAAGGTACACACCAAAATATCACAACAAAATTCAGCTTTCCACATTGATACACTGTTCTAAGTTGCTAAAAAGAAGAACTAGTCCTTTTTGTGGACATGGTTTTCCTCGTCCTTTTGTAAGCAGATTGAGGCGGTGACGGCCATTCTAAAGTGTTCTTGAATACTTCACGCTTTTTCTTAAAACAATACTCACACTTAAATAATTTCTCAATACAGGTCTTATTGTCTTTAAGTTCACTTCCTGTCTCCGGAGATCTGCATAGAGTTGATCCTATTGACTCAAACTCACTGTATCTGTCGCTGGTCATCATCGCTCGTGTTGATGCCGAAACTGTTTCTGCACCACGGTGTGCGTCCACTGCTACAACCATTTCGTTTCTCTACTGTTGTGACACCAGAGATGTCTCCGTTCTGTTTAAGGCCTCTTCTATGAGCTTCTCGGCTTCTTATGCATTACTTGAAACTGATTCAACAAGCCGACAAGCTCCACACCATTTTTCAGGACATACCCTAGCTGCGTGTCCAAATTTCCCACAGCGATACATTTCTTTCCCTTAGGCACTCCAAAACGCGGTGACTAATTTCCTTGCATCCCTACCAAACTGGAGTAGGCGTTTCTGAACATGTTGGTGGCTTATTACACATCAATCGACAAAAAGAGCATTCTCTGTCCTATCAGGTATCGATACTCTGAAGTTATACGCAAGACGAATACCGTTAGTATCGAAAAATGTCAGTTCTGTAGAATTCGGAATTACCTACCTTACGTAGCAATACCGGTTTCCATTGAAGTAGGGTATATTAACATCCTGATCAATCACAGATCATTCCTTCACTGGCTGACTACGTTCACAGAAATCATCGAGAAAAGCAGCAACTGTACTTAAACTACGTGGAGCGGGAGGTCGTGGATGGAAATGCGTACGGCTTTTTTGTTGCCTGACTCAGCAGTATTTAAAATCACATGAATACAAGATATGTTAAAATCCTCAACCAGCAGCTTTCTCTATCAATCTGCATTCCTTGAATAAATTACCCACGGTTCATTTGTAGATAAATACTGAACTCCAAAAATTCCTTAACTTCCAACCATCTATTTTGACTTCTAATTTCATCTCCACCCTTCTGTACATTTTGACAGGAGTGTCTTGCAAGTAATTTTCACTGTTCTCGCCGCTTTTCTGGCTTATACCTTCGAGGTTTTCGTCTTTTTTTCATTATTTTCGCCTTTTTGTCTTGACTCTCCCCATCGACACACTCCATCTGTTGATTAGTCTTCATTTTCGACGCTTTTTGCGGGCAATTTTGTGGAACTGCATTGACTAAAACTGCTGCCTCTAAAAACAGCACTTGAGAGAGCAAAATTGTGCTAAACTAAGCACAGTAACTCATGAAAGCAAAACAAATCACAGCAACAGCAGAAGAAACTAATTCTGCGCTGAATTGCTGCGAAAATTGAACAAAACTTACGAGCATGAAGAGCAAAGTGTTGACACTACGCTGAGCATTCGCGCATGCTCCCCAAGAAACGAAGATATCATGATTCCGGACATTCAATATTAGAATCATTATATTTGTATACTTGCTATCAGACTACTGATAATTGACAATTATTCTTCTTCGGAAGAATTTCTTTTCCGATATAAGTGATTAAATTAACAAATAAGAGAAATAGTGAGCCTTATTTATAGACCTTCAAGGTCTAGCACAAACTAAGACCTTGGTATCTCAACAATCAAAGCTGAAAGTAAACAGAGTCATCCATGGAAACACTTGCTGCAAAGTTCGAGGCACATCTGACTTCTTGTATTATTTTACTAAAAAGCTGTAGCCAATTAAAGGAATAACTTGTTATGTGGCTTAGTGTCCTATTTTGCTTCAGTAATCCTGGGTCGACGCGATTCGGAACTCTTTCGTCGTGTGTTGGTCAATGTGTCTGTCCCATTGGAAGACGGAGTGGACAGTGAAAAGAGACTCTCCTTGCATCGCCAGCAAATACAGGATGATTTTTCGGGAGCGCGACAAAGCCTACAGCGCATAAATGTATCCTTGATGTCAACCTGGAAAAAATTAAATTTTTGAAGTTGGTTACGGGGAGAGAGAGAGAGACAGGGAGAGAGGGGGAGAGAGAGAGAGAGAGAGAGAGAGGGAGAGAGGGGGAGAGTGTGGGTGTCTGTATGTGTATTAGTGTTTGTTAACTTTGTTTTGTGCCAGTGTGCGAACTGAACGAAGCATAGGGAAACCGCGCATAGTATATAAATTAACTAAAAGTTACAACTGAGAGAAAAATATGAATATAACAAACAGTCATCCAATAACTTAGCAGCAACAAGTCAAAATGATCGCGTGTATTTTTCGAAGGATGAATAAGAAATATAACTTCTTATTCTATTTTTTTACATTATCAAAAATCAGCAACACCTAACACCCACGAGTAACTGTTTTGTGTAAGAATATACATGAAGAAAACGTGTCCCTGTTTCTGTATAGCCACTTGAAATAATAGAAATAATACCTATAAGACGATTCACTACTCATGTCTTAATATTAAAAGTAGTACAATGCACTGCCCTACTCAATTTTAGCACACTATTTGCAACTTGCTACTTCTCACAGAATTCTACAAGTAACCTTGCCACATTGCCCATAGATGTTTAAAAATGTCAAACAAGATACTTGGTCTCAAAAGCCTTGTCTCGAAATTAAGGAGCTAAATATCATTCTTTGTCTCGTTTCGGCGTACCAATCGCTTCCTTTGTAATAATTTCTGTACTCGATCCTTTTCCTGGCCTGTGCTTGCGGTATTATGTAGCGACAGTAACCTTTTTTGCACATATGTGAAGACCATTTCATTTCCCTAATTACACACTTTCGCTCATATAAAATTGATCACAGTGACAGTTTCAACACCTTCCCGGAAAACACCGATTGAAAGATCAGCCACAGCGACTCACTCACGCTCACACAAGGCTGTGCGTGTACGACTTTGCATAACTATTGTTTATGTTATGCAAATACCGCACAGCTTGTGCGAGTGGACAATGCCATACTCGTGAGGGGACAGTTAGTCTGGTCTCCTGCCCCATTCTACCGCTGGCTGCGCTCCTAACGAAAATAGGGTCCTTATCTTCGTTAGCAACGCAGCCTGCGGTAGAAATGGGTCAGGGAACCAGAATGGGAGATAGTCCCTGGCATATC
This sequence comes from Ptychodera flava, assembly GCF_041260155.1. NCBI lineage: Eukaryota > Metazoa > Hemichordata > Enteropneusta > Ptychoderidae > Ptychodera > Ptychodera flava. Next base: position 4,543,025 of record NC_091949.1, read on the forward strand.
ACGTGATAAAAACGCCAAGCTTGGCGTATTTCCCAATGGTTTGAAATAAATTAAGTTGATGAAGCCCTAAACTGCAACATCTGCCACTATATTCGTCCGTTTTCGTAAAAAGTTTCGCATGTTATGAATGGCGGAAATGTTTGTTTTTTTTCCGGAATAGGCGACCAAAAAGATAGCAAATGTGCAAAAATCAGCGTTGTGTACTTCCCCTGTAAGAAATGAGGCAGACAACAAATGTATCTTTACTCAGTCATGTCTTCCGTAGTTATGACTCTATACTTTGGGCATTCTATGTAGGTAGTTTTGAAATAGTCAAGAAGCAGTTACGTCGGTAGTGAGTACACGTAGTCTCAGAAAACTCGTCTGAGAAACTGGTGTCCACACAAGGCTCAAGAACAAATCTGCGGAGAATTTTACAAGGAAATATGAATAGTTTGAACATATGCAACCGACGGGACTCGTTAAGAACTTGGCATTTTCAGACGAAGGATAATAAGAGGATATTCGCCGTTCCATTATTGGTGACAAAGGTACTCGGAAAATATACAAGTGTTCATTATGTTTTATCAACGTCCGAAGTTAGCCAATACGTAAGCGACTACAACATGATGCTATAATAATAAAATAACAAAAAAATGTACCTACCCTAAACCTGTCGTTAAACAACGTATAGATGATGGGATTCATAAAACTGTTCGACATCGCAAGCCATAGGAAACAGGCATTGACTTTCCTCAGCGTATACTGCTCAATTTGATCACCAAAAGTTTTCGGCGAGAACGCCACAATTACGTTGAACACATGAAGAGGCAGCCAGCAAACAGCGAACATTAGAACTACTACGATCAACATCTTGATCACCTGTTGGTCGATATGATAGAAATTACCACTCGTTAATATTTACGAATTATGTAGTTTTGATAGAGGCTATTTCAAATTTTACTTCTTTATGAACGTTTGGAGCACCACGTCAATACATTTCCTGTCACTATAGGAGTGAAATTTATCTTAATAATGCCAACCCAATAAAACTTGAAACGATCGACCGAACAAAGCATTAGCCCTCTATCAATTTTTACATATCTCCGTTCAGCCATATCAATAAGTCATACCATGATAAAATATGAATCGGGTCAAAGATGAATGAAATTATAGTCGAATCGGTGTGTTGATTCTGGAGAAGAAGATTTTTAAAGATGAAATCACGATTTTCGCAAAATCCAATATGGCGGCCAAACCACGTGACCGATCAAAACGCCATTTGTAAACTTGAAAGAGACCACACTTAAGATGTTACATGTAAAATTTGCCACACACCAAATTTGAAGATGATTTGCCCTGTGGTTTTGGAGTAGTAGCGATTTTGAAATTTTCATGAAATCCAATATGGCCGCCAGGTCACGTGACTAATTAAAATTCAAGGGTTAGGTGCACACTTTCTCATTGGCCCTGATCAATGTGCCAAGTTTGATAAGTGTACGTGCAGCGGGTTTCCAGATCTAGACTGGCAAAGAATTGACAGAAGAAGAAGAAGGAGAAGAATTAAAGCTGCAAGCAGCGTTGGCGGGGCCCAAGTGATTAACATGGTGTCCAATTCTTGCACTGATTATATTATGTGCAAAATTTTAGCTTGAAAACAGTCAAGTTCTTGTAAAGAAGAATTTTGAACATCATCTCATGTTTGTCTGTTTCATGCAAAATACGATATAGGGACAAAACCATGTGACCGATCCAATTGCCTTTCACAAACTTGAAAGAGCTCTCACTAAGAATGACAAAAGTGGAATTTCACTTCCATCAGTGTTTTGGTTCTGGAGAAGAAGATTTTTAGAGATAAATTGCGATTTTTGCGAAATCAAATATGGCGTCTTAAACTGAGCACGGTTACCTACCAAAAATTTGTTTCAAAAGTACAAGACATATATGAATTAGATGCTACTCAAAATTGACAATACTGGAAGGTTAAAATATTCTATGAAATGAATGTATTCATCTCTGAAATTTAGGCCGTAATAATTGCAAATTTGGTTAAAAAATAAATAATTCCATTTAGTCATATATTTTTTCATTTCATCTTTACTGTTCAAAGTTTTACTTTTGTATAATTTTATGACAAGACTGTGAAAATTTAGAAAATCAAGCATGGTGACCCCATCTTTTGTCTTTAATATTTGATTATTCTCATATGCCAGAATTCAAAAATTTCCATGTGTTCTTCCTTGTGTTGCTCTCTGGCCTGATCTTGTTTAGGTAATGTTTCACTATCATGAGCGTCATTTGACACAAACTCTTCTTCAACTACCATGTATATCAGAGTCAGAGCTATCTCTGTCACTCAGCTCACGTATGCAGTAACAGTGACACTCCAGTAGCAGGGCGTTATCTGATAGTTACATTTGCCAATAGGCAGTAGCTGTATTAACTTTGATAATTTTGACAATATTTTTGTTCAGTTTATTATACAACTGTGTTCTTGTTCTACTCTCAACAGCATGTTGAACTGTCCAGTATTCAGCTTGCTAGCACAGCCTGTGTATGTGTACCATGCATCAGTGCTGACAACTGACTGTCAGTATGGTCTCTAATTAAACTATCACCTAATACATATTTATATATACAGATTTGTCGACAAACTGAACATTGTGTGTTTGAGCTGCTGAAGGGAGATATATTGGATAGTTATTGCAAAAATCATCAACGGTTGCAGCTTCTGCCCTGTTACTAGGCTCAAGTTTGATTTTTTTACGACAATCACACATGTTTAGATTTTTTCGAGATAAAAGTCATGGAATGTGACAAAATGATTGTAGATTCTGTTAAATTATTACTAACATTACAACATTTGAATGACATAAAGATGGTATTCATTTTTCATTAAATTACCTACAAAAAACTTGGAATCGGAAAATGTAAAACATAAAAGGACCACTAAATTTTCAAGTGCCCCCCTACAGGTAGAGCAAAATTTCCAAGCTCCATGAATTTAGCAAGCGATGCTCGGACAGCGAACAGCGTATCGATGACACTTGGGTCAGGGGTCATGACCAAAAAAGTCTGTGCGGATTCACGGCCAGCTTGAATCATGCCACGGATCGCGGAAATCACGGATCATAAATCCAAATGTTCATGTCTATTACGTAAACAGAACCCTAAAATATAAAACACATAATGTTTTGATATGGAATAACATCTTTTTTGTATGGCATCATTTTACAAGTGGTATAGCCACAAACTGATGACGTCAAAGATGTGCGTACTTATGGAAATGAGGTCAAAGGTTACTTTCTAAAAGGGGCGATAAATTATTTTGGGGGTAAGAGTTAGGAATGGGGGCTTGGAAACTTAGGGGGAAATGATTGAAAAGAAGGGTCCCAATTTTTTACTATCTTCACTCCTTTCCCTCATTTTCTAGTATCCTATTACTCTATCCACGTCTTCTTCAGCCAGCCTGATACCTATGTGGAAGCAACGGTTGATTAATGACATGGGAGAGAAGTGTTATTTTTCAGTTACGTTTTTTACACAACAATTATTACCGCTGCCGGGGTCGAACCCAGCGCCTCCAGCATGTGAAGCACTACCTATAACCTGTACTCCACGAGAACAAGTTGCGAGAAAGGGATGCAATGTTTCATATAAACGTTAGGATGATAATGCTAAGCAGGAACTGATTAATTTATAATGTTCACTTGTAATGATTTGAAAGTCTTTTACGCATTTTCCCTCTTTATTGAATTTATGCCTCTGCATTGATTGCTTTATTCCCTGTCTTTATTTTTTCTCTGCATTGTCATGTTTGCTGTGCAGATTTGTTATTGTTTGAATATTTTTCATATTATTTGTTGTATTTGCACAGTTAAAGTGTAAAATTGTCACTTGTTTAGGATGTTTTATATGTTGAAAACTTTGTGTCTGACATTTATTATTTAATTCGTCATTTGCTGCTTTTTTTACAATACGAAAGGTGTGTGTTTCGTTTTTTACAGAATACACTTTTATATAAAAGTGGTTCATCACTCAACATGTATGAAATGCAATATTTCATTGCTATTGTAGATGAAAGCGTGAACAACAATTCGTTGGGTATGCCACGGAAATAACAAAACAATTCCACCCATCGACGAAGTGAATTAGTACAGAAGCAAACGAAATTCGCTGCAAATATAATAATTTAAGGTCCATACACTGTCACTAGCATGACTTCGTATGGTTTGTGCATTCCCAGTGTCACACATCAGCGGCAGTGGCCCCCTGAGTTGTAAACTTAGGCGTGATATTAGTTTTTAGACCGTCTCAAAACATTTGGCATAATATGGTGTTATGTGCAGAGTTGCAATGAATCGATGAAGGGGACTGTAAACTTGAAGGATAGAGAATTGAAATATGTTGAACAAGTAAAATCCAAGCCTCAGCTTTATCGCCGAAACGCCTCCGCAACATGAACCCATAAAGATAAGCTGGAAATCAGTATGAAGTTGTGAAGCCAATCCAAGTTCGCATGGCATGCATCCACATGCCTTCAAAGGTGTTGGTGTGGGCGAAAGTTTTAGGATCCACAAAATGAAGACAATGATTAGCGGTTAAATGAGAGAACTGATGAGACTTGGACAACGAAGAATAAGGCCCCTGTCACCTATCAGAATAATACTGTAACCTGGAGGAACAAGGCCCCTGTCACCTATCAGAATAATACTGTAACCTGGAGGAACAATTTGATAAAGCATTGGCATTAAGTACGCCGGTCAACAGAAATGAAAAAGCAAGCACAAATATCGCGACCAATGACTCCAATCACCTAATGTCTGTCACTGTGACGACTCAAGCTGTATTTAGACTTCCGGAACTTGAATTCATATAGAGTTTTTTTTTTTACATCCGTGTATTCATAAATTTCCATAATACAACCTGGCTAAAAATCTATTGGGAGGCATGATCGCAAAGATGAAGGAAAAAAAATTGTGGACAAAAAATTAAACCAATCAATAACAGAGTTTGAACTAATATACAGGTGTGATTTTCAGTCTGTAGAAGAAGTAATGCAAATGAAGGTTACACCAGAGCAAGACTTGTCTCTACATTCAAACGCTTTTTTGGCAGGTATCGCAAGCTGGTAGATAAATACAATATCTCTCTTCGACAAATGATCACTGATGGCATCGGTGACATTGGGCCTTAGTTAGTGACCACTACCTATCTGACTTATAGATTGATATATGGCGGGTGCCACATGTGGGGCAGGATGCGCTTACTATTTTCGAAACACCTGACATCACTTCTTGGTCTTCTGGCCAGAGGTCCATATATCTTTCTTTCATGAATGTGACTTTGTTTGTGTACCGTCTATTTACTGTCTGTTCTGTGCTGTTTTGTGTCTATGTTTACAACTATTGTCTTCCGAATTCCGACCCACTGTCATTGGATTATGGATTGGTATGATTGCGATTATTATACAAAGATTTTTTGACCGTCATATTGATTATTATTTGCATTTGAATGAACTCTGAATTCAGTTATGTAACTGTGTGCCGTCTTTGGCAACGGCTATATTGAAAATAGGTCAATATGGCCATTGCCGTCGGGGTCAGTTTGTAGATGACAACAAATTTGATGAATAAAACGTGAGAGGGGACATATTGTACCCGGAATAAGATGGAATTATTGCCGCGATCACATGAACTAACTAACCCTAACCCTAAAAAGTCTGTGATGGTCTTCATTTGCTTGATTTTGTGTCGGGTGAAGCACAGTGGGGGCCAGAAACTTGGGTTAGCTGACCAAATTGTCGGAACTCCGCTTGCTTCGCTCGCTCCGTTCCGACAATTTGGTCAGCTAACCCCAATTCCTGGCCCCCACTGTACTTCACCCGACACAAAAACTAAGCAGTCGGAAATTGTGACAGTGATTTGAAGAAAGTGCAAATTTATATTATTTTAACATTATTAGTTAGTCAGTGCCGCAATTACAGGGCGTCTGTGTTTTGTGTACGGCGATTTTGACGTCATCAGTTTGTGGCTATACCACTTGTAAAATGATGCCTTTTGTTTCACTGACGATCAAGTTAAATAAATGCTCAAATATCGCGACAAGACTTGTGCATTTGCACGACATGAATGCGGAAGTACTTCCACTCGGCAGATGAGCCGAGCGCCTTCTCTGAAAACCTGTTTACGATATCATGTCACAGTACACTGAAAATTCTTGCGAATTCATCATTAAGGAGCCAATTCACACAAGTTTCTAACGTCAGTAGGGATATTTGCTTGTTGGCAGCAATACACCACCAACATTTCGCCGTTCAGGAGTGCCTTACTCGCTCTACGTTGTAAAAAAGCCGTTTGCTTTTGCCTTGACCTAACTTTCCAAATTCACGGTAGACTGTCCGCAATAGTCGTTGGAGATTTGTTCAATATATCTCGCGTGGTGGAAACCGCAATTATCCATAATCACACAGGCACCTACAGCCAAACACGGATTTCCAAACTTATCCGTAACTTGAACAGCCTCTTCGAAAAAGTTCAGTGACTCCAACCCGTTTGGTGGGTCAACGATCACATCGGAATGATCGACACCCGTTTCACTGATACATTGTCATCAAGAAGTTTTCTCATGATTTCGTGTTTCCTTGGCTGCCGCCTTTAGTAAAACTAATCCAAATGCCTTTCGCAAACTTGAAAGTACTCGTACTAAGAAGACATGAGTAAAATGTCAGTTGAATCTGTGTGTTGGTTAGAAGAAGATTTTTAATGATTAAATTGCGACATTTGCTATATCCAATACGGCGAACAAACCTTCTGACTGACCCAAAAGCCTTTCTGAAATTAAAAAGAACTACCACTAGGATTATGAGTGTTAGTTCAATCTGTGTATGGTTCTGGAGGAGAATGTTTTTAAAAATTAAATTACGAGTTTTGCAAAATCAAATACGGCAGCCAAACCATGTGACCGATCCAAACGCCTTTCGCAAACTTGAAAAAGATCACACTTTAGATGATATACATAAAATTTAAATTGAATCTGTGTGTTTGTTCTGGAGTAGACGATTTTTAAGAGTAAGTTACGATTTTTGCAAAATTCAATATGGCGGCAAAACCAGGTGACCTATCCAAATGCCTTTCATAAACTTGAAAGAGATAACACTATAGATGATGCATGTACAATTTCTGTCGATTCGGTATGTTTGTTCTACAGAAGAAGATTTTTAAAGATGAAATTACGATTTTCGCAAAATCCAATATGGCGGCCAAACCGAGTGACCGATCAAAACGCCTTTCGCAAACTTGAAAGAAATCACACTTTAGATGATATATGTAAAATTTTAGTTCAATCGGTGAACCGGATCTGGAGTAGAAGATTTTTAAAGATTAAATTGTGATTTCACAAAATCCGATATGGTGGCCAAACCACGTGACCGATCCAAACGCCTTTCGCAACCTTGAAAGAGATCACACTTTTGATGATAGATGTAAAATTTTAGCTTAATCGGTGAATCGGTTCTGGAGAAGAAGATTTTTAAAGAATAAATTGTGATTTCACAAAATGCAATATGGCGGCCAAACCACGTGACCGATCCAACTTACATTTGCAAACTTGAAAGACATCAATGTTAGGATGACATGAGTAAAATTTCAGCTTAATCAGTGTATTGGTTGTGGAGAAGAAGATTATTAAAAATTAAATTACGAGTTTTTGCAAAATCCAATATGGCGGCCAAACCAAGTGACCGATCCAAACGCCTTTCGCAACCTTGAAAGAGATCACACTTCAGATGATATATGTAAAATTTAAGTTCAATCGGTGAATTTGTTCCCCAAGGAGAAGATTTTTAAAGATTAAATTGTGATTTCACAAAATCCAATATGGCGGCCAAACCACGTGACTGATCAAAACGGTTTTTGCAAACTTGAAAGAGATCACTGTAAGGATGACATGAGTAAAATTTGAGCTCAATCGGTGTTTTGGTTCTGGAGAAGAAGATTTTTAAAGATTATATGAGTATTTTAGAATATCCAATATGGCGGCCAAGGTCACGTGACCGCATGCAATTTTATTTGCAAATTCTAAAGACCTTAGGTCATGCTTGCTATGCAAAAAATTTCAAATCGACTAGACCCGTACGTCTTCTGGAGAAGCCATCTTTAGGTTTTTGGAAAATCCAATATGGCCGCCAGGTCATGTGACCAATCAAAATTTCAAGGTTCAGGTGCACGAGTACTAATTGGCTCCTATTAGCCTTGCAAGTTTGAGAAGTTTTCGTTCAGCCGTTCGAGAGATCTAGGTGAGCAAAGAAGCGGCAGAAGAAGAAGAAGAGGAACTCAGTAGAACTTGAGCAATAACAATAGGGTCCCAGCCGGTCGGCTTGGGTCCCTAAAGAAAGAAAAACCCCAATGAAACCAATAGGGGCCAAGCCTAGTGGCTGGGCCCCTAATTATTTTTAAACTGATACAATATGTGAAACATAACGATGCGTGGGTGGATGGATTGTAGGATGGGTAGGTACGAAGGGAGGTACGTAGGCAGGCAGGCAGGTAGACAGGTAGGTATGTAGCTAGGTAGCGAGGTGAGGTATGTATGTATGTATGTATGTATGTATGTATGTATGTATGTATGTATGTATGTATGTATGTATGTAGCTATGTATCTATGTATGTTGGCTGGCAGTTAAAAGTTGCCATAAATATATGTTTACAAAGTAAGAAAAATACTAGTGTTTTCATACCTTCTTCTGGTCATTAGAATACATTTTGTCCATTTGTCTGTCTTGATTACTATGCAGTTTCCTTCCCCATAACTTTCTTCCAATCCTGAAGTATGCAAAAAGCAGAGCTGACAACGGCAAGCAGTACATTATTAAAAACATACATATTTCAATCGCCGTTTTAGCGGCAGTTGACGGCCACCATTCTGCGCATATGTAGACCACATCATCTGTGCATCTAAACGGTTTTGCTTCAGCAAAAGCGGTTGGTACAGATGCCAACGGTACTGAAGCCAACCAGACTGATGCTATTAGGAGTTTCACTCTGTTTTTGGTCACTCTTGCCTTCATGGGCCATATTATGGCGATGTATCGATCGATGCCAATCACAGCCAATGTGTACACACTCACAAACACAGACACCTATGGGTTAGAGAATGGAAGAAAGCATGAGTTGGTCAAGTACCATTGAAAAAAATTTGCTAATTACAAACTTCTTATTCAAACCAAACAGTACATCACGTGCATGGATTGCTTTTCTTTAGATTTTATTTACATGTTGATTTGACTTCAGTAACTACTTTTTCTACAGATAAAAAAAATCACGTACATATTACAACTTACTAAACGGACCATTTAACATTACACACCATTTTAAACCTTTTTGTATGTGCTTGATCTTTCTATAAAAATGAACTTTTTATTGCATATTGTGAATGGAATGGAGTACTTGAAATGTCAAATATTTCATTTATGTATTGTCCATTTTCGAGTCAAAATAAATTAATTTACTAATATACCCTTTTACAAATTCATTCTTATTCCTTTCCCAGAAAGAAAAATAACACCAGTAATACAAAAGATATAGGTCGAAGGTATCTTTTCTGATTATAAAGATGTGGTATGAGTCGCTAAAGATGAGATAATCTTAGATTTCCGCTCATGGCTATTTTTAGGGGCCCAAGCCTACCGGCTGGCCCCTATTGGTTTTATAGGAGTTCAATATTCTTCTTCTTCTTCTTCTTCTTCTTTTCGTTCTTCCGCTCCTTTTTTGGTGACCTAGAACTCAAACACCGCTCACCGCAGACCTCTAAAACTTGCAGGACTAATAGGTACCTATAAGATCTCGTGCACCTGGGTATGCAAATTTCGATTGGTCACGTGACCTGGTGGCCATATTGGATTTTTCAAAAATCTAAAAACGGCTTTTCCTGATGATCTAGGGGTCTGGTAAATTTGAATTTTTTTCTGTAGGAAGCATGACCTAAGGTCTTCAGATTTGGTAAATAAAATCGCGTGCGGTCACGTGACTTTGGCCGCCATATTGGATTTTTGAAAAATACCCATTTAATCTTTAAAAATCTTCTTCTAAAGAACCAAAACACTGTTTGAGCTAAAATTTTACTCTTGTCATCCTTAGAGTGATCTCTTTCAAGTTTGCGACTAACATTTTGATCGGTCACGTGATTTGGCCGCCATCTTGGATTTTGCGAAAATCGCAATTTAATATTCATAAATCTTCTTCTCAAGAACCAAAACACCGTTTGAAATGAAATTTTACTCATGTCATCCTTTGAGTGATCTCTTTCATGTTTGCAAATATCATTTCAATCGATCACGTGATTTGGCCGCCATATTGGATTTTGCGAAAATCGCAATTTAATCTTCAAAAATCTTCTACTCAAGAACCAAAACACTGTTTGAGCTGAAATTTTACTCATGTCATCCTTAGAATTATCTCTTTCAAGTTTGCGAAAAAAATTTCGATCGGTCACGTGATTTGGCCGCCATATTGGATTTTTTAAAATACCCATTTAATCATTAAAAATCTTCTTCTCAAGAACCAAAACACCGTTTTAGCTGAATTTTACTCATTGTCATCCTTAGAGTGATCTCTTTCAAGTTTGGGAATAACATTTCGATCGGTCACGTGATTTGGCCGCCATATTGGATTTTGCGAAAATCGCAATTAATCTTCAAAAATCCTCTTCTCATGAATCAAAACACCATTTGAGCTGAAATTTTACTCATGTCATCCTTAGAGTGATCTCTTTCATGTTTGCAAATATCATTTCAATCGATCACGTGATTTGGCCGCCATATTGGATTTTGCGAAAATCGCAATTTAATCTTCAAAAATCTTCTACTCAAGAACCAAAACACTGTTTGAGCTGAAATTTTACTCATGTCATCCTTAGAATTATCTCTTTCAAGTTTGCGAAAAAGATTTCGATCGGTCACGTGATTTGGCCGCCATATTGGATTTTTTTAAATACCCATTTAATCATTAAAAATCTTCTTCTCAAGAACCAAAACACCGTTTTAGCTGAAATTTTACTCATTGTCATCCTTAGAGTGATCTCTTTCAAGTTTGCGAATAACATTTCGATCGGTCACGTGATTTGGCCGCCATATTTGATTTTGCGAAAATCGCAATTTAATCTTCAAAAATCTTCTTCTCATGAATCAAAACACCATTTGAGCTGAAATTTTACTCATGTCATCCTTAGAGTGATCTCTTTCAAGTTTGCGAAAAACATTTGGATCGGTCACGTGATTTGACCGCCATATTGGATTTTGCGAAAATCGCAATTTAATCATTAAAATCTTCTTCTCAAGAACCAAATACCGTTTGAGCTGAAATTTTACTCATGTCATCCTTAGAGTGATCTCTTTCAAGTTTGCGAAAAAGATTTTCGATCGGTCGCGTGATTTGGCCGCCATATTGCATTTTGCTAAAATCGTGATTTAATCTCTAAGAATCTTCTCCTCCAGAACCAACACACCGATTTGACTGAAATTTGACATGTAACATCTTAAGTGTGATCTCTTTCAAGTTTGCGAAAGGCGTTTTGATCGGTCACGTGGTTTGGCCGCCATATTGGATTTTCCGTAAAATATAAAATTCCAAGTGAAACGTACAGTAACCAGCAGATGATGTTCAAAATCCTACTTTTTCAAGCTCGAATTTTGCACATAATATCATTAGTGCAAGATTTTTCAATCATGTTAACCGCTTGGGCCCCGCCAACGCTGCTTGCAGCTTTAATTTTAATTTGATTTTTTGAACTTACAGCACTGATTCTAAGTTGTTTGTTTCCTGTTGATTGGTTAGAGTTCTCTGTTATCTAGGCCAACGGCCATTCTAAATATTACCATGCATTCTACAATGGCTTAATAGCTGAGATAGATTTGGATTGAACTGCAAATCCTTCATAAAAGATCTCATTGATTCGATATATTCTTGACACTTCAACACTAATAATGTGATTAAATATCGATACTTCTTGACGTACACGTTATTGTATTCCTTGATAGCGAAAGCGACTGAAAAACCTCCTCATTTATCTTAATATACAGCTTATAAAATTTAAGTGAAAACGTGTCCAAATGATTATCTAGAATACTTTAAATACTAGTATTTCACTTAGAACGGACAATAAGAGAAAGATCGCAAGGAACAGGCATTGAGATCGATGATCGCTGTTTTGTTATTGCCGGGATAAGTCTACATATCCGTTGAACATTGAATGTTGTCTTGAAGTGTCATCTACAAGGCCAAAGGTTCAACAGTACGTTTAGGGCTTACATAGGCCTCACTGACTCGATAACGCCTTCAAGACTTACTTTAGCAATCATATACAATATTTCCATGGCAAGAAACATGAAAATATTTTCAAATTATTGAAGTTCATTTTGCCTTTTAAGAACAATCACCGACCTGATGTGACACTATGAGGTTATCTCTCGATATCACCTCTTGGTGGGGTCGTATTGCTGCGAGTGCGGTTGTGGGCCGCATCACGGAGGTCGAAGACGAGTGTGATGCGGCCCACAACCGCACGAGCAGCAATAAGACCCCATCAAGAGGTGATATCGAGGGATAACCTCTTTATCATATACCTATGCCCACGTTATTGAATGAATAAATCTCGTATATTAAAATATGATACGTTTCACTGTGGTTTTTCTTGATGGACTACATTTGTTTGCGTCATCTCGCTAGGGCGGATTGATATACTAGCGTCTGACGTAATCAATCGGCTGGCTCATTGACAATTATTTTACGGTTGAGCAGAGAAATGCTTGAACTCTGTCACCAAACATGTAGGATATCTACCGAAGTTTCCTTCACAGAGAAAATGAAGCATCTTACTAGATGGTTTATTCACTACACAGACACTGCATCGATGTAAGTTCAAACTTTCTTTAATAACTACGAAACTCAGGCTGAACAGCTGAATTATTTTACGGTTGAGCAGAGAAATGCTTGAACTCTGTCACCAAACATGTAGGATATCTACCGAAGTTTCCTTCACAGAGAAAATGAAGCATCTTACTAGATGGTTTATTCACTACACAGACACTGCATCGATGTAAGTTCAAACTTTCTTTAATAACTACGAAACTCAGGCTGAACAGCTCACGAATTAATTACTACATCGGGAGCGACATTGTTGACAATGATATATCCTCCACATACGCATGCAATCGGAAAACTTTTGTTAAAATTTCAATTAAAATCGGATGGACAATTTTAACAAAATCACGAATAAAATGTTTTTAAACTGATATTTGATCTGGAAGAGTCATTAAATTGGCGAGAAAAAAAACAAACACGGCAATTTCAAATTCAACTTCAATGAAACACAACAGTCACATGTTTGAGTCCAGCGTGTGAAATCTCATGAATGCGTGCACGAACGAAATTGGAAAAATCTGGTTTCGGAAGATCAACAGTCCTGGGAGTTGTCACAACTCGAAGAATCGTATATCACGGCCCTACGACGTTTGCGTGGTGGAGATTTGAACGTGGACGTGGCAACGTTAATGGTGAATGAACCGCCGTAAATAACCGCCCCGCTGAATATACCTGCTGTGGCTGCTGCCTGGGTTTGGTACGTGCTTTCGTTGATGGTCTTGTGAAACTGAAATGGTGGATTTGCTTGTCTTGCTTCCGTCGCATTTCCCGATGATGGAACCATTGCTGTTTCTTCCTTGTTACTGTTGGATAGTATGTTGGAAATCTCATTTTGTTGCTCGAGCGACGCTACGGCGTAGTTGTTTATGCTCTGAACGTTACGGTGTCCAGACAACTGCTGCACTTGAGTTGGGGGAATCCCGGCGTGGAGCAAATTTGTTATGGCCGTTTTCCGCATGCTGTGATTAGTTTTCTTCCCGGAGATTTCCGCTTTATTACACATCGTTTTGACAACATTAGCCAACTTGTTTTGACCCATTGGATTTTTGTTGTACCAAATATGAGTCGTGGGGTGTAATTGATACTGAGATAAAACGGACTGTCCGGAGTGTTCATTTCTTGGGGACGACGGCTAGCGAATTGACGATAAGTCTCGACCGGGCAGCTGTTCATGGCGTTGGGTGTCGCAAATATCTTGGGGTTAAACGGTCGTGTTGAGCTCCCTGCTTGCCCCCATCGCGTTTTTGTTTCCCGCTCGTTGAATTCGAGATATTCTAGGCCGCCGGCGGTTTTCTTCAGCATTATATCACCCCATTTCAGCTGACGATTTTCTTGCCCCCGCGGAAACCGAGCATTTTGGTGTTGTAAGTCCACACTGCATTGAAGAGAGCTTCAGGGGTTGATCGGCCGATAACTTCCTTGTCAACGAGAATTTTTTCTTCTTCCTCAGTCAGTCTGTCGGTTGCGTTTGGTTTGTTTCCCATTCCGTGCTTTTTAAGTTCTACTCTTTTCGCTGCGAGGCATTTTCGCGACTTCTCGAACAACTTATCGCGTATGATGGAAAACCCGTAGCCGCTGTCTTGTAAAAACCGATCGATACCTCTTTGATAGTTGGTAAGTGTATCAGGCTCATAGTCGCTGCCGTCCTTCTGGCGAGTTCCTAAAAAACGCTGCCAGATAGTCGTCAAGCTCAGCAGGAGGGATGTCACATATTCGGCGGATTTCGTTTGGCCTCATAGCATTCAACCATAGCTGAAACTGTTTGGTAGCCGTGTTGGTGTTTCGCACGGTATTTTTCTTTTTTTGTAGACTGACGAACTCCTCCCGGTCACTCTCAGTAAACTCTACATACCGTTGATGTTGTTGTTCGGGTTGGGGTGGTAAATTGTCAAAAACTTCTTCCGCAGCTAACAAATCTGACAGACTGAAAAGCTCCTGCAGGTTTTCACTGACAGACATGGTGGAATGGCAAGGTTGTTGTTATAGTGACCGTCTTATACCGGTGTCTCATGAAAATCACAAAATATTTCAGATGATGAAAATTGTGTAAAATGAAGTTCATTTTACTTCCAAATCGGTACGGTACATGCAAGTGTTGTGTTTGGTATTATTTTTCATAACGCATTTACCATGAATACATGAAATTTTTGAAAGTTGTGCTTTTGAATTTGCCGGTCCTCCGACATGTCGTCTGCGCGTCTATGCTTAGCACGGACGGAACAGCTGATCGGTCATCGATCTGTCAGTGCCCGTACGGTGTGATGCTCTGCTCTTTAATTTGTTCAAATTGGTAGCACTACTAGCAGGTTAATCCGATATCGACACATGTGTTTTATTTAGTTACCCCGCATTTCCCTATGCTTCAAAACCCTGCCACTTTTGGAGATCGGACACGAAATCGTAGTCAAAGTCAAAATCATAGACGGGCACCATGGTTTGTTTTGATTAGGGCACCACCATGTAAGTAGTCTGGTATGCAAATCAACAGGCCGTATCAGGCTTTGTTATGTAAATCAACAGGTCATATCACTTTTTCATATGCAAATATTCAATTGAACGAAAGAAAGACGCGCTGATCATTCCTTTCATATGCAAATCAACAAGGCGTATCACTTCATTGACATGCAAATCAACGTGATAAATCATATCACTGAACTCAGTACAGACACGATACAGGGCATAGGTATATGATAATTAAATATTATTCCCTAATATTTTTCTTCGTTCAGCTCGAAAAATACTTGTGACGTAATGACCGTGTCTATTTAAAGATAGCATAGGCCTAGAAATTTATCACAAACGAAGATACGCTATTTTTCGGGAACAAATATCGACTGAATCTCGACGGCGCGAACACTGTAAACGTCGCGCCTGACCGTGTTTGCAATGCTTACGGAACCCGCTGTAATGCGACCAGCTTCGAGTTAGTTGTTTCCGCAAATTATTTACGTAATTCCTTCAGATTATACAGGCGGTACGCTCTTGTGTTTATATTGTTCCGATTATTAATGTCGTAGTTTGTGAAAATATCGATTTCATTACATGACTTTTGGAGGCATGGACACCGCACTTGACTCCTTTGTTGCATTGAAAACCGTATGTCTACCGTTGTCTACCGCAGGAAAGTAAACAGTGCGTCGAAACTTCCAAACGTTTGCGGGGTCCATACGAATACGAACCTCCATGCATATCGGCGACAAAACTAAAACATGAGGTCTCAAAAATTTGCCTAGTTTATGTATTGTCAGACTTTAATAATCATGACTAATGTTTGCGATCTTGACACGTCAGACACATTTTGATCGTTGGAGAAACATCGGCCGTCATGTTGTTTGTTTACGTTTACGAGCACACCGAAGATCGACAAAAAAAGGTCCGACGCACCAAAATTGATGACATAGACGCGGGTTGTCGTGACGTAGAACGACCAGAGAATAAATCCCGTATTTTTTGTTTGGCGACGACAAACTTGGCTTGTGCATGTGATAATGGTACGGTAAGTTTACCTTCCGATCATATTAAATTGGACAATGGAGAAATGAAAAGTTAGTAAGTCTTACTGTCTGTCTGAAGAACACTAGATGTATGAAATTAAGTAACATATATTAATTCGTACTTTAAGTTATCTATATTATATCGCTCCATTCCTGTAGGTGTTTAAGAGACTTTAGGAAATCGAAGTCACGCTAATTTCGCCTTTAAATACAATTGTGCCTTGCAATTGTCATTTAACCTGCCAGTTATAGCAAAGAGAAATTCACGTGCTCGCCATTGATGGTGACATCAAAAAAAAAGACAACTCGTAAATACACCATCTGGACATTTTAATCATAGTTATATAGTATGGATGTAAATCTCGCATTCTAGTGTTCGTAATTCAAAGGATCTTTCACGCTCAATTCAAGCCTATCGTATTCACATTCACGATATGACGGTTCAGTAAGCCTTCGAACGATTGTTTCACTAATATATAAGAGAAGAAATAGTGTTTTGTTTGTTTTACACAAAACACTAAACGCAGACTATGAAAAGTAAACATTCATGAAACTAATAGACCAGTGGGGTAATCACATTACACATCGGTAACGTTAAAACGGACTGCTGATTCGAGTATGTCGATCTCTATTCCTCATTAATTTAATCGCATTCTGGTAATTTTCTCCGTCCGGAAATGGTAAATCTAATGCTCAATTGTATGAAATAAGTGCATCAATATACAATGCCACAAACATTCTTCCGAATACTTGCTGCTGGAAAACTTGTTCAGCAGAGGAACCGGCAAATCTCAAAACCTAAATGATCGACATCTTATTGTCATAGAATAGATCTGAGATAGGTAGCTCATGGTGTCTATTTATTTAATAACACGATTGAAACTAATTTGGGATAATTGGATCTTTATATTTTTCAAATTCTCAAAAGTGTTGGGTGCCAGATCGCTGAACGTTGCGATATTACAAATTACTCATAAAAATGTGTAACTTAAAAGAAAAGCTGACGAGGTCAATCGACATCACTTTACAATCGAATTATTCCAAATTAGTTCCAGTCGTGTCTAGTGTGAAAAGCAGTGTAAGACGCGTTAACGATGTGTGAAATAAACTTAATGTTACACACAGTAACAAATGGGGAATTCTACTTACATGTTGTAGGAATATCACTGTTGGGCACATACCAGCGCTGAATATCCAATGTCCATACATGATAGTAGGAAAGGTGAATGGCATGGAGAATATGGCCATCGTTAAATCAGCCAAAGCAAGGTTTATCAGAAACCTGTTTAAGACCGTTTTTGATCGACCCAAGAGTAGTACCATGATGACTCCGATGTTTCCTACGACAGACAGTGCTATGTTAACACTGAATGCGCAAATAAAGGTCGTTCTCCACTCGAAGGAAAGGGAGAGGTCTTCGTATTGGATGCTCTCGAGGTATTGCCCTCGGGTGTAATTTTGGGTGTAATGGGTGTAATTTTGTATTAAATTTCGCAGGACAGCTTCAAATGCAGACCAGGCATCTGATGAAAAGTTAAAATAATTTTCACGGGTCATGATCCTACTTTGCAGAGTCAATGAAATCTTCGAAGTATAATGTCAATGGCTATTCGGAGTTTTCTGGATCAACACTGGCGTTCAGCGCAACTGTAATTGTAACTGTGTCCGTGTCGTCACCAAAAATAAGAACTGCAAGCAAATCAACATAATATATGTCAACGGAAGTTGTGTGATGTAATTTATGTGTTCCTACGTTTAAGACAGCAGCTAGACGGAGAACGTTTGCGTATCGTGTAGCGAACAATGGGACTTATATTCCTTTTTCCACAAGAAATACGGACAGCCTTCTTTTTATCAATAAAGGCTCATTTACGTAGTTTTCTACACACTAAATTTATGAATGAAGACTCTTCACTGAACTAGATTTCTTAACTGCTCAGACTTTACGAGATTTATCATATATTCTTACTGTATTATTACTATTTTTTGTAATTTTAATTTTTTTCTGTTGTATTTTGAGGGCTCTGGTGTAAATTACAATTAGCTTTGTTACTCAAACCACCCTGAGGATAAAGTATAATAATAATAATCAACGCTTGCGACCGCTCTACAACAGTGTATAACACTTTTCGTTCTTGATTTTCGTTAAAGTAGCCACTGCTCCTGAATTCAATCTCGTATGAATTTATCTTAAAGACTTGACGTGACACCTGTCACTGAAGACGATTATCGATTTAAGATCTAATGTATCCAAGATAAATCCCAGGTGGTGGCAATCAGAACCCTAAACGCAATCCGTCGATATCATTAATTGACCCCATCTTGCAGAGATATACTTTGTATGTACAATATGAAAAATCGACTATGTACCCAGAATCAATAATGTCTACTTCGTCCCTTCTATAATATGATGTATCCGTGAAAGACAGTGCACTACTGAGACAAATATGTGAAATTGTCTCAACAGCAGCAGTGCTCAAGTAGCGAAGTCAATGTCGGGTTACCCCGGCCGTGTTAGCCAAAAGAGGTTTTTCATTGAAATTATAGACAGTGAACAAGATTGTGTATCTGCGTTTTAATTATAACACGATAAAATAAGGAAGATGTTTCAGCAAGTGGGCTGGGAACATTTTCATCGCTATCTTTCTAGTACATGTTACTCATGCATGTGTATGCCCACCACCCATCTAATCCCCGTCCTTCTACGCATAGGAAACATAACAAATCAGTTAAATTTCGATAGATGTGTACACGGATGTGATAGAGACTGAAGACTAAAGTACGCATTCGCTACGTACCTTCATATTCGTGAACCTGGCATAAGCGACGTTGATCAAGTTATGACTAAATTTAAAGTGAATTCATAAAATATCAAAGGGTTAACGTTTCAGCTATTCTTTTCGTGTTTTAACTTCTGTCACAAATTTGAAATGGAACATTACGCCAACATCTTACAACGAATGTTTCCAAAGTGTGGGCGCAGATGATATTTATAGCCAAGACGGAGTCAGCTTGGACTCTCTGTTGTGCCGCGCAACAAAGTAAACGCATTCACTGACGTTTTTTTCAGACAGAACACCCAAACTAAACGCCATCAAACAATCGCACAAATCAAACAAAAGATTCAATTTGTATCCTTTTTGTAACAAATAATTACGTGTGCAGAATTACTCTGCAGACGGATTAATTGGAAACACACTGAAATCATTCATCATTCCAGCGAGATATATATGTATACTGCAGACCGTAAAATGAAATGACAGAAAAACCGCAACCGTCTTTCTAGGGTTACCTGGATTCGTTCTCAGGAAAAGGACCTATTTCCCAGGAAAAACTACATGGTCAAATAGCCAACTTTGCGATAAAAGTAATCACCAGGCGTAATTTCCATCACTGCGCGAAGGACAGCATATTGTTTATTGTCCTCAAACAAATGCCTGAATATCGGTCTTTTACATAGTGTCTTTTATTTAAGTGTCCGAAAACATACTCAGCTGCGTTGAAGTCAGGCGAGTAAGTTGGCGTGAAAATGTACTGTATTCCCATGTGATACAAGAATAGTGCCAAAAGTTCACCTCCACGATTGTGATGAGTTGGGCAATTGTCAACAATGACGACGTCGCCAACCATGAGCGAAGGAGTACCATCGTCCATTACCGAATTTGCTGCCTAGAAACGAATCAGTGTCAGACGCCCCATGCACTACGTTTGCATGACAAATGCCCGCATGGGCGCTGGCTGACAAGTAGATTCAGCGTTATATTTGGTTGTTTAGCGTACCGCTGTATTTCAACACAGCAAGTGCCGATATCTGCATGTCTACAGGCTATTATAAACTCCCGGATAACTAAATCCTGATTCGTCAAAAAAGAGAGAGTAAGAGATGGCATTCAATTATTGAGTCGATGGTGAAAAAATACGATGGGTTCTAGAATAAAACAAAAATACGGTAAATCCTGTACAGAAAGAGCTTGAACGGCGCGGTATCACGTTTCCTGCGCCCGATCGAGGAGGTGATGGACAGTAGCTTCAGCGAAAGTGAGATAGCGTCAACCGAGCAATCTCCGCAGCACGCAGCTCAATTTAGATTGCTGCCTTCGTATTGCGAGTACTACACACCTTATCCGTGTTATGTGATGCCACCCTCATCACCGTACGTCTATGATCAACGTCCAGGCGAAATTCCGACAACAGCGAGCACACCGTCAGCGACTGTGACTGTGACCGACTCCTCCACCCCTCTCCCGCCAAACACATCAGCGACTAGTATCCGTACCGATGAATGGTTCCCACCCATTCCCTAAGAACCTCCACCATCGTATCCACAAACACCCTGAATGGCAAGGTTAGGAACACGACTGGTATTGCCAGTCTTACGAACTTGTTGACATTGTCTTGCATGTTCTTGTTTTAAAATTTTAGTGTTTCCATATACCCTATCCATGCTTAGGGTCAATTTTTCGACCAAAACGGAAAGCCTTCGTTTCTGAGTTGGATAAAATCGTTGAAATATTGAAATTTAACTTTTTTCATTAGTTTTTGTTCTAGACATGGATATGTTTATCTAACACCCATGATGAAATCAACATGTTCAAAACAGTCCTGGTAACGCCAGCACGCCCTTTCAACAAAAAAGATTTCATGACATTTGCTACATTGTCTGTATATATATATATGTTTTGTATGTAATAAACGTCAGTGGCTACGTTTATTTTGTTGCGCGGCACGAGAGAGAGTCCACGCTGACTCCGTTTTGGCCGTAAGCGACGCGTTGTTCTATTCTTGCCGTCGTTATGGCGCCTTTTAGGGGATGTGTATGTTTTGTGTTTCCTCGGGACCAAATATTTACATTATGGATAACTCAAAAAGAACTGATCCGTGTATTCGTATATGTTTCTGGATATATCTCGTTCTAGGTTATCTCTTCTGGTCCCAAAATCTATGATAATTTATTTTAAAATAGGAGCAGCAGAGTTGTAGTTTGTTAGATAATGTGTCACTGTCGCTTTGTTTTACTCTTGCTGTTGTTATGGTGTCAGTTCGGGAATGTCTGTATTTTGTCTTTGCTCGTGACCATATATTTACATTCTTGATAACTCCAAGAGAACTGATCAATGTATTCCTATATTTTCCTGGATATATCTCGTTCTTGAAACCTCTCCTGGTCCCAAACTATAGGATTATTTGTTTAATTACTGGAGCAGCAGAGTTGTTGTTTGTTACACAGATATTGATATGCATATTTTCGAATTGTAATTAGACTTGATAAATCACTTAGCCGCACGTTTATGAAACAGAATGGATAGGCCGAGCATAATACCTGTCATAACTTTATGTTTGTGGCATGAATGATCAGGTCTTCGTTTCCTAATGTATGTTAAATAGCTTACCGTTATGTACCTTGTAAGTCTTGGATAAGAAATATTACATCTACCTCCGATAACGGTCACACAAATGATAATGTGATTCAAAGAACATGAAGCAGAACTTTCTTCATTTCGAGTCAATTTGCAATATTCATCTGTCACATTTGCTAAATTAATCTACAAGCTGCTATCGGTAACATATCTGTATAGAAAACAAAATATCAAGCTATGTGCCTCTAGGGGGCGATAGCAGGCCACTCAAGGTTTCATAGCTATAGTATCAACAAACATAATCAAGGGTAACATGCATGTAGTAGTATTTATTTATTATTGTGACCTGCAACTCTCAAGTTGCCCAGCCCTATGGACGTATAAGTCACCATTTACATCTTAACAAGAACAATAACAGAAAGTGAGGAATTGTGCATGATTAAGCTAAAATCTAAGCGTTTTGGCCGAGAACAGAGTAACAGACATAATGATACGCCCATTATGATATTTGGTTTAATATTCATAGTACGATGAAAGCAACTTAAGGTAGTACGCTACCATTCTATATAGGAGAGCGCCCTCTTTTGTCCAGAAGATGTACATGTTCCTTTTATACTACCTAACCTGGTGAGCGTGAATAACAGGACAAAATGACAAAAAATCATGCTAGTGACCTTATAATATTTCTTTCAGAAGTTTTTATGAATCAAAAGAACCGAAATTATGTTTTTGCAAATCGACAGTTATTTTTATTTTGAAAGATCAGTAGAGAATAATTAACAATTGTAGCTCTGATATAATCTCAGGTAAAACAAAGGTCACAATCTCGACTTTTTGCTGTTTAGTAAGAAAATTTGCTTGGTGACCCCAACTTTTTTTGCTTCTAAATCAAAGAACACTGTCTGTTTGATAGATATTGCTATACTTTTTAACATTTTGAAAATTATTTTGTGCAGTTATATGAAGTTTATATTTTTAAAAAAGTCTAATTTTACGGTTAAAAGATAAATTTAGGGTCTAATATTTAATTTTTAAGACAAGACATCACAAATTTTAGTTGATTGTCCTAATTCAGCTGTCCTGGCGATGCAAAAATGTGGTATGCACACGGGGATCTCTCAATCGTTTGCGATAAAATAAAGATTCTGCTGGTAAGTGCAAATTTCGCAAAATGGGAGATTTAGTGGTTTTCTGTCAATTTTGGCATGTGTTTTTTCAAAAAAATTGCATGGGTACCTCATATTTTTTTCATATCTTTGCTATGTACACATCAAGATTATTTCAGAAAAGTCAACTTCAAGAATGTCCCAACATTTTTGGAATGGTAGCGTACCTCCTTAAATAACTGTTACACCATAAATTAAGATGAAGCTCGCTATTGATTTTCAGTGAGCAAAATTGCAGCAGATCAAAAAACCCACCTGATTTTACAGTAATACTCGTGTGTGAATATTAATGTTTTACATTTAACGGCTTGAGGATTGATTGCGCTTTTAAGGATGACAAGCCTCGTCATTCGTCAGTGTCACTACATAAATCCAAATCCCGAAGAATCAGCCAATTAGAAAGTATTTGTTGTTGGAAGAGAGAGAAACAAAACACCGACGCCAGATGAATGCAAACATCTCTTGCTGTTAATATGTCAAACGTTACATGGTTTATGGTAATTTTAGTTAATATGTGGGTAGCGATGTTTTCTTTCGCACGTAGCTTCTGAACTTACACAGCGTCCCGTCGTTTGTAAACTGTGAACTTTGTATCTCTTACATAGGAACTCAAATAGAAACGATGAATTTGCAATAAGATAATTGGAAGATATGTATGGAAACTCTTCCATATATCTGATATTTCATAAATATTCACAGAACCATGAAATAAACATTAACGCATTTGAACAACAAAAAAAGGAAATATAGTAGACATTTATTTCCTAACTCCGATAGCTTTATTTACATTTCTTGGTATGAAACAAACTGATGATATATAGGACTTTTTACCAAAGTGTTATGAATGTTAAGTGCTGACTATGATGCTTTTTGTCAAAAACTGTAGACACAATGTCTTTCTTGTAATCTAATCGGTTTTATAATTTCATTACCGGTTATTTTAAGCAAATTCTGAGTAATGCTAAATATGACCCAGGCATCAAACAAAGCAAGTGTCAGTTGTTGCAACCTGATACATACATGGAAATACAGCTGGTACATCGATTTATTGATGCTTTTGTTTTCAAAGTAGTGTATTTTTGGGATCCTTGGCCTCTGCTGGCAGTCTAGCACTTTGGCATAATTAAAGCCCCAGTATTTGTAACTTTTAACCTTTTTTTATGTTCGAATTACATATTATTCTCTTACATCCATCGTGAAATGTTGTTCAGTAAAGAAATAAGCCAAATTTGTGCTCCTGTAGTGATATACAAACGCTAAATATTGCCCGATCGAGTTGGATTGCCGCGCGGGTTTGTTGACAATTTGTAGGCTGTGCACGTGATCGAGAACGCCGATACTGATGACATCATCGAGCCTGCAACATTCCTGGGGCCTTGCCATGCCACGCCACACTGCCCGGGTAATCGCCCATGGTCGCCGGCTGAATGACCTGCGAATGGTTTTATTTTGTTCTTCTCCGTTCAAATACGTACTGCTACTGTGTTTCAGAGGATACAGAACTTTGGCAGAGGAGGCTAACATTCTATTCTGGTACCGTGTGCGTTATATACGGATTATTCAAACTGCAGTCGGCAGTGCACCGATGCGCACCCTGCAGTTGGTCACTTAGAACTCCGGGTACCGATGTAAAATCAAGACGACACTATATACACTTGGCTCACTTCTGTAGGCAAATAGCTATCAAAATTGAGTAACTTGAAGTAATAAATTTCAGCTGATTGTCGCTTTAGCGGCAAGATGATTGCGAAATCGAAGCAACATAGTTTGGCAATGTAGGCTGTCGAATGCAGTGAACGCGATGGCCTTTTGGCAGCAAGTAAGGGAACCGTCAGTATTTACGACCTGGGGGTCATTCAAAAATTGAAAGTGATAAGGGGGTGCTCAAAATGTTTTTTCTTTGTCTTACTACGGCGCGCCAAATGTTTCAAAAATATTTATCGATTCAGTGCAAAAATAAACTGTCAATTCGGTCTCATTAGGAAGGAAATAAGTAAGAAAAGTATAATTAAAAAACAAAAGACAGAAATGTCATCTAATACTTCATTTTAACTTGAGAAAAAATCTTTTAAGCGTAATTAGGAAATAAACAATTTTCAACGATTTGAAAAAGTCAAACATCCATACTTATCGACATACATACACGTATAATAGTTCGCGTAAAAGGTGCAATGAGTGCTGATTTTACAAAAAAATATGTTTTACAGTGGTACGTCCACAAAATTCACAAGAAAATCACTAAAAATCACTACTACCACTCGGAAAAAATAGTACAAAAAATAAAAATGTGAACTACATACAGAAAATCATTATAAAAGAATCAGACAAAAAAAGTCATGCATACATAGAATTATTTATGTACTTAAGAAAATTAAAAAGCACTACGTCTCATAATAAACGTATTATAGATAATCAAAAATATAATATGAATCACCAGCCGCTTTGACAGTAAAGAGAGAAAATCGGAGAAAAAATTCGGCAGTGATGGCTCCAGACAAAAGTGGATCTAATCTACAAAAAAATAAAATAAAATAAAATAAAAACGAAAAAATAAAAAACGCCATGAACAAAATACAAAAAAAAAAACGCGTGGGCCTGTGGAAAGAAAAAACAAATGAGGACTCGCCACAGCAAAAAGAAAAAAAGAAAAAAGAAAAAAAAAACCAAAAAAAAACCCAAAAAAAACCCACGAGCACTCGCCACAGAAAAAAAAAACACGACAAGCCCGAAATTACAATTATTTTATTCAAAAAACCCATGGTTCACGTTTCCTTCGATCGATGAATCCCCAACAGCGGCGAATCCGATCACCACATACTCCAATGTTTGACGAATTATTAATTGAGCATTTCAGTGATAACGTGACATCTTGAAACCTAGCTCTGTTTGGCTGGCTCTACTTGAAACCATACCTGATGAAATGGAGTGGGCAATATCACCTAAAGAACGTCCAAGTTAACAGTGAATAGTTCCAGAGTGTCAAGTTAGCTGAGCCATTTCAGGCAGTCCAAAGGTCAGATCACGAGCGAGACGTACAACCAATGACCCTTCATAGCAACACTGCGAACATATCGATGCCTTAGGCGCGGTATGGCATGGGAGCCCACTGCAGGCCTTCCACCGAGCCGCACTGTCATCGCCGTTTGGCCTACATTTCTACACAGTTTTATACGTGTGGTTCGATACATCGCGTTCAAATACCATGATAATAAACCACCTCGTTGTTTGGTAATTCCTCGTCTATCCTCAAAGATCACCCAAATCATGATAAATTGAATAGTTTTGAAGAAATCTGCCGCGTGTTGAGAGAACGTCCATCGTTTTCCGTGTTCGACAAGACGAGCAACGCAACTGTACAAGCCTTACGACTACGAGTATGGCGAGAGTGTCCGGCCTTCGCAACGCCAGACACTCTCACTATACTCGCAGGGCTAGACCGGCACATACACGACATGTCGATCCCCATTGCAGAAAGCTTTATATCTACACAGTCCAATATATGGAGCTACCATATTTGTGCAGTAGCCTATACATAGCTCTGGGTGGCTAGCCCTGCCACCCAGAGCTACGGTATACAGAGAAATAGCGGCTGCTTGATCAGTGTTTGTCAAGTCGGGCGCGTTCGCGTTCTACATGTACTAGTGAAAACGTTGCCTCGAATTTAAACGGAGTGTTTCAGCCCGAGTATTTTTGCCTTTGCCACACTCCGTTTAGAGGCTAATCCCACGGGATACGTGTGTGAACCATGGTTCGATATATAGCGGCCGCTGCTAGCTCTGCATGGCAGGGCTGTGTGTTACCTTGGTTATACGGGAGGCCGTGTCACGCCCGTAACACAAAGCCCTGCCATGCAGAACTAGGCCGTGGTATGCAATTTTACTATGCATACCCACACGGCGGCTGCTGTGTATCGAACCACACGTAACCGTGGGCTAGCGGCTAGCCATCGTTTTGTTGGGGTTTGGGCACAGACTGTCTATGGTTTGGGAGAGGCGGCCCTACACTTAACAGCGAGGGGATCGCTGGTTGCCTGCGTGTAGGCCTACTGTACTAGCGACGGGACCGCCGGCCGCTGGCTTACCATCTGGAGTGTACATTGGAGCGAGGGGACCGCTGGCAGCCGACGAACCACCACGAGTATTTTGTCCACTTTTAACCAAAGTGGTAACTGTTTAATATAGAATGGGACGTGTCGGTAACTTGGACGTCCATGAGATGATATTGAAGACTAGAAGATGAGAGTTATCACTGAAATACCCCAAATATCTTGTCCAACATCCGAGTGTGATAGTCCAAAACCCTCTGGCATTAAACTGTAACAATCATGACGTTGACAATTATTCAATTTTCATGTTGGGCTTTTTCTGCGGGGTGTCCCACTCTGTTTTCTTTTCTCGAACGGGCCTCTTTTTTTCTACTGAGTTTTTTTTTTTTTTTTTTTTTGGTAACCTCTTTTTTTTTTTTTTTGTAACCTCGCTTTGGTTTTTTTTCCAAGCTGACCTCGTTTTGGTTTCTTTACAGCCTCAACGCCGGCGCGATCTCGGTCGACTTTTCAATTGTGATTCTCTTTCTTTTTTTAGTCAGACCTGATGGTGGTTCGTTTTGTTTTTTGGTAGTAGTGTAAGTACTATTTGTGGTTTTGTTTTTAATCATTTCAATATTTTTTGTGTGTGTGCTTGATTTTTTTTTCTTTTTTTCCCTTGTAATCAGCATTCATTGCACCGTTATTTCAAATACACGTGTATGTGTGCGTCAATAAGTATGGGAGTGTGGTATTTCCAAATTTTTGAAAAGTTTATCTTCTCATTACGGTTTAAAGAATATTTTACAATTAAGCATTACATAATATTCTGCCCTTTTTTGCAATAATACTTTTCTCGTTTATTTCTTCCGTAATTCCATCGAATTTTTATTTCAATCTAGAAAGACGGTTGCACGTCATCTTTATCTGCACAGACACATTCAAATAAATGACACGTATTTTCAAATGAATCTATTTTTATGAAAAGGTACATTAATAAAATGCAATGATATGGACGAAAGAACTTTTTTCTTTATTATTCATACACGTTTAAGACCTTTTTTTAGAAAGAAAATTTGACAGTTTATTTTTACTCTATGACGATAAATATTTTTGAAACATTTGGCGCGCCGTAGTCTTACTCTGTCCTCAATGACATAATGATTTGTTGATTATATATGTTTTACTCTGATACATATTAAATAAAAAGAAAATAAATACTTTAACAGTACAAATAAATATCAACTAGATGAAGCAAGGCAAAAAAACTACAAGTAGGTGCTACTACTAGCAATACTTATTATGAAAGAGAAGATAGTGACGATGAGAATGATATCGTTGTTCATGTACGCAATGGCACCAGCGACATTAAAGATGAGGATCGACAGTGGTGATGATGATGTCACACAGCAGTTTTCTGCAGTCGTTACCAGGGTTGGAAGGAGAGGCAGGGTCATGGAGAAATGTTCTCGACAGATATCACTATAAGTGCACAGGATCTAGGACAAAACTGAACTGTTGTGAATTCATCCTTTATATTATCATAGAAATGTATTTTATTTGACTTGAGTTCAACAACCATTTGGACATTTAACCATATCATAATGACATGCTACCCATCCAAATTTAACAATACTGTATGGTCGGAGACTGCTTATTAGGTGAACTTTTATATCTACATATTATTACATGGGCTCAGGTAAGCCAAACTTTCTGTTAGAGAGGGGGTTACTCAAAGTCATCATGGTTGGCTGGGGTGCCACTCAAAATTTCGGAGTTTCTAATGTAATTCCTCCGACCCCCAGATCGTAAATAATGACGGCTCCCTAAACAGTTGTGAACGCCTGAGTCAGAACGATCTGGACCAGTATACGCACTGCTGTATCTCAGCGAAAATTTAGAAAAAAGCAATGGAGCTACTGCTAAGAAATTTACTGATTCTTGGCTCTTGATGCATCAGTTACTGAGCTTTTATACTGGTAAAAAGGCATTCTGAATACAGCGGTAAATTTCCTCCCAAACGAGAAAGGATAACACGCGGGCATTCTGCAATGGACGGTGTCAATTTTACCTTGCTGCAGGCCCCACACCAATCTCGGCCCGGCCCCGCTGCACTTGTACAGTCTACTACCTCCATGTGGTACAGCCTTACAGGTCTAGTAGCTGGCCAAACAAAAACAACAACGTCGCAGTGTAAATTCCGTAGGTCAGAACCGTTGATCATAAATTTTCAGAACCAGTGATGTTTAAAACTTTGTATTGATCACTTCATGTAGGTTTACGTGAATGACTTTCTCATCGAGCTGCGTCTATAATTGTCCCGGGCATTGTCCATGCAAATTTGGGGCCTGCCTTAGCTCCCTCCGATCCGATCGTCTGTAGACTACAGCCTGAGCAAATTGTACAGTTGTGAAAGTCAGATATGTATCATGAATTTTATACAAAAATATAAACAACAGAATCAAACCAAGAGGTTAGTTAGCTGTCGGGCGGGTGCGCAGGGGACGACTTTGCAGTGAGGCCGGGATCTCTCTTGCGTTCGAACTTCCATCGCATCGCAGCTACCCGATACTTGTTGTACTACTGTAGTCCTTGTGAGGATTAGATACCCGTTACGTTCGATATTATTTTGAAATACTTTTAAATTTAATAAGTAAGACTTTTGTACTGCATTCAAGATATAATTTTTCCTTTCTGAGCGTTTTCAATTACGCCGTACGGCAACGATATGCGAAGTTGATAGGCTGTGTTGCCTGCAGCGTAGCCTGGCCATACACAAAACTTCGTTTGAGTATATAGACGGAGGAGAATCAGTCCCGTCATTTATTTTCAACGAAATTTTCATTATACTCCATAATGGAAGAAACGACTAGTTCAATGACTACAATGGTGAAGTGTTGAATTTTTATTCATATATGTTTTTCTCTCCCAATTCATTCAGCAAACTTGATCTCCGTACCATCGGTCACAACGTGCAGTGCCTTGCATGAAGCTTACAATCGACTCGTCTCCGTCGTTAGTTTAGCTGTTCAAGACGCTTTGTTTGCACGGCTCATTATTGTCGGAACAATCTGTAAACACTTACATATTTATATCTTTCCGGTATTTCACCAAACTTTCGCGCGTTTTTCGCTGAGTCTCCAGTTTCGATGGACCAGACCTTTTCGAAGAGCCTATGGTTTCTACGGACGCCACAGTAAAACTTGCGTAGATGTGGTTGAGCATGCGCGGTGGTGTGATTACGTTTCGTTTCGTGTGTCAACAAAGCTGACTTCTGGTCCGGACAAGAAGTCATTTTTCAATCCTTTTACTGTTAATCGTGAGGCGGGCTGGGCATGCAAACCATGCGATTCAGTATTAATTATGGTCTACTTTCACATACTGAGGATGTCATTTTAATCAAAAATATGAAAAAAAATTGTTAAAAGTTACAAATACTGGGGCTTTAATTAAATATATGATGTGAAAAGTTTTAATTAAAGCTTATTTCGGAAGTGACCATTAAAGCACAGCATCATGCATATATTTTCAATGGTTCACATCCCTATACCAATAGGCAAATAATACCTCAGTGACTTTATTAAGCTCACAGCGTAACTCACTATTTATATTAAATATTGTTGATGATAAACATCATCGGTCGCGTCGTATATTTCTAAAGAGACAAAAATACTGGCCAGCTTAGATTTCAAGTCTAATGCATACCTGGGATATTTTTTGTCTATCCTACCTGATTGCGCTAAATTAGCTCATTTCATTGCATTTTGAGGATGTTCACATCTTCTATAAGTTATGTTTGCACAATAAGACTGTAGCGATGAACTTTTTAATTTCGGCTTCAAAATGTACTTCGTGTACGTACCCTCTCACAATTTGTTATGTCATCTAAAGTGCAGAGCAAATGACACGACAATATCTAGTCACATACTTTATCTGCAAAGAATGCTTGCTTGGACTAGTTTTTTCCTCATCTCATGTATTGTAAATTAAGTAAGTAGATTTTCGATTGAATTCGAACTCACAACGACACCAAGTCATATATAGAAGACATCACGGTCAATATCGCTTGGCAAAATCCCCACCCTTAAAAGAAGTGGGTCGAGCTGAGTTGTTAGAGTTTTTTCTGACTGCGATCCGTCTACTCTATGCATAGAGTTTATGAAGTACTCACACTCTCATACTCGCCATCATACATCGCACACAAACTTAATCAGAGCAACGAATACATGGCATTACTTGACGAAAGACAGCCTCGGGGGACAATTGTGTCTGTAGGCGAAGGATACGATCAAGATTGCTTGGCATGCAGCCAAACAATTAACACTGTCCTCATAAAAAAGATGCCAGTATTCGATACATTTTCAATTTACGTATCTCGTACAGCAAAAAACATATTTACGATCGCAATCTCTCTCATGTTCTAACCGAAGCTTTTATACTAGTGACATATTGTGTCAGATTACAATAGAGCGAACGACGTGCAAAGTCTAAGTGGCAAATTGGATCAAAGATGCGACGCCATCCATGAATAATATAAAATATATGTTTGTTTGAACTAATGTATAAGCCTTTGCAGAAGATACTAAAATCAGGATATAGAGCAAGGCCTATACAACACGTAAATATGACACAGTTACATCAAAAGGTAACATCAAAGATAAATATAATTTAAATTTATTTAAACGGAGATAGAAGCAAGGGGAAGGTTGGATAACACGTACCTATTGTTTTCTCTGCGATATTTTTGGAAATTATGTCTGCTTTAATTTAAAATGCTCTTTCTGCTTCTCAGGATAGACAAAATTACATTGAGTAGATGCAAAGGATTCAATGGTAACTTGTAGATGACGTCGTGGGCTGCCTAGTCATCATTGGACTGAACGTGAATCAGAACTTTTCTCAACTTGACAACTTTTTGTAAAAATGTTGAAATTTCATGTTTTGCATATAGGTAATCCGATTTTGGAAAAAAAATATGGCAGAAATAATTGAAAAACCTCATAAAGTAGTTTAAATATATCATTGCGCCATTCAATGATCAAAATTGTTCCATCGTTAACAGATTTTTGTCTTGGTCTAAATAAAGCATTTGATGATCATTTTCTAAAAAAACGTATTTTTGGGGGGCTAGTACTCGATGCTGAAGCAGAGCGTACAAAGTAGAAAGACGGCGCTCATAGTCGTATCGATTGAGTCAGACCCGAACACTGTTCTTCATTATATTTAAACGATCTCACTTTATTCTTAAAATATTACACATACAATTGATAATTTCGTAAAACATAATTGGTAATTTTGAAACTTTCATACAAATTTGCAAAGCAGAATTCTTTGCATGATGTTCGAATATATTGTCAAAAATAAGCCGTTCTCAGTACCTGCGGCTGAGTGTTGCGACGTTCCGCATGCACGTTCAATATGCTATGAAATAATTTTTACTCAAATGGATGTTATAGTAAGTACCAAATAAATACCTTGCATTAACAATCTATAGTCTTTCCTATTTCCGCTTGATTCCTTGATTCGAACTGAAAAAGCCCTACGAGAGACGCTAAGAGCAGCCACGACCGCACAACAAAAGCGTATGAATTCTTGTAAAAAAGTGCCTTTCGTTCTCTCCCAGTAATTATCATTCCTGAAAGCTGTACATGTATTCACGGAAAATTGGGTCTATGAATGTGATAAATATATAATCCCCCCCCCCCCCCGTATTCGTCACTCGTGTCTGCGTCGCGGACTCAGCGGCCGTATCCCCTCTAGTCTAGGGTTCCCTGTCCCTTTCTACCGCTGACTGCGCTGTACTAATGAAAAGGGTCAGGTATGCGTCAGCCATTTTGCCCAGATTTACAAAATAGCGGATGCGCATGGCGCGTGATGTCAGGCTGGAATGTTCGAAATAACTGCGCCCTTGACAGGAACTCAGCAACAAAGCAGGGAGGGCAGTTACATGAACATTACACAAGTCTTCAAGAAAAGTCTGTTTCATTATGCAAAACGTCGTACGAGGTGATTTATTTGTAAAACAACGTACTAAATCCGAATGACAGAATTGAGTTAGTTTTTGTTTGTTTTTTAAATTTGAAACAACATATAACACTGCAGCGGACGCAGCAGACGCAGGTGCCCCCCTTAGCTTGAATTAACACGTTCCATAGTGTCTTCCAACCAGTGCCGTGAATAGAATGGCACATACCTCACCCTATTCGTAGAAAGGGGGCAGGGAACCAGACTACCCCTGTCGCCTACGTCTCGGAGGGATACGGTCATTACACGGGGAATCACTCGTCCGCGACTCAGCCAAATTTTTTCGGAATGCGGGGTCGATTATGATATAAATATATGCGCATATACGCATATATACTGTACATGTGTAAAATACATTAAGTATACACGTACGTATACTACTAAAATGCATAAGTACAGTGTACACTTGGTGTGCAAGGATCTGCTATACGTATACTCTTGATCTGCATACGCTACGCATATCAACATTGTGTTCCATATACTTCAATATACGTAAACATATTAAACGTATATCAAGCATTCCGCGAAATAAGAGAATCCAGCCCAGCATATGATTAATGCATAATACTGTACGTGGCGTTGGTACATACAAAATAACGGATACAGCTAAATGACCATTTATAGCGATAAAATCCTATATCTGTACATTTGTTTGCTCACCTTGCTGCTTACCTTAAAAAAAGAATGAGTCTTAGACGCAATCTAACGTTACTTGCCTTGGATGTGTGCAGTTTTAAAACCGAGATCGTTGAGGTGACAATTTTCCAGTTGGCTAATCCATCCCTCACGATGCCTAAAGAATGTTCTACGCCCTGTTTATACATTACAATAAACAAAGCAATATGGGAGTGTCACCACCAATAGCTAATGGATGGCATTGTATGGGCAGGGTAACATTGAATAATATTTTAACACAGAATAAATTCATGCGTCAATCTTTTGAAGATAACGAGATGATCCGAACATGACATTAATATATAAACATTAAAAAAACCACATTCAATAATTTAAAACGTCCTTTATGCTTGGTTTTGGGAATATAAAAGTGAAACCGGTTCATAAAACACGATCATTCACATCATAATTTATGCTGCTTT
Organism: Ptychodera flava; assembly: GCF_041260155.1. Taxonomy (NCBI): domain Eukaryota; kingdom Metazoa; phylum Hemichordata; class Enteropneusta; family Ptychoderidae; genus Ptychodera; species Ptychodera flava. The sequence continues at coordinate 4,577,080 of NC_091949.1, forward strand.
CAAGCGACAGCATAATATTACATTACTAATAGTAATTTATATGACCTGTTAGGCAAAGCCCTGCGTCACTTACATATTATTATCGTAATTTCAAGGGTTCCCATTTCTATTTACCGGGTAACTCGTAGTCGACAATATGTTATTTCACCTGTTGTTATATTACAGCGTCGCCAGGGACCAGTAAATGCCTAGGAAGGGTGAGATCAATTTAGAAACGCATCCTTTAACCGGGGAGTGTTATTTATAGGTCTGGTCACATAACCAATGGCATGCACATAATCTGCTACCATTTGTATTACATTTGTATTACATTTGTTTTGCTAATATATACGTTTCTATTTTATACGGAGAAAATTCGACCTGGTTTGAATTCTAGGGGATAACATCAAGTTTGTTATCATCGTTTGCATCGATGTGATTGAGGACGAGAGGGGTCAGAAAATTCATGCCGTCGGCAGTTATCAGCCTGTAAGCATAGCTGTGAAATACAAATACAAATGTAGGACAGACTGAAGAAGGTAGAGGAAACTCAAAGATAATTTGAAATATCTCTGAACTTAACAGAAGCAGAAGTAAATTGTTTAAAATCAGAGAACGATACATTGAGGAAAAAGCTTAATGATCTGGAAATTAAACTTATAGTCCCAAACCAACAATTGGGACACTTACAAGAAGACCAACTCAGGCAGGAAAGACACTCCAAGGGTAACAATTTGCGATCCGGCAACGCAGAAGAAAAGAAAGACGAAAATGCAGTGGGCATTCGAGGACAACTGTCCTCTAAATTCAAAGTATCGACCGAAGTAGCAAAGAAGGCACATAGAGTTTGTATGAAGCGAAACGGCATAAGATTCAACATACTAAAAGAAGCAAGAGCTGTTACAAGAGAGAAAGTGTAAAAGAGAAATCAGCTAAAACCTATGATTGATGCAGCGCGTGCAGATATGAAGAAAGTTAGATATAGAATTGGTAATCTGTTTATTGACGTAAACCTCTACCGCGAACAGGCTAGAAGCATACCAGTACGCGCCAAATACAGAGACACTAAAACAGGTATTGAGAAACGCGATCCATTACGGCAATAATGAGAAGAAAACGGTATTGTCTTTCGACCATCCATTTAGTTTGAATTGTTTTTGAATGTAATACTAACACTCAAAGGAATAGTGAAAGATATTATGTAAACTTTGGACCAAAGAGTGCTATGTTGGCTGTAGGTGCTGACAAATACAAAGCTAGTGCTCGACTTGCAATTAAAATGCAAACTCAAATTAAACCGTTATTCCCAATGACAAGAATATCGAGCAATTAACATAGATACTTTTACCATTCTGCCTTTGTATTTGTGCTATGTAAATGGTAGACGTCAGCGTTTTGCGTGTGTGAGGTTCCCTGATTTTCAACCGTTTGTTTAGTACACGCCACTACGCATGATATCAAGTAAAGAGAACGTTTAATGTGAAACAGAATGAGGAATAAAACAATTGAGCAATTTACGAGGAACTGAACTAGCAATGATAAGAATGATAGCATATAAATAATTAACATGTCAATTGACTGGAACTTGACAACCAATAAACACTGTCGAAATTAAATTCTAGGTATGACTAAGGGAGCCTTCAGTAATTACAGGGGGAGGGCCGGGAGGACTTTTGCGCACACCTGTACCGTAAAATGTGTGCTCCCCTATCCTCCTCTCTAAAATGTGACCCTCCCCCTTGTCTGACATTCTAAAACTTGACCCTCCCCCACCACTGCAGTATTCTCCCAAGGAATAGCTGAAACAGCTAATGTACATAACATTTGCTTCAATTGTTATAATATGAAACTTAGTGAAATGAATCCCTAGAACTATATATTTACTTCACAATTTCCATTCTTAAACGTTATCCCCTATTCATTGATATTGTAACTATTAAAAGTGTCAAATTCTTGTCCTTTATTACCAATATTATATAGCAGTACAAATTAGGGTATGAAAGGGTGTCTTAAGCGTTCGAGTTTCTTTTGGCGAGATCAATGATTTTAAATTTCTAGTACATTACATTTAATTTATACACAGGGCTAATGTCATGAGTTAAATTGATTCTCCATTACTTTAACCATTTCCTGACTAGTTTTAATACGCTCGTGGACACTGTATTGTCTTCCGGCGTTATGTGGTTGTTGTTGTAGTTGTCGTTGTATTTTATTTATTTAAGTGTCCTATGTGGATTTATTCACAATTTAAATAAAATGAAGTGTTTTTGTATTGCCACATCCAGCCCGCTTGGCTTGTAAGACACCTTAATAATAATGAATACCACATTGAAGACAAAAAAGGATACATTATTTGTAAAGTGTGCTTTTCCTTCTCGAAAATGCCTAATAAATGTAGTCTACTACATCATTACAGAATTTTGTCATAAGTATACATAACTTGTTATCCTTGCTTAAGTCATAAAAATCTGGCATAACAGTCAATATATTGTCTAAAAGTGACTTACGGTAATCTTCATACAGAGTACATTTTAACAAAAAATGAAATTCATCTTCAACATGAAAAGGACAGAATTCGCATAACCTCTGTTCCACTGCAAGATTACTGAATCTCCCCGTATCTATTTTAAGTGGGAGTATGCCCGTCCTAAACTGGCCCATGAGAGACCGCTTCCGGCGAGACATACGACCTGTCAAATACATTTCTTTTCCGTATTCCTTTTTAAAAATACAATGCGTTCTTCATTTTGACTTCTGTTGCACATCTAGTTCCCATTTTCTAGCATGAAAAATTCTTAACAATTCATGAGCTTCTTCTAATTTTATCGTTTCTCGGTTCATAAATTTATTTTGAAAGCCAATTTCTGAGAGAACACTTTTTATATCGTTAGACCAATTCTTTGTTTGCAAAGTATAATCCCACAGAAACACTGATTTCGTCATTCTGTTGTCTTGTGTTTTCAACAGTCTATTCCGGAAACGTAACATATTGCAAGCTTTCGACGAAAACTTGGGTTAACCCACCCCACGTCTCCATTTAAAGCCAACTTTGGTGCCTATTTGTGTACACCCATGAAATATCTCAATGCTCGATCTTCTATTGTGTCACAGTTTTTAAACTGACCAAATCCCCATATCCCCGCACAGTTGTCCAAAATTGGTATAACACAAGAATTGTACAAAGTAGAAAAAGTATTGTAATGGAAATCCTTAAATCTATGAATTTTAGAAATAACAGCTCCCAAAGCTCTTCCTGCTGTATTGCATAAGATTTTTGCCGTTACTTCGTAATCTAAAAACTCATTGAAAACCACACCTAGATATTTATACTGAGACATCGTTTCTCAATTCCGTCCTTCATATTTAAAAACAAAATTTGACAGCCTGACATTTTTATTTATAAAATGAACAACTTGTGTTTTGTTTTCGTTTACTACCATACGCCATTTCTTACACCAATTTTCTAGACACTCAACAGCCTTTTGGAGATTTTCTTCATTTTCAGCAAGAATGGCTATATCATCTGCGTACAGCAGAATCGCAGCCTCTCGGTCACCAACTGGAACTCCAATATGGAGATTGTTTACCTCTTTCGCAAAATCATTCAAATAAATAGAAAAGAGTGTAGGTATCTCCCTGTCTAACACCAGAATCTGTTGAGAACGAAGGGGAAAGCAAACCATTTACATTAACACAAGAAAGTGGGTTCTCATAGAAAATCTTAATTGTCTTGTACAATTTGCCTGAAACACCATTTTCAAGTAACTTAAAGAACAACATATTTCTGTTTATCCAATCTAATGCTTTTTTCATATCTATAAAAGCTGCAAATGTTGACAAACCTGACGCTTTTCTATTTCTGATAATACTTGTCATAACATAAATGTGATTGATACAGGCCCTACCTTCTCTAAAACCATTTTGCTCATCGACTTAAATATTTTCTGTGTCAAAATATTGAACAAGTCTGTTATTTATAATCCCAGAATACAATTTACAGTTGACAGAAGGCTTACTCCTCGATAATTTAAAGGAACTCGGGGATCATTCAATGCATTTTTGGGTATTGGTTTGATTATAGCTTTTCTCCAAATATTTTCTGTGTCAAAATATTGAACAAGTCTATTATTTATAATCCCAGAATACAATTTACAGTTGACAGAAGGCTTACTCCTCGATAATTTAAAGGAACTCGGGGATCATTCAATGCATTTTTGGGTATTGGTTTGATTATAGCTTTTCTCCACATACTAGGTATTTTCGCAAAATTAAAATAAAGTTAAAATAACTTGTGAATGTGCAGTGGTGGGGGGAGGGTCAAGTTTTATAATGTCAGACAAGGGGGAGGGTCACTATGTGAATTCCCCTAATCATGTGAATTTCATGAACCCATAAAGGTTAGACGGGTGTATCACACTGTTGATTCCTTAGGCACTTAAATTGGCTGACGCACGCCCACTTTAAAAGGCACTAAAAAAAACCAGTTGACAGTATTACAATTGAATAACAATACAATATGTGGTTTATAGTACTGGGCGCCAAATGCTTCAATAATATTTATTATAAATCCACAAAGACCATTCAAATAAGACGTTGACATTGTCTTTACGCCGTTTTCTTTTCTGTTTATGCACATTTATGTACCTCGTAATATTCCCGTATATTTTAAATCAAAAGCTATTTTGGATTGAAGTGTATTTCACCATATATACTTAGACGAAATACTTCTTTTCTGGCTGATATTTTGACACTCTATGGTCCAAATTATATTTGAGAGAATAATTTATATTTTTAGTCTCTAACGATAGATATTTTGATACATTTGGCGACGTACAATATAATCAAAATCACTGACATATCAAATACATTCAAAGGATGTTTACAGAAAATTAACCCCTCTTTTTGAGATAAACATACAACATTAATGATCGTTCGTTTACCACTGAAATATACATGATCACATGCAAAAGTACGTCTTCCTTTTACATTGGAACAGAACTCATATCATTTAATACTAATATGCTTTTAGTCCCCCTTTGCCACACTAGATATCAAGGATTTACTTTCCTTGGAGGAAAATTATGTTAATTCAAACTTTGGTGAGATTGAGAATGAAATTGGGTATATTTTTAGGACACAGTGAGTTAAAAGCGTCGGATGTCTTTCTCTATTTTGTTGATGTTTGAGGTTGTTTAGAATAACAAACGACTTTTTCATTTACAGAACATTTATGACACCACACTTTTAGATTCTATGGTGATACATAGCATTTTTGAAAAGTTTTAATACTTGTAATGATCTCTTCGTGAAGATAACACAAACAATTCCTTTTGCACCATATATCATTGCCGATTTCCCCCATACGAGACAAGTTGCTGGTGTAGATTTAGGATTAGGGCGGCAATACATTTTCTTGAAAAAAAAACAACACTAACCCCAAGCAAGTAACAGTGCAAATCAAGTTGGCATCTGGGCATGTGTGTTACTGTCCAGGTTTACGAATGGCTCGTTTCAATCGTCCTAGACGCTCGATTTTCTTCGATAATTGAACAGGAAAAGATACCATAAACCGAAGTTACAGTTAATTTTCAAACGTCACACTTACGCTATCAAGTACAATCATAGACATACGAGAGAGTAAATCAACGGTAAATCGGCCAACACCAATTGATGTATAAAGGTCACTCTGTTTGATAGAGACCCACTTCGTGACACGCATCATAAAAAGTCGTCTCTGCATTACACCCTGTAGGGCATTAGTGTTATAAATGTTCTCATGACAATTCGCGTTTGATGATAGCAGGAAACGCCGTTTTGACATTAAGGTTAACTTAAAGATGCCTTTTCAAGTAGTCTACCGGAGTTTATGGACCCTGAACATATTCCACTTAATTTAGTAACCGAACTAATGACGTTTTCTTCTGTATTCAAATCTTCGTTGGGAAAGATTTGATTTGTGTTTTCAAAATTAACCACGAAACACGATAGGTACATCTCAAAAGATTTCACTGTAATTTTGCCGAGATAACACTACGTTGCGATTTACTAAATTACTGATAACATGACCATGCTGCTTTGGTACATACTTGCTAAGGTATTGGCATGTTTTAGGCAAGCTGGTTTCATCATATGTTCAACGAATATCGATTCTAGTAATGTAGGAAAATGATTACCGATGATTTCTTAGAGAGAGATGACTCGTTGAATACAAAGCGGTACTTCCCGCCATCAAAGAAATATCACACGGCCGTTGAACGACTGAGATGGATTTCAAAGAAAAAGATGTTATTCCTGACATTCAATATAAGAATCATAATGCATATTTTCAATCTAGCAACTGATAGTTGACAATTCTCACTCTTGAGATTAATTACATTTCTGATACAAGCGATTTAATTAAAAGTTGTGGCATGTTACATTCATATCATAGCTGAAAGACAGGCGTAGTATATATTGAACAAATGAAGCGACGAGGCATCCATGAAAACACTTGCTGCACAATTCAAGACACGTCTGACGTCTTGTTTTATTTTGTAGCTACCAAGCTGCAGCCCCTTAAATGCGTTAATCTACTGTTATGTAGCTCAAATGTCTAGTTTTGTCTAAGTAATTCGTGATAGCCTGGGTCGATGCCGATGTGAACTCTTAAGTTATGTGTTGGTTGATATTCCAGTTCCCTTCGAATACGGAGTGGAGAGTGAACACAAACACTTCTTGGATCGCCGACAAAAGCATGGTGATTTTTCAGTACCGTGACAACGCCCACATCGCATGACTATATCTTTGATGTCAACCTGAAAAATCAGTTTTAGAATTTGATGAGAGATAGATAGATAGATAGATAGATAGATAGAGAGAGAGAGAGAGAGAGAGAGAGAGAGAGAGAGAGAGAGAGTATATGTGTGTTAACTTTGTCTGTGTGCGAATTGAAGAAACGATAGGGACTCCGCGCACAATATATAAATTAGCCATGCAGTGTTACACTTCAACAAAACAATTTAATATACAGTCGTCCGTTACCTTTGCAGTCACAAGTGATAGCTTTGATATTTGGTAGACGGGTTGTTAAACATGAACTAAATGCGATATATTGAAATTATGATGAAATTTGTATTTTGGGGGCAGTGTTTTTCCATTTTTATTCAAAAAAAATCGTTTCTCAAATACTGCTCGTCTGATAGTAGGAGGTCGTGCGTAAATTGTATGGCATATGTTGGTGAACTCATGTGGTTCATTCAGGGTGTACTTTGGTATGCCAAAGATCACCATTAAAACTCAATGTAATAGGTTATTTCTCACAGGTTCAACAAATGAAACATATTTCTTCAAAACTTTGCGGATTTGTTTCATTTTTCGTTTTCGATTGAAATACTGAACTAACGTATTTAAAAGTTGGATGTTCCGTCGGTCGCTGCTCTCGCGGCAACATGTGACGTCATAGAGTGTAGTTACATCAGTTGCAGTATTCTATTTTGCGAATTCCCCTGATATTCAAATTTATACAGCATTTTACATACCCAGATTCGTACTTTCAAAAGGGTTCCTATTGTCAGTCGACCAATAGTTACGAGAAGTATGGTCTAAAACAGATTTAACTCTATTTTATGCCAAAAGTCTCCTTTGTAAACCTTCTATCGAAAAATTACAACAACAAAGGTGACTGTTTCAGCTTTAACATGATATATAAATCACCGTATCAAATGAAATAGGTGCCTCTAAAGTCAGGAATGAAGTGTCCCTCGCAACCAACCAATGTAAAATTTGAGCAATGGCGACCTGGCCTGCCCACAATCCTCGGGTCAAGGATTTCCTCTTGGTATCATGTTGGGTGAAAAGGAGCAGTCATCATGACGGGTATGTAAAATGCTAATTATCAGCTTGGTACTTGAGGGGGCCATCATTATTCACGGCCTGGAGGGCCTGGACCTACGGGGTCTCAAAATGCGGACAAAAAGAAGGGAGTACTCAATTTTTGGTGAAAAATTAATTGAAACACCTCTAAGATTGCACCAGACTACACCATTGCACGCATCAATTAATCACAGCTTTTCACACAAGATAGAAAACCCCAAACTCTGACACTTTCCACTCAGCCTTTTGCGTGTTCCCCCTCCCTGTAATTTCAAAGTCTGCCCTGTCAGATATCCTAATGAAAATCCTGTCATGATATCAATTCTAATTAAACAATACTGTATGGTTGGATACTGGTTACTGCATGACCTAATATATTTTGTTGTGACTGAATTTCATTTTTTTGCCATACAAATGAAACATTGCAAGAGATTCAGGTGAATCGGAAAGAGTGTGTCGTCGAATTTTAATCTGTTATTCCCTATGGCAATCTGCACTGAGTGTTGGTCGATCACGCACCTTATCTACTTTGTTTTTGGCTTGCGCTTTGAAAGTCGTCGTCCTGACTATCGGCATTACAATAAAACAGACTTCAGGCCATAACACATACGCTGCACCGGCGAATTTTTCTCTGAGTAATATCCGGTTATAATAAAGAACGAGCATGGGCGTAAAAGAAGTCCATAGAACGAGCGATGGGATCTCAGCTTGACATCAATGGACGGGACAGGACAGTGTTCTTCCTTGCATTTCTATGAGTTTGCCGGGTAGGGCTACGAGTAACAACTTTAAAGAGCAGTAAACAAAACCAAAAAAGTTGAATTTTGGTCATTTTAGTCTATTTCAGTTGGTTTTGCTTTACGAAGCACTTTGATGGATTTTGTGCGGATGAATTTTCAGGATTTTAATTATGAGAAGGAGCGTACACCCTGTTTGATTTTCATTATGTACAATCGAGTTTCAGTCAATCTATATATCCCATTCCAAGGGTTTGTAGGGCGGGGTCGGTGTACAGTGCAATTCGAACGTTGTTTGTATCAATCGCTGTAAGAAAACTAAGTTAAAATACATGTCTTGTCATGGCCTTAATGCCGTCTGAGCTGGCTTGGCTGTACTTTCTGTACGTTTGTCAGAGAAACTGAGGAATCATTAGACAGAATGTTTGTGAGTTGTTATTTTCAAAACTAGATGTCTTTCAAATAGTTAGTGTATAGTACCATAATGTTGTGATTTATTGTTTTAAACAAAGTTCACGTTACTTATTTTGCAAAGGCATACACTTAACATATAGGTACAACCTATTATTGCAAACATAAATATAGTACAGGTACTTCCAAAAATAGTGTACCAATACTTTCTTTTACAATCATAACTGGAGAGTAACAAGAATGACACATTTAGAAAATTTTTTGCATGTTTTCGTGAATTCCATTCCACATTTCATGTAAAACATACATATAAAATATGACAATCCGTAACATACAGTGGAAGCAATCCTATCCTCATGCCGTTCTAGTTAAAGTCGGTCTTCATTAAGTTTGACAAATCTTTTGTGAATTCAGCAGTATTCGTTGCAATTTATTATTGTTTTTATTACCCCATTTATTTGGTTTTCCCCAAACCTATTGTTCTCAGAGGAGAGTGTTGACCTGTTCAGAGTCAAGAGCCTTTGTTTACAACTCATTATGCTCGTAATTTAATACAAAGGCAAATGCTCGTCATTCGTCTCTATTTGCATGAAATATTAATCCTCAGAGACATTGTGACATTGGATAGTAGGGTCATAATTGGTACACAGTTAAAATCTAGTAAAATAATGATGAAATCTGCAGTTTTGTATTTTGGAGGCATTTTTTGCAATTTTTTGTCAAAAAATGTACTCTAAAAACTGCTGGTTTTATAGCTGTGATATTTGTATACAGGTTTCTACATTGAAATAATTATGAAATCTACTATTTTTTTCGGGGTAATTTTTTATCATTCCTGGTGAAATAATTAGTTTCTCAAAAGCGTCTTGCCTGAGAGCTTTGGTTGACATGTTCTTAGGGATGATCTTAATGTTATATGTTCAAATTATGATGAAATCTTCAACTGTGTATTTTGCAACTATTTTTGACATTTTGTCAGGCCAGCCACTTAAGATTACCACCTTCTTCATCAACACAGGTTTGCAAATAGTTATTGATAACGTAACACAGTAGCTGTATCGGCCGTTAGGTCGTTAGGTCGTTAGGTCGTTTATCATTCAGACCGTCATAATCGTTAAGTCCAACAAGAATTTGATACGTCTTGCCATTGAAATATATAAGGTTAGATGCGAAGATAAGCAGAATGCCACTTGATAACGAGGTTCGTTTCTTGAATTGAAACTGTAAAGCTCCGATATTGTTTTATAGATTGACCAAACGCTGTACTTTTTACCATCCACAACATGGTGCTGAAATAAAGTAACCAAACATGAACCCACCATAAAAGTGTCATTTAAGAACGTGTAGATGATGGGATTCATAAAACTGTCGACATCGCAAGCCACAGGACACAGGCATTGACTTTTCTCAGCGTATTCTGTCGATCCGGGTCATCAAACATATATGGTGAGAACGTCTCAATTAAGTTGAACACTTGAAGAGGCAGCCAACACACAGTGAACATTAGAACAACAACGATCAACATCTTGATCACCTGTTAGTTGAAGGATTGCAAATTAACGCTCGTTAATATTTACGAATTATGTAGTTTGGATCGAAGCTATTTCCAATTTTCCCTTAAACGATTTCCTGTCGCTGTAGGAGTGAAACATGTCTTAATGATGCCAGCCCTATATACGACTCGAAACGATCGAATAGCCATTACATTTACGTTTATTGATTTAGTTTCTATAATCTCGTTCTAGTATATCGAATCAATGTATGTATGTATGTATGTATGTATGTATGTATGTATGTATGTATGTATGTATGTATGTATGTACTTGGGTTTTCGTACCTTCTTTTTGTTATTATAATATATCTTGTCCCTTTGTCTGTCTGGATTACCAGGAGGTTTCCTTCCCCGCAATTTTCTCCCAATTCTGAAGTATGCAAAAAGCAGAGCTGACAGCGGCAAGCAGTATGTTAGTAAAACCATACACATTTCATTTGCTCTTTCAGCAGCAGGTGAAGGCCACCATTCGGAGCACATGTAGACCACTTCCTCTCCATAGTTGAATGGTTTTGCTTGAGCATAAGCGGCTTGTACTGATGCCAATGGTATTGAAGCCAACCATATTGATGCTATCAGGAGTTTCACTCTGTTTTTGGTCACTCTTGCCTTCAGGGGCCACATTACAGCCATGTATCGATCGATGCCAATGACGACCAATGTGTACACACTCACAAAAACAGACACCTTGGGGTTAGAAAAAAGGAAAGACAATATATTTGGATCAAAATACCATTGAACAAAGTTGAGTAGTTTCCAATCGGTCATTCCAGGCATGCAGTCAGTCACATTTATTGATTACATATCTTTCTTTATGTTCTCTTCATGTAATTTGGGCTTAAAACATGATTATTTTTTTTCTACATATCGAAAAAAATAAGGTACACATTTGAACTTACAATTTACAAGATGAAATAGTTAACATGGAACATCATTTCAAACCTTAAATGCTCTCTACTTGAGCTCTCCGTCAAATTTCACTTTTATAACATAGTGATCATTGAATGAATTGCTTTAAATTTCATGTAATTATTTATTTTTATTCATCGCCCATTTTACAAATTAACAATACAATTCACTAATTTACCCTTTTCCATTTTAACTCATCGTGCAATAGGTTTAAATTTAGCTACAGTCTGAATAAAATAATCGCAATCATACCCATCCGTAATCCATAACACTACGTCAAAATTCGTAATACACTAGTTATAAACATAGAAACAAAAAAACACAGAACATACAGTAAAGCACCGGTACACACAATAAAGTCAATTTCATAAAGAAAGATATATGGACCTCTGGCCAAAAGACCAAGAAGTGATGTCAGGTGTTTCGGAAATAGTAAGCGCGTCCTACCCCACATGCGGCACCCGCCATATATCAATCTGTAAGTCAAATAGGTAGTGGTCACTAACTAAGGTCGTATGTCACTAATGCCATCGGTGATCATTTGTCGAAGAGAGATGCTGTCACAATAGGGCAAAAGTGCGTGACTAGAGCGAGAAACTGACACTTTCTCGCAATCGGTGAGAATCTGTTCTTATTCTCACCGCTGTCAGTGAGAAAATTTTAATCTCCACTGGAGATTGGTGAGAAATGCACTCCTTGGCGAGAATCAAGTGTGAGAACAAATTCTCACCGGTGAGAATGGAAATTCTCACTAAGTACAGCGAGAATTGAAATTCACTGGCGAGAATCATCAAGACTCGCCGTTCATTGGCGAGAATCATAAAGACTCCGAACGGCGAGTCTTGATGATTCTCGCCAGTGAATTTCAATTCTCGCTGTACTTAGTGAGAATTTCCATTCTCACCAGTGAGAATTTGTTCTCACACTTGATTCTCGCCAAGGAGTGCATTTCTCACCAATCTCCAGTGGAGATCAAAATTTTCTCACCGACAGCGGTGAGAATAAGAACAGATTCTCACCGATTGCGAGAAAGCGTCAGTTTCTCGCTCTAGTCACGCACTTTTTCCCTATAGTGTGTATTTATCTACCAGCTTGCGATAACTGCCAGAAAAGGGTTTTGAATGTAGAGACAAATATTTCTCTGGTGTAACCTTGATTTTATTTATTTTTCCAAAATGTATTTTCAACATGTTTCCAATACTCTGGGCAACTATACAGTCAAAATATCGATATTTATACGTATCACACCCTTTACATGAGGCGGTTTCTAACTTTCAAAAAGAATAATCACAGACCATTTGACACTCTATGTATCATAAATTGTCAATGGAAAAATGTAACTTTGTTTCCTGAGTATTTTTCTTAGCTAACATTCACAACTTGCTTACAGCAAAATTACAATTACATTCGATTTCCAAAGCTAAATTTAAAGAGTAATTGCTTTGTTTAAGACTTTTTCATCACAAAATTATAAATGACTTTCCGTTTCATATTTCCTATTGTACCTGAACACCGTGAATATCAAAAACATGTTAACTATACATTTCACATGCCAACATTTTTGTCCAAAAATTGCAGTATAAAATTGGAGATCAATTTAGTGAGAAATATAGGTAAACATAAAAACATATACTTCCTAGACACAACGCATCCGCGACTTATAATAACACGGACATCGCTATATGAGAAGAGCTGAGTTACGAAAACAGTTACCTAATGTATTGAAAGTTAACAAGCCATAAAAATTCGCTACTCGTAACATATGAGACTGGATAAAAATTATGTATAAAATATAAAGGAGATATCTTTGGATTGTTATAATGTCTCTATCGATTTGCGCTGAGAAATATACCTATACTAATCACTGAGAGAGTATTCTTGCACTTAGATACTTGAGGATACGCAATTCAACGTTGGCTATAAACACGCCATCATTCATCTATGGAGCAATTTGATGCAGGTAATGTGAAATAAGATATTGGATGTCCATTTTGATAAATTTTGTGATACGTGGTGTCAGCTTTGTGTCAGGATCCTTCATCAAACGTAAACTTCTTATTGGAATGAACGAATGAATGACCCAGAAAGCAAGCTGCAAAAACGTGTAGCTTACATAAACAACAAATAGGAAACTGGTTGTGTAAATTATCAAATAAAGGGAAAAATGTAAAACGAAACTTTCATACGAAGAATAAAAATCACTACTGGATACCATCGGCATAAGATTAAGATATAAAATTTGCACGCAATCGCAAATGAAGAATCCGAACTGATCAAATCATGCAAAAATGACTGGACAACGAGTGGCAACTTAGTTTTTTTGGAGATATGCCAAACGGTCCAGCGGTAGTCAAGCGATAGTTCTGTTTTCCTCTAGATGTTTACATCATAACGCTTAATGCATTATCTTACTCACCATGAGCAATGTCTCGTAGGTGCTTACGCCAAAAAGATGCAAAACGTGTCCTGATTCATTGTCAACTAATCTTCAAAGATCAAACGTTTGTCGAAACGATTTATCTCGATAAGTAAAATGCACATACATGTATTACAGGTCATACCGAGAGTTATCTATTATGTATATATTAACGCATACTTCAAAAAACTTGAATCAGTTCAAAGGTTACAGTGAATTGTCTTGTTGCTACTTATTTGATGATTAATAAAGATGACGCTTTTATGAGAATGCTATGACTTTAAGACGCGATGATCTCAACAAATACATTTAGAGAAAGGAAATCTTTCACCTGAGGTCAAATCAGAGTTACCATTTAGTCCAACAGGTGCCGATTCGAAATAAACCCATGCTTGTGGAACACGGATAGGTACGAAATTGATGATCTGTCTCTCATTTATGTTGGGATTGCATTTTGTGCCTTGCAGTCGAATAATAAAATATTTACAAGTCGCGAAAATATCTCTACGTATCAAAGTGATAGAAGAGTGGTTTATGCTATATCTGTCTATTGAATGGCATCTCAGTTTTATTCTATTTACCCTGAGCCCCCCCCCCCAAAGTCTAACCCAGTCAAGTCATGTAGAATTAGAATGCTAGATGACTAAAACTAAAATAGAAATTGGCTCTTTTTCAATCGTATAACAACAGCTTACTTAAGGCTAGGCCGATTTAATGGCAAAGACCAAGATTATCTATGCTTCCAATTAAATGTGATTGTTCGATTATATGTTTCAAAAAGTAAATCGAAATACAGTGAGTTACAGCTATTTTAGGGTCAAACGCACACGATTGAAGTAAAAAAAAACCATAAAACTGATGATGAAAATCGCATTTTATAGCTACCAGCCGAGTAATGAACTTATTACACACCAGTGACGTTATAACGTACTACTGATTCTTTTTTGTCGATCTCTAATGCTCAGTGATTTAATCGTGTTCACGTAGTAATTCCCTCCACCCGGAAACGTTATCAAAATATTATGCTCAATTATATGAATTCAGTGCACCATTTACGATGCCGTGAGCAATGTGACATATAAATGTAACTCCGACGGGAAAACTGACACGTCAGCGGGGACCGGCGCCAGATCACCGACAAAATAATCAACATATTTTATCATAGAATAGATCTAAGACAGATAGCTCATAGTACCTATTTATTTAGTAGTGTGAAAAGCAGTGTCCGACGCGTTTACGATATGTGATATGAACTCAACGTTATATAGCAACAAAAGGGGAATTTACTTACGTGCTGTAGGAATATGACTGTCGGGCACATACCGGCGCTGAATATCCAATGACCGGACATAATAGTAGGAAAAGTAAACGGCATACAGAATATGGCCATCGTCAAATCAGCGACAGCAAGGTTTATCAGAAACCTGTTTAAGACTGTTTTAGATCGACCTACGAGTAGTACTATGATGACTCCGATGTTTCCTACGATAGACAGTGCGATATTAACACTGAATGCACAAATTAAGGTCGTTCTCCACTCAAAGGTAAGAGCCATTTCTTCGTATGTGGTGTTCTCAAGGTTTTGGTCTGGTAGACCTGGTTGGTATTCCTCTTGTTGGTGTTTTCTACGTAGGGTCTTATTTCGTATAAATTCTCGCAGAAAAGCTTCAAGATAGTTTAGATAATCTGATGAATGGTTTGTATAATTTTCACTGGCCATGTCTTATTTTGCAGAGTGTATGAAATCTTCGAAGTGAGAATGTTAGCGGCTAGATATGTAACTCTGTCATCTAGAAGTTTTCAGGATCAGCACAGGCGTTCAACGCAAATAAAATTAAACACTGCGCATCATGTCGTCACAAAAGCAAGACCTGAAAGCAAATCAACAACATACGTCAGCGGCAGTTGTGTGAAGTAATTGTATCTATGTATATAACCACATCACAACCACGATGAAAATTTTGGTAAATGATTTTGTTAAAACGTTTTGCATTCAACAGACTGTTCACTATTGCTGAATTTAAACATGACACCATCGTTAACTTTTGACGTGATGCGTGTGACGTAGAAGACGATTATCAAAAAGAATGTAGCGTATCTAAGCTAAATCCGAGGTAGCAAATGACAAAACCCTAAACGCTATCCGTCAACGTCATTAATTGACCCTATCTTGCCGAAATATACTTTTTATCTACATTATTAAAATTCGACTGTGTACTCGCGCGCAGTCAATGATGTATACTACGTCCCTTCTATCAAATGATGTATCCGTAAAAGGCAATGCACTGCCGAGGCAAAGACGTGAAAGCATCACGGCAGCAGCGGTAGGCAGGTAGCAAAGTTAATGTTAGGATATACAAACCTTGTCGTGTAAGGCAAAAAAGGTTATCTATTGAAATCGTAGAGTCTGAGCACGATTGTGTACCGGTATTTTTATTGTAACAATAAAGTTAGGACGATGTTACAGTAAGTGGACCGGAAACATTTTAAGCGGTATCTTTGTTTTCTATTTAAGTCCATAACGATACTCAACACAAACCTGAAATTAAGCTCTTGATACAAACGAAGTTTTAGATTTGTTACAACTGCACCTGGTGCTTATGGTAGTCCTATAAGCCCCCCGGGTGATTTTTGTTCGCTCATATATTCTTTTATTTTGCAAAAGTGAAAACTTCAAATAAATTGCTATGCTTTTCAATTTTTTTTGTCTCGCAAAAACCCGCATAATACATGTCATAGAAACCGATGTAATGCGAAGAAGTTAATAAACAGGTTTGTTAACAGATTGCAGTGTGTAATACTAACACGATCCTTATCTATCCAGTCTTTATCGATCACAGCTGCTGAATTTGCGATGTTTTTGAAGTTGGACGGACCGTAAATGAGCAAACAAACAAGGTACATGTAACATATCTAATCCCTCTTCGTTATAAAACATCGTTTATAACGAATCAGTTAAATTTCGATATTGGTGCATATCATTCTGGTGGAGAATGAGGATCGAAGTATGCTTCCTCTACGTGCCTTCATCTTAATGAAAATGACATAAGCGATACCGGCCAAATTATAACTTTAAATTTAAAATGATTACATCAAATATCCAAGGATCAACGTGTCAGCGATTCTTTTAGTTATCATTAGATTTTCGTTTGTTTTTAAATTTTGAAACGCGACATCACGTCAACATCTTACAACAGATGTTTCCGAAGCGTTGGCATAGATAATATATCACCGTAGCATTGTTCTATTCCTGTCGTTACGGTGCCTGTTTTGGAATGCTTGTATTTGGCTTTGTTCGTGACCATTCATTTATATTATGGATACCGCCAAGAGGACTAATCCGAGTATTCTTATAAATCCATTGACATATCCCAGTATTGTAACCTCTTCTAGTCAAGAAATATATAGGATAATGTTGCAATTAGATTTGACACTTAGCCGCACGTTTATAACACAGTATGGATAGGCCGAGCATGTTACCTGTTATAAGTTAATGTTTGTGGCTTGAACGATCGGGTTTCCTAATTACTAATTAATTTTAAAGAGTATGTCATTATGTACGTTGGAAGCCTTGTCGAGAAATATTATCTCTACCTCGGATAAAGGTCACATAAACAAAGTATATTTCGAAGAACATCAAGCAGAACTTTCATCATTTCGATTAAATTCCGTATTTGCTAAAATGATCTACAAGCTGCTGCAGTTGGTAACATTTATGTTTAACGAAACAAAATTTCAAGCAAATGTTTCAACAAAGGGAGACTACCAAAGTTTCTATGTCAATAGCATCAACAAACATAATCAAGTTGCATGATTAAGCTATTCTAAGTGCAAAATCTAAGCACTTTCGCCAGGAACAGGCTAAGCGAAACAGAAAGAATGATGCACTCAGATAATCATGGTATTTGACTTGAAAGTCACTAGTGCAATCATGATAGCCACGTGAAGTGGTGCTGCACAAAACGCTGGATATTTTGCACAGAATCACTTTTTTTGCAAATATCTATTCGATTTTAAGTAATTTGTTAAACAAAGGCTTAAACATGGGTTCGACTTTAAGCTTGTCAAGCAGACGTAAGTTCGGTGAAAAAAGTGTAAATTTTTGCAAATGCAAGCAAATCACAACATTTTAAGAATTTACTCAAATATGGCAAGTTGTCTGAAATGTTCATACTATATTCTTGAAAAATTATAATTTAAAAATATGACCATTTTTTGGCGATTTAGTTCTTTCATTTTGTAGAAGAAGTATTTTAGTTTTGCTTGTCATTACTTTAACCACTATTTTGACTGTTAGTCTTTCATTCTCTGCAATTTTGGAATTAGAATAGAAAATGTAAAATAAAAGTCTTTTTTTCTACATGTACTCTTATTTAAGTGAAATATCAAACTTTTTTGGAAAATGATATCAATTTATACCTTCAACACCATCTTTGAGGTTTTCTACCTAAAATATATACCAATTTCATCCTTCGAGCAAACTATTGCTACCATACTTAACTTAAGATCATCTCCTTTTGGAAAATATATAGTATGGTTGGTTCCCTTGTTATCTTTGATAAAATATATTCCTTTGACAAGAACTGTATTGGCTATGTGCAGCACCACCTTAAATCACATGTTAGATTAAGATGAATCTATGTCAAATATATTAAGCGGACAAAATTATACAAGGTTATTAAACATTGAATTTACAGGGATGTTTGTTTGTGAATATTCTTGAGTTTTATAATTCAACTATTCTTTATCTTTATCATAAATTAAACACAAGGTATTCTCCGTACTTATCCATCAGAATATATGACTTTTTTACGCGAAATTTTAACTTAAAAAATATGACAATGTTTAAACAGCGTGCCTAATGTATCTACTTAAAAGGAACTTAACGACTGCATGAATCAAGGTTTTGATTGTGCCTTTAAGTCTGACAAACCTCGTCATTTTCAGTGTCATTCCGTAAATCCAACTCCAAAACAGGCAACCTATTGGAAAGCATTCGTTTTTGGGAAGGAAAGTAAACAAAACAACCAACGCTAGATGAATACAAACATCTGTTGCTGTTTATAAGTCAAACGTCGCATGTTTTAAAATGGTAACGTTTGATAAATATGTGGGTAGTGATGTTTTTTCACTCGTAGTTTCTGAAATTACGCAGCCTCACATCGCCTGTATATCATGACCTTTGCATCCATTACATGGGAACTTGAATCGAAACGACAAATATACCAGACGATAATTGGAGGATATAGTGTGGAAATTCTTAAATATAATTTCATATCTAATAACCATTCGCAGCCAATCAAATAAAAAAAGGAAATACAGTAAATATCTGTTTCTAAACCTTGCCAGCGTTATTGACATTGTTTGATATAAAGCAAATATATGACATACGGGTTCTTTTGACCAGAGTAGTACCATTGTTAAGTGCCGATTCTGATACTATATGTCGAAAACAGAATGTTCTATCGAACCAGTGTCTTTCTTTGAACCTACATTTTTACGGGTCTACATTTTGATAATTATAGGTTATTTTAAAACTAATTCCGAATAATACTTAATATGACCTAGGCATCACATAAAGCCAGAATGTAAGGCATATAACTAGCAATACAGTCGATACGTTGAGTTATTAATACTTTATTTTTCAAAGTAGTGTATTCCACAGTACAGTAGAACTCCAAGAATTCATCACGATTTGTATCCTCGCAGGTTCCTCAGTGAAGTCTTCCCTGCCTCTCATGTGTACACAAATTTATAGACAATGCTTAGTTGTAAAAATGCTGAAACCGTACTTTTAGGTACGCCATTCTTCTCAATTCTCATTTTAAATGATTTGGAAAAGTATGCATAATTGAGAGAGGAGATAGCATTTCTGTAAAATTTTCCACTGATTTTGTCTTCGGCCATACCAAATGATGTGATGGAATACGATGGTTTTCAATCGGGGTCGGCCCCACAACGCACGGAACCCAATCACCTAGCAGCAGAGGCCGCAAACAGAACCGCCCGGCTAAATGCCCAATCTCAAATAAAGTACGGGGAGAAGTTGCACCTGTTTTATGAAAAAAAACAGGATATTGATTTTTTGTCGATAAAAATGACAAAAGAAATTTGCATGCTAAATTTTCTCAAAAAACGACCCCTTCAGTTCGTTATAACTTGCTGCCTAAAAGTATTTCATTTGTAGTACCTACAGAATGTGACTTTCATGGTAGTTAAATGGTTATTTGGAAACTTTCACTAAAATATCTTAACGTACTTTTACAAGATATTATTTAACACTTATTCTGATGCTGCACATTATTGTTTATATGCATAACTAAAAAAATTGTAACAAAAGTAGCCTGCAATTATACAAATCAAAGAGAATTGTAGGTAATTTATTGTATTATGTATATTCCAAGCATCCTAGGAAAATGCTGGCAGCATAGAGCTTTGGCATTATAGTTTGACCAAATATCTCATGTGATAAGTTTCAATTGAAATTTACTTGGAAAAGTAACCATGAGAACACGGCGTCATATATTTTCAATGGTTCACAGCCCCTATACCCTTAGGTAAATCGAATCAAACCTTAATCACTTGCAGCGCACGATGTAGTTCTCTAACTTCTCTCAATTAGGGGATAAGCATTACCAACATCACCACGTTGTTGTTTATTGCTGTAAAAACAAAATACGGGCCAGCGTAGACTACAGGTCCAATTCATACCTCAGATATATGCATGTTTATCCTCCCTGATTGCGCCAAATTAGTTCAATCTTTTGAATTTTCTAGGATGTTCACGTCCGCTTTACGTTATGGTTGTACAATACTGTGAATAAGACCGTGACGATGAAAAGTAACTTTTAATTTTGGTACCAAAATTTTTAGCTGGGGTACGTACCAAACTAAATTGTTTATATCACCCATAGTGTAGAAAAAATGACAAGACTAGAAATGCGAATAACATGTAGTCGTATTATTCATCTGCAAACAGTGTTTGCTTGGACTTGTTCCTCACTAAATGTATTTTGAAATATACCTATTTACAACATTGTAAAAGAAATGGTGCAGAATGAACATTGCTGCTATGACGGCACATCAAATTAACAGCAACTTTAGATACAATATGATGAAGTGCATTCCACTGTATCTGAGGGGTCCAGCATATGATTAATACATAATATTGCATTTGAAATAGGTAAAGACAAAAACGCAACAGATTGAGCTGAAATGCCATTATCTGTGATAAAATATTATAGCTGCTAGTTCGTTTTGTTTACCTTGCTTGGCTACTAACCTGTCAGAAGAGTGAACCGTAGGCACGATCGACGGTTGATCATCTTGGATGTGAGCAGTTCTTAAAACGCGACTGTTGTGGATACAAACTGCTAAATGGGTAATCCGCCTTTTAAGAGGTGCCAAATGAACCGTCCACGCCCTGTTTATGCAATTTACGCTAAGCCATTGGGAGTGCCGCAACAAATAGCTAATGGATGGTATTCTATTGGCAAAGTAAACTAGAATAATCATAGAAATACGATAAATTCAGGCATCAATCATTTGAAGATAACAAAATGTTCCCAATATGACATTCCTATGCTTAAATTTAACAACTAGAGTACACAATTCAAATTCTCCTTACGGAAGGTTGGGGAATATAAAAGCGAAAACAGTTAAGAGTAATATAATCAATCCCATGATAATTGAAGCTTATTGCCGTGTGCAAGCGACAGCATAATATTAAAAGTGTAAAATTGTCTATAAAACTGCACGGCACAATCCAGTTCCTCATAAATATTATTATCACACTTAAATGGTTGCCAACTATTTACCGGTTAACTATTAGTCTACATCATGCCGGTACATCGTGTTTTTTCACCTGTTTCAGGTAACAGCGTCGCAAGTGACCTAGTTGTACACGGCCCTGTTAGGGTAAGATTAACGTAAGACCCGCCTCTTTTAACCAGAAAGTGTGATTTATACCTCTGGTCAGATTAAACGTCGCAACGTGCTTGTGATTAACTATAACCAGCTGCCCTTTCTATGACATCTGATTTCCCAGTAGACAATTTCGTAGGGAGAACAGTCGACCTGGTTTTTGATATTGTTAGGAACAATACCCACAGCCTATAGTGTAGAGCTACGTTACTAGCTTGGCCTCATCCTTTTTACGGTTCAGACATTTTTAACAACCTGCTCATTTCATACAGTCGTCCGTTTCAATGCAGATTCAAGCCTTGAAATATTGATCTTCGATTACGTACATAAGGTCTATTTTAACTAAAAAATTCACAAAAGGCACTCTGGACTTGTATTTTCTTAGAATCGACACTTTCTGTTTTTGGTTGTATGGATAAGTATGCTCATTTTTAGATCGTAAATATTCATTTTCCAGTGGATTATGAAGTGTCAATTGGAGGAACAATAAGGCGTTCTCCTCGATATTTTCACGACCACTGTAAAGGAATATACTTAATGTTCAACATAAATGGGCATTATATTACGCTTTCTTCAGAGTTTTATGTTGTAACTTTGAATATTGCTGATAGCACCAATTTGCTATCGTTCGAATTTTAACCATTGCAAGGTTTGATAAATATTCCTGATGTATATTTCTCTGTCACTGATTCATCCAAAGAACCATCATAATCCCTACAGTGGTATGACCTCTACCTGGCTATGCAGGCAGCGTGATCACGTCTACAGCTCCCCAGTCTAACGTAAGTGTTCGTAGGTGCTTTGTGTGAGCCTATCTGCATTCAGCTACTTTGTAACGTTCCCAACTACCTTTCTCGAGGTCCTTCATTTTCATCCTAACGGGTATACTTGTGGAAATTAAAATTTTTCAGGTTGAAGTTATAACTCATATTCATTCTTTCTGTAGACGAAGACTAAGATCACAATATTTTTGCATCCAGCAAAAATTTATCGTGCTCCCATCCAAAACATTCAAGTGTTGGACACTATTATACTTTTCGTATCTCGTACAGGGTAAATATATTAACGATCATAACATTCCTTTGGTATGCACATTTGTAAAACATCTCACTGAGTAAACTTGAAGCCTCGCATTTTTACCGGAAATTGTTTTCAATTTGTAAACAGGTGTTGGGGTCTTTTAATACCGTCACATGAGTGAACATGCTACAACAAAATCTTTTAAACTTGTTTCATGTGACAATAGAGCGCACGATGTGCTAAGTAAAAGCGACATTTTGGATCAAAGATGATACGCCATCTGTGAATGATTGAAAGGGGTTATATTCGATTTTGTTCGAATTGCTAGCCTTTGCAGTAGATACTGAAACCGAACCATCGAACATGGCACATATAGAACACGATAACATGACACAGTTATAGTATGACAAAAACTAAGGAGAAATTTACAAAACTTACCTGAGGTAATGGCATAATGCTGTATATAAAGTCTTTGCAGTGGAAAGTAAATTAATTGCGTCGTTCGAACTTATTGTAGACTCCCTAGAATATCGTCAATCAGCACAACAGCAAACCTTCGGGGGATTTCGGGCCAAATCAGAAACGATCGTAAAACGTCGGGATGTGAAAAATACGCTCGGGAAATGACATGTTTTTATCGATATCTCGCGATCCGCGCGCAGTCGCCACGTCAAATATCGACCGTTGGCATGAAAGAAATGTGTTTTAAAAATGTTACCAAGTGGGAGTGCCTCATTAAGGAAAAATACATTTGAACTGCCCATATTCAACTTTGATCCTTGAAGGGAGTAACTACTTCTCTTGACACATCATATTTGTTATTGTAGACAATCGTTATATATACTTCTTTTGATCAGTTACAAGTTACATTTTGACATATATGCGAATGTACTGCATTGATGTATGTCTTACTATGAGGGGTATCAAAATTCAATATGCCAGCCTAGAATAAGAACGCTTTACGAGGTTTGCCGTTCAATAATTTGAAACCATTCACTATCTCGTGAGACTTGAACCTCATAAATAAGATATTATTATCAAATAACCATTACATGGACTTCTGTTTCGAGTTCGTTTTGCGAAAGTACATCATACGTCAATGCATCCTAATTGCCTCATTGTCATTAATCCAAACCATTTTCTAGGTATTACTCGTGTACGTTGTATTCAGCATATATTGCCATTTTGGTAAATCATCTTGAACTAAAAGAATATTAGAAGTAATATTCAAAGACTTAGGAAACTTACTCGATAGTATGAAACAGATATTTAAGACGTGTATTTGATACATCTTCAATATAACACCTTTTAAAGAGGCACTCCCACTTGGTAACATTTTTAAAACACATTTTTTAATGCCAACGGTCGATATATGACGTGGCGACTGCGCGCGGATCGCGAGATATCGATAAAAACATGTCCTCAAAAAAGTAAAAGTTTGAATTCCGGTGGCCCACCTCAATTCAGCTTCCGAACATTGTTGTTCTGGGGCCATTGTCAACTAAGCTATGGAGTACGAGTCTACGCTGACGCTGCTCTACGCCACAGCAGTACCACTCGCGTCGGTGAGCGGTCATGTCCCATGGGAGAAAGCCGAGTTCTACTGACTCGGCAAAAAAACGAAAAACAAAGTTTGCTGATTCCACCAGAATTCGCATAGGTGACTAGCACAGATAGGTGCGGTTGATACATAGTATGCATAGTGGCCGCCCCGTGGTATGCGCGCATACCACACGCGGCGGCCGCTATGTATCGAACCACGCGTAACTGTGTGGCAGACGACAAAATGTAGTCATCAGAGGCAACTAATATTTTACACGTAAAAACTGATATCTATGTGGTATTGTTTAAAAATTTAATACAACTGATTGAGAATAATGAAAACGACAAAAACTAGGGAGAAGTTTTTAAAAAGAATTACCAGAGGTAAAGGCATTGATAATGATGTATATAGGCTAAAGTCATCACAGTATGAAGTAAGTTATTTGCGTCATTCAAACGTTTTTGGACTCCTTAGAATATCGTCAATCAGCACAACAACATACTTTCGCGTGATTTCGGGTCATAACTAGAAACGATCGTAAAACTTCGGGATGTGAAAAATACGCTCGGGAAATGATATGTTTTTATCGATATCTCGCGATCCACGCGGAGTCGCTACGTCAAATATCGACCGTTGGCATTAAAAAATGTGTTGTAAAAATGTTACCAAGTTGGAGTGCCTCTTTAAGGTTTAAGTAAGAGGTATGTGACAGGGTTTAAAATATTTAACCCTGTCTGTACATTTTGATTCCCACGTCTGACTCTTGCATATCCGTATGGGAAATACATTTTGGATTGTAACAGGCATTTGATGCGCATATATATATATATATATATATATATATATATATATATATATATATTATATATATATATATATATATATATATATATATATAATTAAATCATCTACTCTTCTGTAAACTGTATACAATCTGTGAAAGGCATCGAGGCCATCAAATTTATTTAAACATTTTCAAGACGTGTAACAGGCTTCTCTTATCATTCCCAGGTAAAAGGTCCAAACAGCGCTCATGAAAGACAATCCTGCATTCACGTGGACTGTATGTTATATGTACAAATAATGATGTATGCAAGTTTGTTTTAAAAAATCTATAATGGTTATTTCGTAAGCTCCAGCAATCAATACCTAACCTGATTGAGTGTATACTTTTACGACTGTATAAGCTCGAACTGAAATAGAAGTATGTTGTTTCATTTAGGGTAATCATTTTGCTGACTAACAAGGAGATCGTGGAAATGTTCTTGTTATATTCCAATGGCTACAAAAACAGCAAACAGTAAATATCCTTTCTAGTATGTTGACTACACTTGAAGATTTAACCATGCCTACCTTTTGAGTCAAAAAGAATTTACAGTGAATTTCAAAATAGCTTGGAATTACAACGTGCTTGCGCGATATAAGGCAAACTTTTTTTGTGATAGAAAATGACGCCACCTGCATTCATTACAGATGCTCGATAAATTTTGCAACAGTACCCAATATGGCGTTCACCTTGCCACAGTCAATATCGTCAGTGTTGTCGCATTCCCATTGAAAAACTCACCCGTACACTTACTGCTTGAGCATTCTTATAATGCCTTTATCACTTTTTCCGTCGATGAAACAGCACAGAACGCTAACGATGTTTTTTCGGTACAGTGCGTACGGGTTAGTTCAACGATTAGTGTTTCCTGCATTGATCGTGTTTTGCTCGTGAAAACAGTCGACGTCGAGAATTGGGTTAGATTGTTGTAAGATCTATCAAGAAGAACGTTTGCAATGGATGCAATTGGCGTTATTTTCTATCTCCAGAAACATTTTTCTAATAACCCAAGCACATTGTAATTCCAAGCTGTAATGAAATTCACTGTAGTTACCACGAATTTGTCTTTTTGTCTCATTATATCGCTGATTCAAATGTTACCGAAAAATATTCAATATCAGAACAGCAGGCCTGATTGTATATTTTTCCATCACCGTTTGAACCAGTACTTTTGACAGGAATTTGACCTCACCATTTGAGCTCGGATCTAAATTCATTGATATTGCTAGTACAAAAAGATAATCAAAACTTTTTTATTGAACATTTTAACTTGGATTCAATCTAGTGGATTTCATAAAGGTGTGGGGAATATTTAGTGTAGAGATATTGGCCGCCGATCATTCCCAGTGACACTGAAGAAACTCACAGTTCTCGATCAACAATAAAACATTGGTTTATTACGTTTAAACTCACAGTACAGAGCAGCACGCCGCATCCATGTGCGTTGCCATTGTAGGTTTCAAAAAGCATGATGGGAAATCTGGTAGTAATGAGAATTTAACCCCAGAATCACGACAAAATAACACGAATAAATTCAACTATGAAGCAAACTGTTGCTCAAAACTTTGTAACAAATATGTCAATGTTAACACAGTCCGCGCAAATAAATCATAGTACATGCACAGTAATGAGTGTCCTGAAAAATGTGCATTTTGGTCAAAGTTCAGCCATCGCCTGTACGTAGGTTCTCATAACTGTGTCCAAGCTCTAGAAAAGTCTCTGTTGATGTCATGCGCAGTAAGCGTTCAAAGCATCGACTGTAGTATGTCATATTTTGCCAAATTTCCGGAATCAAAATAAACGCGGTAAACAACAATAAACAGAATTAAGTTTTGGTCTAAACAACAACAAATAACAATAATAAAGTCGGTAGGTTTTCCACACCCTCCCCCTATTAAAGTTATTTTAACTTTAATATAGAGGTTTCCTAATCGTCCTCATTCTCGTTAGCAATGACACCAACAAGGCGATCTACCGCAGCAGTCTTTGCTCGCCGAGCAGGGCGTCTCAACTCTTGGTTGGTTGAGATCTTTCCTCTTCATCAGCTGAAGTGCATGTCTGGTTAATCACAGGGTCAGCTTCTGGTTCAGCTATAGTGCCAACCCTGTTGTGTCGTTAGTTCCGCTGACTTCCAGATCACACACCAACTGGAGTGGCCTCTCAACAACATAGCCACTGCCTGTCCGGATCTTGTATCCTCTTATCACTCCATCCTTACCCACTATGTTGTCTACAATCCGTCCTATCTTCCAATTTGCTCGATTCTTGGTCGTGTCCTTGAGTAGAACAATAGAGTTCTTTCTTGGTAACTCCTGATCCTTTGCTTCAATCCTCTTGCTGTAACGTTCCTGCAAGGCGTGAAGGTACTCATTCAACCAACGTTTGCGAACGGTTTCTCTGCAGGATCTTAAGTACTTCAGACGCTTGCTCATCACATCTCTCGAGTCATCCATGTCATCGATGCTCTCCTCCAGAAACCGCGCTGGTTGTCCACGCAACAGCAGGTTTGGGGTGATCACTACTTGCTCGAAGTCTTCTTCCATATAGCACAATGGTCTGTTGTTCATGAACGTCTCCACATCGAGCAGAACTTCCTCAAGCTCTTCAAATTTCAGTAGTGCTCTTCCTATAGCTTTCGACAGACTTCTCTTCATGATGCCGATGAGTCGTTCAAAGAATCCACCCCACCATGGAGAACGTGACATGTTGAACTTCCACTCTATGTTATGTGTTGTCAAATAGTTGAACAAATCTTCATCCTTTTGCAACGTCGACAACCACCGTTTGGTCGCGATGAAGGTCTTGGCGTTGTCGCTCACCATGACTCTTGGTGATCCTCTCCGTGCAACAAACTCCTTCAACTGTCGCTTGAATTCATTCACAGACAGGTCTCTGCAAAGCTTAAGATGCACAGCTCTGGTGCTGGCACACGTGAAGAGGGCAATGTAAGCCTTTCTGGTCTCATACTTTTCTGATTTGTACATCAGTGGCCCTGCAAAGTCCACACCTGTCACATCGAACGGCTCAGTGAATACCGTTCTGTAGGTGGGCAGGGCTGATGTAGCTGGAGCATCTAACACCTTTGCACGATACTTCGCACAGTAGCTGCATTCGTGTCGTATAGATTTGACTATGGATCGTAGCTTTGGGATCCAGTATTTCTCTCTGATCTCACACTGGACAAAATGCTTGATATGCGTTTAGCATATTTACGTATATTGATGTATATGGAACAGAATACTAATTGCATATGCAGCGTATATCTTTGTATATGGAACATTTCAATACGTTGATGTGCGTAGCGCATTTCTATGCAAATCATGAGTATACGTAATGCAGATCTTTACACACTAAGTGTACACTGTAGTTTTGCATTTTGTTAGCATACGTACTGTATACTGAACGTATTTGACACATGTACAGAATCAGCATATGTATATATATTGTTGTATATCAAACATTTTGCCCAGTGTTACTCATTGTTGTTGCAACTCCCCCGTGTAATGTCTGAAGATGGCAGTGCTCAATGATACGTCTTGCCAGGGCAGATCTTCTTGGGATGAAGATAGGGTTGTAACCTGGAACTCTGCCATGACACCTCAGTATTCCATCTTCATCTGCTGCTAATGTGACATCTGAAGTCATGTCGTTTGTTTGCTGTGTTATGTGGATCCATATCTTCTCTGATGCTGTGATCTCTGATTTAGTGAGTGGGCCAACTCGTCTCATCCCCTTACAGCCATCTATGAAACGCTTCATATATGACGTTATGCGTAGAAGCTTCCAGAATTTGAACTTGCTCAGAAGCTCTTGTGACCATGCTTTCATCTCATTCTGAGTTGCATCTTCCAGTAGAAGCATCACTTCTCTTTTCTTCATTGATTTTTTCTCTGACTTGGCTCCCTCTGACTCGGAAATCTCTGGTTGAACTGGTCTGTCACCTTCACTTGAGAGCCAGCTTGGCCTTGAGAGCCAGCTTGGCCCTTGTCGACCACATCGTCCCAGGTCGACTTGGTGCTGACCCTCTAGTTCCCAGGTCGCTTGGATTTTCTGCTGTTGGCACATATCTCCACTTATACTCTGTCAGCTCGCCAATCTTCTTGACCCGATTGCGCACAAATGTTGACCATTCTCCACGGTTAGACAGCCAGTGTAAAACAGTGGTGCTGTCTACCCAACTGTGACAAGCTGTGATGGGGAAATTGGCCAAGGCTTTGCTGACGTTATTCTGTAGTTTGGCTAGGGTATGTGCAGCTTTCAACTCAAACCTTGGAATGCTCATGTGTTTAGGAGCTATTCTCGCTTTAGCTGTGAGTAGATTCTGGCTGACCGGTGTTGAGTTCTCATACGCAACGATGTATATTGCAGCACAAACAGCAGTCTTGCTTGCGTCAGCAAATCCATGCATCTCATAATGTGTTGGGTTGCCAGTGAACACACAGCGTGGTACAGTTATGGTTGGTGTACGCTGCAAGCTGTTTACCCACATCTGCCATTTCCGTTGAATTTCATCTGGAATTTCCTCATCCCAATGTAGCTGAAGAAGGCACACTTCACTGAAGATCAACTTCACAGTGATAGTAACTGGAGAACTCCATCCAAGTATGTCAAAGATGCTGTTGATATCAGCTAACATCTTCCTTTTAGTGATTGGTTCACTGCTCTTCTGACATGATTCAAAACTGATCGTCAATGTGTCCTCCTCCTTGTTCCATGGAATACCTAAAATCTTTGTCTCATTGCTAGATGTGTTGTCAAGAAACCTTGTTGTGTAAGTATCTTCTTCCTGCTTGTCGTTCTCTGCGCTGAGGTGATCGATGTTGCTATGCCATTTGTGAAGATTGAAACCACCCTCTGACAGTATTTTAGTGGACTCTGCCTTGAAAGTCGCAACATCATCTTCTTTGTTTCCACCACCTTGAATATCGTCAACATATGTATCTTCCAGCAAGCTGTGTACTGTTGCTGGATATTCCTGTTCATAGTCCTCAATGTGCTTCTGCAATGTTACACCGAGAATATATGGACTTGACGTCGCTCCAAAGATCACTCGTGTGAATCTGTACTCTGTCACCTCACGATCCTGTAGGTGTTGTACCACAGAACTCGCAGTGCATCCCTGTCTTGTTTGTGCACTCTGATTTGCAGGAAAGCTTTCTGAATATCTCCTGTGATACAGAACTTTCGCATGCGATTTCTTGCAATGATGTCAAACAAGAGTGGTTGTAGTGGTGGCCCTGTCTCTAGGCAGTCATTGAGTGAAGGGCTTCTCACGTTGGCTCTCGCTGAGCAGTCATACACTATTCTCATCTTTGTTGTTTCTGCCTTATCTCGAATGACGGCTTGATGTGGGACATAATGTACTATCTCCCCCGTTTGATTGGCTGGTACAGGCTCAATCACTCCCATGTTGATTTGTTCTCTCATGATTTCATCGTACTCTTCTAATCTCCCGATTTTCTCTAGTCTCTTTGTTGTGCTGTATAGCCGAGCTGTGCACAAGCTCTTATTTGTAGGAAGTGGAACATGATCTTCTTTCCAAGGTAGTTTTGTTTCATAGTATCCACTCTCTGCCCTAGTCAACTGTTTCTTGAACTCTTCGTGAATTGCTGCACTCTCCTAGGGTCTGTCGTGCGAATCCTCTGGTAGTCTGCCACTCCTAATACAATGTGAACTGGCATTGAAACATCCGTTGTCTCTTCCTCGCTGAAATGTAACCGGCTGAGTCGTCTGTGTTGTTTCTTCAATGCAGGAATGCCTGGGTTAGGCAGGTGGGTTAATATATCTTTCTCAGCATTCACACACTCCACATTGAATGAGAAACCATCAACTGCTAAGGACTGTAATGTGATACTGTACACCTCAACAATCTTCCTTACAGTGCCATACTGCTCTGCTCAATACAACGTTGTTCTGTCTTCGCTGGCTTCAAGTGCAGTTTTGTGATCAAGTCTGAGCATATGTATGAACTCCCTGCACCTGTGTCAAACATGACTCGAACTTTCTCCTTCCCCACTTTGGCAATAACAGTGGCATGTAATGCTGAGGCATGATCCATCACTGAGCTCAATCCCTTTTGTACTTTGGTATTGTCCGACACATTGAGCGTTGATTTCCTTTTGTCACAAATTGATGTACGATGCTTTCCTTTACAATTCTTGCATCGTCCCTGGATCTACAGTTAACTGCAAAATGGCCAAATCCTGTACAGTTGAAACCCGTTCTGTTTCTTCGCAGTATTGCTCTCTTGGTGGCCACATCCAGTACTCTGATACAGCCATTATTCGAATGATCTTCTTAACTGCAATACACACATTTAGTTTTGCGACCTAGTCTAGCCTCTCCATTACTTTCAAGAAGTAACCTTTCTTCTTCTTTCCTTCAAAGCACGAGTCTTGCTGTATCATCTCTCCCTGTGGTAATCTTATCTTCACTTACTCTCAGGGGATTTCTCTCGACATACTTTCGTAGATTTTCAACAAGCTGTTCCAAACCCCACTCTTCCCAATCATCGTCCTTTTGTACGAGAACTTCTCGAACTGGGCCAAGCTTGTCCATCAGAGTGTAGACTGAGCTTTGTGCAGTAGTCAGTTTCCTCATTGTTGTGAGAGTGCGAACTATCCTGGCAAGCCTGTTATAAAAGTCGTGAATGTCACGCAACTTGTGAATGTTGGTCACTACTGGTAGTTCCTCAAGTTCCTTTATCAAGGCTTTGTGCACCTTAATGTCCTTCCCATATGTCTCGACTAGTATTCTTTTGGCTTCCTGATATCCATCTGAGGTATGCGGTAGCCCTAGGATATCCTCCTTTGGTTTGTCTTTCACTAGCTCTAGTAAGTAATTAAACTTACTGATTTCTGCAAGATTGGAACCATCCACCTCTACTGTAAACTGATTCCACCCTTACGAAAATAGTCTGTAGATATTCTATTGAACTCTGATATTCTATAGAAATTCTGTATATTTTATGGAAATCTGATGGAAATATGCTTCTGTTGAAATTCAATTGAAAATTTTCAATACAATTCTGTAGAAAAATTTAAATGTTATAGAATTTTAATGTGTATAGAAACTTTAAATTCTATTGAAGTTTGCTGATAATTTTCTGTAGAAAATCTGCAGAAATTAAACATATTTTTTATGGAATTTTTCGGTTCCATAGCTTTTGTGGAAATTTTTTTTCTGTTTTTTTTCCCCACAGTTTACACTGTTTCAGACTTAAGTTCATGTTTTTGCATGTTGGCATGAGCTTTGATAAGAACTCAGTGACATATAGCTGGTTTCAATATGGAAAAGGTAGTGACATTTACCTATGGAGAGTTCTAAGCACATTCTCGTGTACCCTTTAATTCTGAAAAGCTATTTTCATTTACACACACATCCCAGGAAAATGTGTATATAGTTTCAATTGTACCATTCCTTTTACAATTGCTTTTGTACATTTCATGACTGTACACAGACCAACCAGACTCTCTTTGTTTGATCCTAAGTCAAGTGAGCTGACCTGTCTTTGCTTTGTTATGCAAATAGTTTCCTGCCTTTACAATGGGTTGATTACATAATAGTGTAGCCACGCATTATTCATTTGAACTTGAGGCAGTCCACAGTGCACATGGCTCTTATGAAAAGTACTAAAGTTCAACTCCAAATTGCATGGAACATTAGGATCCAAGGTCCATTAGCAAGATTCTAACAGTGTTATGAAGAAGGGAGCTCACTAATATGTCACGACTGTAAGGATCCACATTGCAGCATCAACTGAAAATTACGTGAGTTAAGATACACAACACTTTAATTATGCACTTGGCTGAGGTCAAACTGCTAGACTGGAGAGGTAGGCCTTGCATTCATATGTGTAGGTTGCTTTATATTTTGTAGTCCCTGTATGTTTCATCAAGTTTTGATCGATTGTTAATCATGATTCTTTTAGAAATAAACTACATGTTTATAATTTACTTGCTGACTGATTTTTTGTGAGTTTTGCAGTAATTCATTGCATTGGTATCTATGGCAATATCATAAGGTGGTATTCCTTACTTAGTAAAACTTTAACACATATTGTTGTCATACCTTCTAAGAGATTGAACTCGTATAAGACAAACAAACTTCTGTAAAAGAGTGCAAAAAATTAAATATATTTCTACAGAAATTCTACATAAAAATTCTGTATAATGTGGTAGAAATTCAATATAGTGCTACAGATACTCTGTAGAACGTGTATTGAATTTACATAGAAATTATGTAAATTCTACAGAAATGATACAGAAATTCTGTTGAATTTCTACAGAAAAAGGGGGCCAAAACTCCATTAAACGCCGTTAATTTCCATAAAGGTTCAGTAGAATTTCTGTAGAAATTCTGTATCACTTTAATTGAATTTTGTCATCAAATTCGATAGAATTTCTACAGAAAATTTCATAAGGGCAAAAACGTAACCAATCCTTGTAGTCGCATGAGAACGGTGTGATTGTATATTTCTGAAGCTTCACTGCTTGTGTTGAGGGCGCTGTTGAAGATGCATGCTCCCCCCTGTGGTCAACTCGTTCGGCACGGTTGGCTTCGATCTGTCTCTCGAAATCTAGTTTCTGTCTATACCACTCTTCCTCTCGTTTTTGTTGGCGTGCAGTTGCCATCTCAATTTCCATTTGTTGTTGAACTCTGTATTTTGATTGTTGCTCATTTACCACGCGCTGGATATGTAGCTCTTTTTCAAGCTTGAGTTGTACGTCTCTTTCCACAGCTTCGTCTAGCTGTTTTCTGATACGCTGCCGCGCCTCCCTAAATAACTGGATGGACACTTTCTGTGTTGATGTCCACTCCTTCACATGTTCTAAGTCTGACTCTGCTTCCAAAAGATATTCGGCTGTCTCGTCTTTTAATTTGTCTAATCGCTTGATCAACTCTCCTATTTGTTCATATGCCGTGGTAATGTCCGCCGTGTCCTCACTGTTGGATAGCTCTGCAATTTCATCAAGTTTGATTTCGGCAATTGCCAGCTGTCGTTTGAATCTCTCCTCGGTGAATGCCATGTTTTGTGCACGTTTGTAAGCACTGCGATCAATCGGTTATTCGACTGCAAAACCTCGTAGCAACTGCGTCAGTTCTGCTTTCCCACGGTAACTTTCATCTAATTTGATTGATGATGCAATGCTGTGTACAACACTTAGTCCTATATGATGTACTCACGCTCTTTCCAGTATCTTTCTCCCGTCGTGGTCGCCACCGTTCAGTGTGGGGAATATTTAGTGTAGAGATATTGGCCGCCGATCATTCCAGTGACACTGAAGAAACTCACAGTTCTCGATCAACAATAAAACATTGGTTTATTACGTTTAAACTCACGGTACAGAGCAGCACGCCGCATCCATGTGCGTTGCCATTGTAGGTTCCAAAAAGCATGATGGGAAATCTGGTAGTAATGAGAATTTAACCCCAGAATCACGACAAAGTAACACGAATAAATTCAACTATGAAGCAAACTGTTGCTCAAAACTTTGTGACAAATATGTCCATGTTAACACAGTCCGCGCAAATAAATCATAGTACATGCACAGTAATGAGTGTCCTGAAAAATGTGCATTTTGGTCAAAGTTCAGCCATCGCCTGTACGTAGGTTCTCATAACTGTGTCCAAGCTCTAGAAAAGTCTCTGTTGATGTCATGCGCAGTAAGCATTCAAAGCATCGACTGTAGTATGTCATATTTTGCCAAATTTCCGGATCAAAATAAACGCGGTAAACAACAATAAACAGAATTAAGTTTTGGTCTAAACAACAACAAATAACAATGATAAAGTCGGTAGTTTTCCACAAAGGCGCAAAATTAAGAAAGCTCACGGCAAATCGACCGTATATATATAAGAGCTGAATATAGGGAATGAAAACATTCAGCATTCTGGCATAGGTCATATATCGTCACAAACATCGATCGCTAATCACAGAACGCCGTGTCTTTGCAATAACATACAAATGAAGTTGAAATGAAATTGCATTATTATTGAACCATTATCATGATCTTCGACTGCCTAATTCTTGCACGGTTGATTTTAGCAAGTGTTAGGGTTTGGGTCCGCTAATGGATATTATGTTGTCTGAATGGTCCGAGCGTTAACGTTTGGGTTCTGGACACATCCAATAGCTAACCCAAGTCCCCCATACTCACTGCTAAACGTTCAGCTTAAAATCGGGAGAACAACAGCTGTGATATGTTTAGGGTAAAGGTGAGTCAGGCAGTATGTGCGGAGCTGCCAGAGTGCAAAGAAGAATCATGGGCGTTATAAAGGTCGTTATCTAATTTCCGGGTCCACACACTGATTTGTAAAATTACCGCTCACCATCTCCCTTCAGAGACTAGCTGGCGAGAGAACGTCGGGATACAGAGACAGAGTAGCAGCTCAAAGTCTTCACAGACCGCACCGAACAAAAAATACGGAATTTATTCTCTGGTCGTTCTACGTAACGACAACCCGCGTCTATGTCATCAATCTTTCATCGGTATTTCTCTCACGATCAAAGTGTGTCTGACGTGAAAATATCGTAAAAAATTGTCATTGTTATTAGAGTAAGACAAAATAATCGACTAGGCAAATTTTGCGTCCTTTTGTTTTAGTTTTGTCACCGATATGGGGCTTCGTATTCGTATAGACTCCGCCGACGTCTGAACTTTCAAGGCACTGTCACCTTCATGGGGTAGACATATACGGTTTCCGCTGCAACAAGAAGGTCAAGTGCGGTGTCCAGGCCTCCAAAAGTCATGCAATGATATCGATTTTTTTATAGACATCGACAATAATCCCAAAAACGAAAACACAAGAGTATAGTCTTAAGGAATTAGGTAAATAATTTCCGGAAACAACGAACTCCAAACTGGTCGCGTTACCGTGGGCCCCTAAGCATTGTAACAAGGGTCTAGCGAGACGTCGCACAGTGTTCGCGCCGTCGTGATTCACTTTGGTTTTGTTCCCGAAAAATAGCGTAATTTTGTCTGTCGTAAATTTCTAGCGGATGGTACGCGTAGACGGAGAGGTCTTCTGGCATTTGGTCCATACACAAACGTGAACGCCGTGTCAATTCCTCACTTGGCAAGCGACGGACGACTGGAAATGATTGACAACTTGCCCAAGGCGTATTAATATTATTCCTAAAGTAGTTCAAAAGTTTAAACGCGGAATCGTTATGGAAAACCTCTTGTACTTTGCAAACATTACGAATTCTATCTAGGCTTGTGCATGTTTTAAGTATATTATTCCCTAATATCTTTCTTCGTTCAGCTCGGTAAATATTTCCTTCGCTGAACGAAGAAAATATTAAGGAATAATATCTAATTATTTCTTATACATGGATGTTACATATTGGTGCTGTTCCCTTTGTGCTTGAGTTCGTACAGACACCTCCTGGTCATTTACATACAATTGAAATGTAAACTCGTCATATCATCGTCTGTGCATATATGGATATCATGCGCAGTCAGATCCTCTTACACTGCCACGCCGATATCATTATCATTTTATAGCCTTGTTTACAAGTTCTTGACTTATTGGTCACCAGGCGAAAAGTAACGTGTTTAGGTATCACTCAATTACAGCACAGTTGCCGTCAAAATGAATGACCTCTGTAACACAAGCTTTTTGATGGATTATGTCACGACGCAATTCTCCTAAAAATTAGTAATAAGATGTGCCTTGGTGTTATAAATCAGTACTGATTTATACCGATCACGTGATCCGGCTGTTTATCGCAGCATAAGAGGCTTTGATCACTTTGGTTGTGCACGAGGTGTCATTGAACCGATAATTTTATCAATCACGGTCGTTGATATATTACTTTACTGTTTATCGATATTTTGATTATGTCAATAAAATTTGTATCCTGTAACAAAATATTTCGAATCGCTGCCCTTATGCTATGGCATCACCGCACCGCAAGAAACGTAACGATACCAATGCTTTTACGAAGACTGGGGTAAATTTTAGCAGGATATGCTTGTCAGACAAGGCTAGTAATCACATACAAAACGTTAATACACTTTAAAGATGCACCGCGAATTGAATAGCAAATCATTGTATCGCTTTGACCTCTGTGTCGGAAATTATATCTGCTGGACAAAAATGAACAATACTTTAAGGAACATTCTTGAGGTCACTGTACTCCATGGCCTTTTAATCGATTGAAATTCATGTGTTTATTCTAAATGGAGATATTTTTAGAACAGTAATTACAATATCAGTAAAAGTTCTAGATTGTTCCTATATTCTCTAGTATAACCATTTGAGTATAAATAGGGACAGTTTTCAGCCAGACATTTGGGATCGTGTAACTGACGTGTTACTGACTGTGGAAACACCAGCAGTATTAACTTCAAGATTTTTCAAGACCTTCACTGCCACGCTGGAATTATACCCTGGACCAACCTTAAGCCTGAAGCCAAGGATTGCATCGGTATTTCTCACTGTCTGACTCAACTCAGAGACTGGAGATTTTGCCGTCCCAGCTGAGAAAGGTAGCCTGTAAACTCTTACAATTTGTACTTTTTTCCCTTGACTCAGTGATTAGTTTATTTTTTGTAATAAATTTTATTTTGATGAAATTCGCTGACGTCACCTTTTTTATCACGTAACAAAATATTTAAAAAAACTGACTCTGAATGATGGTCCTCTAATATCGTTTACAGATATGTAAGATATTGCAAATGACACAAGAAAGTAGCCGAATTTCCATTCCTGCATGTCCTTTGGTCTTCAATCTCCGGCAAACTGAGAACTGTCTTTTACAAAATGTATAATCATTGTTCGGTTGTTGAATATTGTAACTCAAAGACTGATCATGCAGAAAATGTAATAAACATATCAGTGTTCAATGTAATTTTCAAGCAGTTTTACCGAATGTAAAATAAATTAAAACATCTCTCACACTGCACCGTTAGCGTTACACACCTCAATTTTTCAATATTTTCCTCGTGCTCTCCCCTGGAGTGTTCTGTCATTACTTAGTGAAAAAACAAACAAAAACATCCCTCAGATTGCACCGGACTGCGACATCGCACACATCAATTTCTCAAAATTTCCGACGCAAGATGGGGGACACCGTACTCTCTGACACTTCCCCCGGCCTCTCTCATGTTCTCCCCTGTACTTTCAAATTCTGCCAAGAAGTGAAAATGACAAAATGAAATTCACAGTCACAACCATATGGTACTGTTTAATTTGGATTGGTATCTGGACAGGGTTTTCACAGAGATATCTACCTTTTCAGCCGTCATGAGATAGCCCATGATAATCTAGCAGGGTACATCAGCATTTCAAAGGCCTTCACTATTGCTTTATATATATTTGTAAATTTTACAAATAAGTGTATCGATAGTTAACTTCTCTAAGTGGGGGAGTCAGTCAAACCTTCTGTGCTAGAGGGGGGTTCCTTAAAATCATCATGGTTGGCAGTGAGGTTACTTGTGGATATGTCGGAGTTTCCGATGAAATTTCTCCGACGTACCCCCCGGCCGTGCATAAAGATGGCTCCCTTAATTTGTAAATTTATCAAACCCGGAACCCCTTATGAAGCAGTATTCATGATATGTCACGTAAAATATGGTCGGGATAAATTGAATAATATGAGTGAACATTTATTCAATCATGATTTGTCCGGTTAGTTCAGTTGTGCTTGTCTTAAAACCAAATAGCATGGCTGGAAAGGTTATATCTATACCATTGCATATGATTATTCTCTACTCAACAATTCGCGAAAATGACTACCGTAACAATGGGTATTCTTGCAATTCGTAAATTGTTTGTGTTCTATTGTAAAAGTCATGTTCTCTTATCTCTTAATGCGCATCATTTCGTTCACAGTTTCAGTCTCTCCGTATCAAGTCTTTTCTTTTGACAGAACTTATTATACACTTTTGAAAAAAAATGTTGAAGAGCTTAACCCTTCTAAATCTATATATTTATTTATTTATTCGTATAAATAACAGGAGTAAATTCCCAATTACAGGCTCCGCAAAACATAAAAATACATAAAATACAGACAAACAAAAACTAAAACTCCATAAGCTGTATCTTTTGGCTATTTTTTGAGAACGTTTGTTCTGTTGTTTCCCTACACTTTCTGCACTGAATCCCTAAACTGTAATTTAATACCAAGTATTTAGCATATCAACACAACCTATATGAGTATACTCTCCATTGTTATTGTTGAAAATCGTATTCAAGAGTCCGGACTAGAATTCACGGTAAACAATAAAAATGATCACTACACACATTCAAGCTGTGTTGACAAAAGGAATACAGCATGATAAACGGATTAGGGTCAGACATAGTATTTGATATGCAGAAGCAGAATACTGGAAAACTTGCCACAAGTTACAGCTTATGTCCCTTTTACGCAAAGGACAATTACAAAGAACATACAAATCATGAATAAAAATAATTCCTTACACTTGTTTTAAAAAGACTAAATCTGTTAAAAATGTAAATACTCGGGCGCAATTTTTTTATATCGTTGTAAGTGCTTAAAGCACGTGGCAAAAAGGAGTGTTTACGAACATTTATTCTGGAAAATGGTACCCGAAATGATATACGTTTACCCGTAGACTACGTTGAACGTTCAGTGGGATTTGAGTTAAATGAGAACAATTTACTGCAGAATGAACACATTTATACAGGAAGCTAAGATCAGAAACCTTCCTACGATTGTATAGAGAAGGCAAATTGAAAAATTTGCATAATTCTGTGTATCCTGATGAACAGTAACGCATATTCAATTTAAAACATAAGTACTTAATGAATTTATATTGAACACCTTCAACCTTATCAACAAGATTCTGCTGCCACGGATTCCAGATAACAGAACAGTATTCGTACCAGGGCGATATACAGAGTCCTTAAAGATTTAACATCACTGAAATCTTTACAATAACGCTTTAAAAAGCCAAGGTAACGCATTGTTTTCATTATTTATATGCTCAGAGAAGTC
This sequence comes from Ptychodera flava, assembly GCF_041260155.1. Classification (NCBI taxonomy): domain Eukaryota; kingdom Metazoa; phylum Hemichordata; class Enteropneusta; family Ptychoderidae; genus Ptychodera; species Ptychodera flava. The sequence goes on from NC_091949.1 coordinate 4,617,215, forward strand.
CATGGAGCTACTAAGGATAACGCCCAAGTCCATTACAGATGTACATCGTGCAATCGGCACTGTATCAATCTAATTATTCAATAGTGGAGATAAAACGTCTCTATATACCATGAGCGAGCACAACTCCGCAATTGCAAGTATTAACTGTCCCCTTTTCAGGACAGGGCCATACCATTAAATAAGGTATGTTTACGGAAACGCAATTGAAATTTCTCAATTTTTTCTCCTCTATATGTTTACATTTGTATCTGGCAGTCATTTTGGCTCCTCTGAAACATGATTCTGCTTGTGAGTATCGTCGTTCTGTGGTCAGGCATATTTTAAATGGATACGTTTGTTTGTTATTAAGTCTGTCGTGCAATGATTTGCCTTCTTTGATGTCAGGTGTAAACATCCGCGGGTAAGGCAACACTATATGCTGTTAAAGAACCCCTGTAAATGTGATGTTACTGAGGTAGTTTGTCACACGAATGTTCCAGGTAGTCATCGACACCTGTAAAATTGTGAATTAAACCAGCAAGAACTTAATTATAAGTCGATTTGCATACAAATCGCATATACACCATATTGGTGGTAAAAGCTCAAGCTAATTCCCTTTTGCGAGGATGTTTTCAGAGTTTTGACGCAACATATGTTTTAATGATATTAAAATAATGAAGATACTTTACACTTAATGAAGGAAAACAGAATTTCATGTGATGGGTTTGCAACGTGTCACAGTGAGTTACGAATGCTATTTCTGACATGTATTGAAAACCAAGAGCTGATATTTATATTTTTTGATTTGATTTATTGTTTTATCTTTAATTCAAATCTATCGTGTGATCGAAACCACGCCTTTTATTTTTATTATTATTATTATTATTATTATTATTATTATTGTTGTTGTTGTTGTTGTTGTTGTTGTTATTGTTGTTTATTTAAGATATAATTATCCATATACAAAAACAGATACATGAACAGTAAATCACAGAAAAGGAGTTAAAAAATCCAATTACACCAGTATTTCCATAATTTACTATATGTGAAAATGGAAAAATCCAGAACTGCTGAAATTATGGGGTTATCAGAGATATGCAGTCTACTGAGAAAACCCACTGCTTTTTTCTAAACAGTTCGTCAAATTTTAAAATCGATAAGTTAAAAAACAAAAGGCTGGTACTTTGCACATGATTGTATGTGAAACCTGTCAATTTACGATAAACCTAATAAAAAGCTTTTCTCATTGTGTTAAAAACATTCACTGAAAAATTAGACCAAAGATACGCACAATAAGGGACATCACAGAAAACAGTAAACAGGTGGTTTTAACTGAAAGCGATGCGAATTAAAAATCTCGAATAAGAGCATTGCCTTTCGCATAAAACAGGTGAGTCTGAGCTTGAATGTCATCGTCATCTTTTAGGTCAGAGGTTATAACGTGTCCAAGGTACTTATACACATAAACATAGTTAAGCATTCTATTATTCAAATATATCGGGGCTTGTCGCAGCTTCCTTACATTCGGTTGTATAAAACATACATACAGTTTTTTTCTCATTAAAGAGTATTGAGCATTCGTTGCCATAATGACGACAAGCGTTTACTAGCATTTGCTGCCCCGTGAGAACCGGTGGAAAAAATAACAAAGTCATCTGCGTATTAAAGTCACCAATAAGACAACCATACGGTAGAGAAGCAAGTGATTTGCTAAGATTATCTAAATAAACAGTGAGGAGTATCGGCAATGTAATGCCTCCCTGTTTAACCCCGTTTATTGAATGGAATGGTTCAGAAAGGCACCCATTCCATCTGATAACAAAGTCCTGATATCTATAAAGGAATGACAGTAATATAATCAGATATTGGTGTACGCCAAAACAGTGGTCATGAGATGTTTCAGAACAATACCATGAATAAACATGGAGAGAAGCAAAGTGCTAATAAGATGCAAATCTTTGAAGATGCATACTTCAGGTGTTCCGCTGTAATTCCATCCATACCAGAGGTACCTGTTTTAAGATCACTACTTAATTCAGAAATTTCACTGTGATGCACAATCATGTCTTCAGAGAACTTAATATTTGGGAAGGCAGGTGTACAATCTGTACCAGTATTTGTCAGAATAGTCTCGTGGTGGTGTTTCCACATTTTTACAACCTTATCATCACCATGAGAACCATCAACAGATGACGGTGCAGGTGGTTTACCTTTACGTTTGGCTATTTCTTTCCAGTAGGCTGTTGAGTTGTTGTCTAAACTTTGAGCCAAAGCATTTGCAGGAAGCTCATTCTCAATTCGTTTGCAATATGCTAGCTGCCTTTTAAAATGTGCTCTTGATTTGCGCATCAAGTTGAAAAAGGGACTATATTTTGGGGATCCATTATCCTTCGATAAAATAAAATCTGTACGAGCTTTTTCATAATGCTGTTTAACTTAATCATTCCACCCCGGAACAACGTGTTTGATTGCTCCGAAATCTTTGGGGATTGTCTTGTCAGCAGCTTCTAAAATTGCACATGTGATGTCATTATAGAAAGTGTCAATGAGGTCATTATGAATACAACAATATGGATCTTTACATGTTAAGGCCGTCATCGGAATATCGATACGGAATGAAAGTTTATCACAAAGTACCTCATAATTTGTTACCTGAGTACTGGACGCTTTGCTCCAACATGTTTTTTGACTACGTGTTTGTTCGTGTCATTTAAGTCTGGTAACATGGCAAGCTTGAGTGAAAATAGAACAGGGAAATGGTCAGATGCAATGATGTCATACTGAACTCTGACTGACTGCAAGATATTATTCACTGACTTGGTACAAATGATGTGATCCAGCCAGCTACGGGCCATGCAGGAGTCACTTAAAGTGTGAGTCCTGCCACATTTTGAGACTTTTTCGTTTGACTTGGGGCGTATACTATAGTTCTGGCTGTCAATGAAATTGGTATTAATAAAACAAACATTTACACACAAACTGAAGCTTATTTGGGCGGTTTTTAGACGGTTGTATTATGTTATTTCGACGAAAACACGGAAAAGTTGCACTTTTCGATTTCCATCATGGCGACATTTTCCGGAATTGCCGAGCTCGCCCCGTTTTGGCGTAAGTAGCCGTGACGTCACTAATAGAACGGGTGATGGTGACTTCGTCATTGACTATGGAGATAGTGATAATTTCATGAGTGAAAGCAGTGCAACTGAGAATGTCATCGTCACAGAAGATATGACAAAGCTGTTCAGAATTTACAGGCCTGCAAATTTTAACAGTCGGAACCTTAACCTAAACGAGAACAAGAGCGGAACTCTTGTTGACCGTCGCGTCAGTGACAAGCCCACCGTGACCACAGTCAAACACACCAGTGCACTACCGTACACACAACCGCAAGCTAACAAATATGTCAGGAGTTGCCGTCCCACCTTATTATTACTTCTCAACACAAATTGCCTCGTTCAAATCTGTATATAACAATTTGAATTACACCATGACGCTTGTAGATAAATGTAGTAGAGATCAAGCACAGGGGGTTGTCTAAATGTTCGTCCCCAGGGTGGGTAGGTGTTTCGTTGTATCGCTAATAAAGATATATTCTACCAACCTTTGGTGTTTCGGTCTTAACTTAGCACTGCCTGACAATCTTGCGTATACGTTTTATCAACATGCTGCCTCTATTATCTGATGAGTTTGAGTGCCTAATTAGCCAAATTAATCAAGGGTAAATTACTAATCTGTGGACGCTCTCACCAGATTATCACCAGATTAAATTTGACAAAGTCAATAACGAACGCACCAGCAAGGTAGATCTTCAGTTATACCTTGCTGGCTACTTCTCCGCGGCCCCGCATCCAAACATGTTTTGGGCAACCTGTCGCAGTCTTGCTGCTGTTCTCGCTCTTGTCCACAGTTGATGTTGATACACGCGAAGCTTTCTGGTGACAATGGTCGTACTGGTACGGCATTGCGAATACATAATCGATGTAGTAACTCCAGGAATTAAAAGTCTATCTTACCGTACATCTGGCTTCCGAACCGTGTTTATTCTAAGTCACGGCACTCGAAATTTGCACCGCAGAAAACGCTTGTCTGAATGCCTCTTTTCCGACCCTTTCTTGTAATTTTGTCAAATGCGGCTAATACATCATCCTAAAATGCAACAAACTGACAATGGCTGCATTACTTCAGCCACCAAAGGCGTAACTTCTCACCATGTTGCAGCCACAGCCGTCAGCATTCGCTATGGCCGAGGTGAACACACTCACTCGTACGTTCTATTAGTTACGTCATTTCCGGTGGCAATCCCCGCGAATAGGCCAAACCGGAATTCGAATCGACCACGGTACAAACAAAGCCATGTGCGCAAACGCACATAGACGTACGTGTATTTCCATACGCGTTAGTACACATGTGGGTTTGTTTGTACCGGCATCACGTGATTATTTGGGCGTACTGAGTCTGTAGAATGCATCGCGTCCTTTTTATTCCGGAGTAGAACCATTCCGAAACGACCCGAATGGCAGCTAACTTCAAAGTCGCTCAACATATTGCACTTTAATAATATTTAACCGCGTTGTTTCATTGGGTGATGCATTTATTTGATAAAGTAGGGGTGGCAAAATCATATAGCATGGCTCATTTTAAGCAAAATAACTTTAAATTTATGCGGGACATACACTTTAAGTATGTAAATGTGTTAGAAGGTAAACGCTCAACATCAGCAAGGACGAGATAAAGCTGTCATTGATAAAGCTGTCTAGGAAAGCATATTCGTTCTTACCTCTATCCGGGTCTGCATTAAAATCGCCGGCCACAAGACAATAACAGGTGTCTAATCTATCAATTGTCTCCTGTAACAGGCCAAGAATTCTTTGAAATTCGTCAACATCAGAGTTCGCGGTTGGAAAATACACGTTGAAAATACCTAAATCAGGTTTGTTATCCATTTGAATACGAACACCTATGATACGATTTTCAGATTTTTATGTGTTGTATAAAAAAAAACAATGTTTCGATATCAGGAGGGAAGCGCACGAGCATGGGAGAGAGAGGACCCCGCTACATATATTTCTGACGACATGTAACTCCTACACATATGAAATAAACGGATGTGAACTTTGAAGACTGATAGCCTCTACTATGTTCGTGTGCTCCGACGACCTCTAGCATGGCAATGCCCCGAGGAGAGACAGCTGTGAAATGTAGTACAATTTTAATACATTCCTTTAAAAAATCGAAAACATTGTGGTTAAAGGGAATTAGCTTGTATGTATAATAGACTACAAAAAGCGCGTGCATTTGCTTGTCCTTATACATAAAACAGCCGAGCGAACAGAACTTATGACATTTCAACGAGTATTTCAGTTTTTAGCTTGTATCGCTTTATAACACGCAGTTTTAAAATATACAAACAAATCGAAAAAAGACATTGAAAATGTGTGTGTACAGTCTCTTAACTTTTTATCATTCACGACCATATGTGTTTAATTTCCATGTAGTTTTTTACACTGCTGATGAATGCAGTTGCGGTGCGCTTTGCGACAAGTTTCCTGTTGACGAGTTTTTATAACCAGAATCCAGATAGAGAATTATATTGAGCATTGCCGTTAATCAGTAACAGATCAAAATACACTGAAAGGGACACAGAAGGCGCACATGTCGTATTTTTTTCGATCCGTACAGTGAATCAAGATGGTTATCCGTGTAAAGTTTCAGTTTACGGAATACAAATTTAGTGTCGGTTATTTAAGTATAGGTAATTGTACGGGTTCGAGTTGGTTTACAATTCTAATCCGAAGGCCGAGTGCGGTTTACAACATGCCAGCTAAAGCCGTGAGGTTTAACATTGTAAACACACTAGAACCTGTACGATTACCTACTTATACTTATACCACGAAAATAGAGAAAATTTGAAAATATCGTGGCCTATTTGTGCGGTGTTACATTGCACCTCAAAACACTAGATGTCATTAGGGATGGAAATTCTGACACAATAGAATAGTATGATACAGCTTTCTCGTTGGCTAACAAACTGAATGCACTGATCCAGGTGCACATCGATTTGCCACATGATATGATGCATGTGCATGCCACCGTGTTTCGGCCACGCCACCAGTATGGACGCATACTCGGATATCTCGGACACAGAGTATGCAAGCAAAGTGGAACGGTTTTGTTCTCAGTTTGACAATGCGATACCACTGGATGACACAGAGGATTTTAAACTTACAGCAAAACAGAAACATGAAAGATTTCCTGCTCCCATGAACAGTGCACAATTGACTGAAATACAAGGACGTCACGTACTTCAAATAAAGGCAAGTCTACCAGGTCAGGTATGTCAGTGTGGGATGCATGGTGACGTACAAGAAGCGAGAAACTTAAAACAAGTGAAGTTGAAAGCGGCGAAATCTTCAAGAACCTACCACATTTTGAATATATTGAATATCTGGATATCATACAGGCCATTCTGGCAGTTTACTTTCAATAATTTTCTCACATTTTCACGACGTCAATGTTATCGTTATTGTTTCTTCAATCGTGTTTTGGAAAGGCCAGTTTAATATGTGGGTTTCCATTACTCTCCACTCAAATGTCATTCCTTTTCGACGGCAATATTTTTTAATTATTGATTATATGTTCATTAAATTCACGTTGCTGCAGAAACTCCTTTGTCTGAATAAGGTCTCCGATGAACTAAAGAACGCACTGGCCATCGTCCTGACGAAGGATTTCGCACTAACAAGCGTATCAGCAATTTCCAGCAGAAAACCGTGTCTAACGCTTTACAGCCCCACAACCTGTGACAGCAGTTGACGTCACAGTTGAAGAGTACCAGTGTCCATGCAGCTCGCAAGATACCATTACAATTTTAATAACCGCGCACGCAAGTTCATCAGGCCATATTTTCATTCAAAATTAACATGGTGATAAGTTGTCATTGAAAAGTAATTTCGCTCGGTTTTTTTATCAATAAAAATTGGCACGTGTACAATCTGCCAGATATTTGATTTTCGTCCGTATGTAGGTAAGTAAATCATTACGCATGCATTGAAATGAAAACCTTACATTTTTACTCATATGATAATGAAGTCCATTCGTTAAACTGTAAGGTTTACTAATTTCCATATTAATTAACCGTAACGGTTTACTTATTTGCATAAGAACACTTCGTGTTGCGATAATAAACGTACCTTAAGAACAATGTGTCACATGACCATATGCGGTTTAAACAAGTTTATCTTCAATAAAGGCACACTAGTAACGAAAATATTACAGTAAACGTGTATTTGTCTTTGAAAGAGTTTTATTGTACTGCGACAAGATGCACCATAAATTTCAATTCACGACGCTGTACTTACTCCATATGTCATAAAGTTCCCGTAAGCCGCTCATGATTCGAATTTTTTTTATAGTCGACAAACGTCTAAGAACATGTATTGGTGGAAATAAGCTCACAGGCACGGCTGTATCAAGATTAAATTCATTGATGCTGTAGATCTCATTATTGTGCGATGCAACTCAAGCGCTGTCTTGAATGCTGTAAGCGCGATTCGAGTTTGACCCGACTTTTTACGAACCTTATAATTTGGAAATTTGTGAATGCTTGAAGCTATTTTCACAACACGAAACATACTCATGTAAACCCTCTGGCCTATATTTTTTTCTATCGTCACAATTAACTTTGTTTTAAAAAATCCGTGATATTTTGCGGCCAAACAGCCTTTGGAACAGATTTGTCGACTTACAGGTTTCTTGTAAGAATATAATTTCATTTCTATCCATTACGTCAAAATGATACGGTTTTACAAATTTGCAATAGTGTCATTCTAATTTATGCGGGCTACTTATTTTTGTTTCCAAATTAATATCTTTACACTTTGACTCTTGTTGACATTTTATGTATTCTCACATATTGCCATAATGTCATCAGATCACCTAGCAACGAATTTACATGACTGGGAAACAACAATATGTAGCCCGCATGTTTTGACTTATTGAATCACCTGCTAACGAATTAAATTCTGGTTACCCCTCGGCCAAATCCCGGCCAAATTAAATGAGATATATCAGGCTTGCAACAGATAAATCTATTAGGTTTGAAACCGAAATGCCGAATACGCATTAGGTCTCAGCAGACTAAATGATATACAAATTCACGAAATTAAAACAAAATGAATGAATGAAATAACCGATTGTTGCATTTGTGTACGGATTAATAAGAATGACATGTTCCAAATGGGGGTTTCTGCATTCATTTAGTTGTTCTTTGTGAATGGTTTTACTTGCGCTATTTTCAAGTGTCCACCATATAAAACTGACTATGAAAGTCATAGTGCAAAAAACCTCACTAGCACAATTAAATTTAATAATTCAAAACATGAGGGGGTTATTTTGTAATCAACCGTAGATGCCATGCGTCGGAGCCCCTTCTCCAAATCCCAATCCAACCCTTAGCGTATACAGTCCCCGGGGTAACCGCACCATGTCGATAACGGTAGGTGACACGGTAGCATAGATGTGAATTGACTTTTTACAAGTAGAAGTTGCAAATACTGGTGACAATACGTTACTTTTGGCGTTTGTGTGTCGTCATCAGAGTGCTATGTGGCTAACACCAGTACAATGGAAATTCATCCAGGGAGGGTGGCATCAAATTTTAATTAAATTGCCTACTTTCTAGTGTTCGGGAGGCTAACTTCCGAAATAATAGTTTTTCCTAGGGATACATATTCTGATTACAATATCGAGTATAAGTGTAACCATGGCGAAAATGAATTAAATAGTCATGACCATTAATTCATTTTCGCGATGATTTTATTTATCGTGTGTAAAACCCGGGTCGATTATATGCATGGTCACCCATTCATTCAGTATCGTTTAACATGTAAAACAATATAAATAGTATCTCGTATCAAACAAAATTCATGAAAAAATGGCCGATTTTATCCCTTTAAAGATTTCCTATTCTGACAATGGAGCGGCCGCAAAATGTAGCGCATATGTTGCAAATGCTAAAAGTGAGATTCAAAGAGATTATTTTTCGAATAATTGAAGTACATGTCGTTCAAGATCGTCTCAGTATCCGCCATCATTGGGATATCGACATATAGCAGTACATATTAGATAAACCAGAAAATGCGTGTGTGAAAATCAAGTATTAAATTCACATAAGTTATTGCCTGAATACAGATATATCGATGTATCTATTTAAACTGGATATCCCGTTTGGCAATGAAATATCATGGATTTTAAACGCCCTTAAATTGTGATAACTTCTATTGACATTTCAATATTTAAATGTTTGCGCTGAAAGTGATCACAGACCCTCATGTCAAGTAAAATATGCCAAATACGGAATTATATCAATAAATTATATGGTTGCCATCACTCCTCAACGATCAACTCTGGGTACATCGGCAACCAAGCAAGGTCAGCCTCTATCGAATTCGCTGCTAAACTATTTCGGAACTTCCTCAGGAAAACTATGACGGTCCCACAAAAGTATGCCTGTGTTATAGAATGGTTCTTATACGGTCTTTGGCCGATATCGCGTTGTATTCAAGTTATATAAGCCTATGTCTGTATCAGCAAATCGTCAAAACACCAACACATCACTTTAATAAAACGCGATATTAACGAAACTTCGTGCTATAACCCGTATGTATTGTACGATCGTACTTATCATAACCTGTACCGAGCTCAAATCATAGATTGATACAGTCTAAGTAAATTATCCACATGATAGGCATTACTGGAGGCAAATATATTATTCATCCAAGTTTCTGGGTGGCAAGTTTTTTTTAGCATTGTGTTCATTGCTCCAATTTAGATTTATGCGCGGTGTTTGATAGCCAGTATGTATGTTAGAGTGCTTCAAGATCTCCGTGGTCTGTAGAGGGATCTCGGTAGGAAATATTGTGACAACTAAGCTCTGTTATTAAACCACGTTCAAAGGACGGGAATTTAGCCGATCGGTCTCGGCTGCTGACAACTTCGCCAGGTGAAATGGCGCCGTACAATTCGAGTTCGATTGAGACTATTCTGAATTTTACGAACCATAAACATAAATTTTATGATAATGAATGCTGACTATACATCTATCACCAAGGAGACAAACAATGATATTGTTTTCAATATATTATTAAATTTCAAAAGTAAAGAACACGGTTGCTATTAAGGGCAAAGTGTTAATAAAGTATAAATATTCAGCCGCTATCCCTTCAACTATCTCCTACTTGAGCTTTTCCGATGTATGTTATCGTATTTACGCAAACTTACCGGTAACCCTAGACATTTTACATCGCGACAACGATGTGGTAACTCTAAACTGTTATCAGACTGATTTTAACATTGACATGTACGCAGATGATTCAACCAGTGCAAAATGTATTCAAGAAATTGAGACAATTTTGAACTCTGACTTAAATAATGTTTATAATTGGTGTAAGAATAATAGAATGGCCATTAATTGCGACAAGACAAAGACAATGATTGTAACAACGCAACAAAACATAGACATTTGAATAAACAAACTTTAGACTGTAATCTTGGTGAAACGGAATTGCAAGCAAGCAGTACACTGTGAAAAGATTCTTGGTACGTTTGTCGATGAAAATCTGTCATGGAAGCAGCACTGTGACAAAACTTTTAAAAAAGTAAATAGTAATATTGCTTTGCTCAAGAGAATAAGACAGTTTTTACCTATGAATATAAGAAAACTTTTTTATAATAGCTATATTTTACCACACTTGGATTACTGTTGTCATTTATGGGGAGCATCACCGTTTATGAAAGGGTTGCATAAGATTCAGAAACGTGCTATCAGAATGATGTGTAATGCTTCGACCGAGCATTTATTTAAAACAATGCATATAATGCCATTAAAAGATAGAATAGTTTATAAGAATGTTTGTATGGTTTTTAAATGTTTAAATAATCTTGCACCGCAATATATGACAAGTCTTTTTACCGAAATTGATCATAAAATAGTTACAAGATCCAAGATGCAAAAATTGTTAGTGGTTCCTGCAACAAAAAAGGATTTTTATCGAAAAGGGTTTACTGTAAATAGTGCCAATCAGTGGAACAATGTCGATTTAAATATAAGATCTAGTAATTCATTTAGCAGTTTTAAAACTGCTTACCTAAAAGCTTATTGGGTATAATTTTTGTGTTTGTGAGTTTTAGTTTTGTTGTCAAATGTGTTTTTGTTATTTAGTGTGATTGTGCATTTTTTCTCCTGTGTGCGGGTGCACTCCTGGCCACTTTTATCTGCGCATTGTATTTTTCTAGCTTTGTTAGTCATGTTTCATGTTGTTCTGCTTTCTATCAGCTTGTATGTTCATCTGAGGGCCCTGGGGAAGATAAGCATCTTTACTGAAGCTTACCAGGCTACCCTCGTTTAACAACGTTTAATAAATAAATAAATAAATAAATAAATTTTATACGGTAATCATCAAGAGAGTGTTTTGCATTCTGAAAAAAGAAACATCATACTTCATATGATACAGCTTCTGAGTTGTAGGATGTTTTATCCGTTGTATTCATCATGTCACAGATTGTCGTTTAACAATACTATTATGAAATTAATGGTCTTTCGGGAAAAAGATTGAAATAAAATCTGATATAAAAACTATGAAAATGATGGGGATTATCTACAGCTGTACCGCATGTTACGAAATCTCCAATAAATCCTAAACAGCTCTTTAAAATAGACGTGATGATTCCGCTCAGAGGAAATTTGTTGTCTGGCCTGGTCAGCTGTTGTTACAGTAATTGTTCTCAGATTCAAAATGTTCACTAGAAATTCATTTTTTAGGAAATGACTGTGACTTTGTTGTACGAATCTCGATCGATATCATTTGGGTCCCGGATCTATTTGTCTAAGAAAAGATGACATGATGACTATTTCCGAGTTCGAAGAACATTCTGTAGAATACATCTCGAGGGACAGATAGTCTGACCATTCACTGTACGTCACTTGTATGCTGATTGAATGGACTTCCTTTGTACCTTGTTATGTTGATACTAAAAGAAAACTTACCTCTTCCCAGAAAGTAAGTTTTGAATTTCAAATATCGCAAATTTCGGAAATTTTTTTCTCTAGTTTGCAACGTAAACCCTTATTTTAATTCTCAATTTGAAACTGCAATTGTTTAAGTTTTCGTTGTAGAAAATTTAAGCTGAAGTTTAATATTTCAGTGAAATCGGTTAATACTTTTAAGATACATATGTTAAGAAATGATCATGTCAATTTAGCAAAGCGATTACCGCGGTTTCTAATCTTCATGGTGCATAAAGTGCAGTAATGCAGACATCGTTGCTTCATACATAAGGTAATCTTACGTTTCTCTCTGTAGATAAACGATCGTCTGACATTTTGTATTTTTGTCATTATAGGTTTCAGGTGAAGCATTTGGCCAGCCTTCTCAGGTGATACATTGCCTTATTTAATTCACGCTGTTGAAATATTTAAGAATATTAAAAGTGGCTTTCCGTCACTTCTAGAACCGATAAATAATACTCAAAAGATACTCAATGTAACATAAAGAAGATCCATTTAATTTATAGTAATGGTGACAATGGTGCGATATGTTTATCCGTCAAAGTTTTCTTATAAGAAAGCAATGAAAGGTCCAAAGGGACATCGATCACAATTCAAACGCCTGATGAAGTTCACATCAATGATATATAGCTACTTTATTTACAACTTTGTGGTATGCGCTCTAACTGCTTGGCAATAACTCTGTCCCGGATATCGAAGGCTTGTTAATAGAATAACATTCGCTTTAGTGGTGAAAATTGCTTTCTCGAAATACAAGATCTATTTGATCTTTGATAATCGTATATTCTCGCTGATTTTACTAAAATAGCGTTGTCAAACTGGGGATAAACATTGCCATAACGTCATCAACATATCATGGAGTCGAGCCACCTTACCCTTTCGGAAGGGGTCAGATTTAAGAAAATTCAAATATATAGGTGATGCCAAATGAACGCCATAGGTTTAGAAAATCCTTCGGTCTTTCAAAACATTTTTATTCGTCAAATACATGTATATGTTGCATGTCAGGGTAATAAAAATTAGCCCAATGAGATATTCTGCGGTAATTTTAACAGAATCGTCATCACTCTGGACTCTGGCAGCAGCTTCATCATCATCATCATCATCATCATCATCATCATCATCATCATTATCATCATCGTCATCATTATAATCATCGTCATCCTCATCGTCGTCGTCGTCGTTGTCATCATCATCATTTCAACTACCGCCATCCCCTCAAATCTGCTCCTCCATGTTTTACCTAAAGATGAACCTAACAGGATATCATAGTTGGTTTTTAAGAGGAACTAAGTTTTTATCAACAGAAAAACTGCTGGCTATAAAAATTGTTGACTTTGCATTTAATAATTTAGGGATTAAATGCTAATGAAAACAGTATATGCATTTTTTAAATTTTGTTATTATCAAATACTTTTACTGACCTGGTCGGAAAGAAGTAAAAACAGGATAATATGACTGTTGATTTTCAAAAATAAAATTCACAACAGTACTAAAGGTTTCCCTTATCCGAAACCATAAGAGAAGACATCTACAGCTTCTACAAGTACGCAGTGAAATTTTTCAGCAATATTTAGCTGAAGAGCACATGCAAGTCATAAGCTTTGAATTTCATAAGCAGGCAGGCCAAAAAGCAAACTGTTACAAAAATCTCAACAAGACGTAATGAAAGCGTGAACAATTTTCTTGGTAGTACGTACTTTGTTCTAAGATGTTACGATCATTTTTTCCGTATCTCCCACAACGCATTCTCGCAGGGTAAATAGAACAAGAAAAACCGTCCACATCATGCCACGTCTCCATAAATAGCATTGGCTTCCAGTAACGCAAAAGATTGAATTCAAAATTATCAGCACCGCTTTTAAAATACTCAACGGTCTCGCTCCAAAGTATTTAGGTGAATTCTCACAGTCCGTGACACTCGACGCACACTTCCCCCTCATTCAATTTTTATCAGCCAATTGAAAATACAGCTTATTACGGTGACAGGGCTTTATGCAAATTGTGCACCTCGCTTGCAGAATTCTCTGCCATTACATTTTCGATCGGTTAAAAATTGGATGTTTTTAAAGGTAAACTGAAAACTCACTTTTTACATCTTTTAATTTGTAATTTATGTAGTTTTTAAGATGAATATTTAAAGTGTTGGTATTTTCCCCTTTTTGTTACCTTTGCCTTTTACTGTGATTTTAAAACAAATTTATGTTTCATTCGTCTATTTGCTGATTATAGTGTAAAGCATTGACATTATTTTAAATGCACTGTGCTTTATAAGAAATAAAAATTAAGATTAAGATTATCGTCATCATAATAACGTTGCCACAAGACCTTCAACTTGTGCAATGATGCCAGTTACCTCCTGAGGTGTGGATTTAGGGTACATGAAGTGGAAATACTGGTACAAACGCATTTGTGGTACCTCTGATGACTTATACGGATGTTAATGCATTTTAACAAATCCAGCCGAATTAACAGCTGTATACGTACCTCGAGAACACATTTTGAACTCTTATGTCGGCCAACAATTGAAAAAGGGGAAGGTTGGGCAAATATCCTCTTTTGGCGATTTTGTAATATATCATATTTCAGTTGCTTACAAGAACTTCGATGTAAGCTTATCAAGGTCAGTTGCAAGTGAAGTGATTACGAAACGCGTTTCGAGAATATGCAATATCATAGGAATGCTTCAATGTGTAATATAGATAAACATGTCACTGAGGTTACATGTTTTTACCACATTCCTTGTTTTTCATAAACTTTGAGCGCCAGATTGGTCAAAATAGATGCTGACGTAATTCCATCTAATAGTTTTCCCTTCGTGGCCCACACTAATAAAGAAAGAAATTCCTCACACATCCAGGAATTGCAGGCTGTCTAATTAATGCAAGAATTTCAAACATATAGTCTGAAATGAGGGGTGTGAAAGGTGTTTGCTGTATTTCCTAAGAGTACTATTGTAAGTCATCCCGGTATCACGCTTGCCCAAATAACGCAGAGAGCAATCGTATATGATATTTAGCAGTTTACCATGAATAGAATTCAACTTAAAGACATTCCCAATTCTTGACATATTAACTTTGAGGAATGTTCAAAGTTTTCACTTTAAAAAGTAACATATGAAGAATACAGTGGACCTACTGAAAACTTGCTTCGCGAAGGGGTTGATAAGTGACCATGAGGTTTTCTGTTAGTGACTGTATTAACATGTGATGGCTGTCTTCATTACTTAAAGCAAAGTAATTAAAGCATGACTCGATTTTACGACTGTACTCTTCAGCTAAATATTGCTGAAAAATTTCACTGCGTACTTGAAGAAGCTGTTTATGTCTTCTCTTATGGTTTCGGATCATCGAAACCTTTAGTCTATCTCAATGCTGTAGCTTCCGACAAGGTCAGCTAAATTACAACTGTGACATTCATTATTGAGCACTAAGTACTCGGTCTATCCATAGACCCTCGAGAAAAACTTTCGAGGGTCTATGGTCTGTCTTTAATTTGCGTTTGCTACAATCTCTGATTACTAAATATTTGCTAAAATGTAAATAAAATTAGGGTGAAAGCATGCTTCAGATTTTAACACAGGATCCTATGACAAGTTCCATGACATTGCTTCCGTGCTGATGACTGATTTTAAAGGATAAAATCTGTCTAGACCATACCTTCTGTAGCAATGAAAGCTGATGTCAGAAAAACTCAAAATGTTGAATTCAGTAAAGCTATTGTAATTATAAATTATTTTGCTTGTCTTGTCTATCTCTGTAAACGTCTCATAACAATAGTCAGTGTAAGAATGTTTTCCACCAATGTTTCATGAATATAAATTAATTGCTAATTGCAATATGGTAGACAGCGTCGTACCTACAGTTTTCATTGTCAATTAACAAAGTCCGTTTTCGGATAAATAAAATCATATATCATGCACATACAATTTAAACTGCTGTTTCTTTAAAAAAGCACCCAGTGTGAAAAAAACTTTTGTACTGTACGTTAGATGTTATGACTATTGATTGTCCTCTCACCACGCTTTTGCTTGCGCTCCATTTTCTTCAGTTACATTGTTAAGCTCATGTAATACAAATCTGGCGTTTGACCATAGACCCTCGAGAAAAACGCTAGGGTAAATGGTTTGACCTACCTTCGCTGAGAATAGTATTGTGCAAAACAAGTTTGACTCTCCAAGAGGTATGTCTTCGCAGTACACTCACTGCGTTTGTGTCTAGCACATCTCATTGAGATTTACAATATATGTGGCACTAGATGCTAAGATATAGTCCTGCGTATTTCATCAAGATAACTGCCTGCATGTTCTGTATTTTACTTCTTTCACTCTACTGGTGTACAGTACAAAGGGCGCCGTAGCTTGTTTTCAAATTTCATGTTTACTTGAGATATTTTCTAAACCACAGGCGCCCGGCTCACTCTAAGTAAAGCTCAGCGATTTCTGTATTTAGGGCTACTATTTATTTTCATGTAGCAATCAGAGAGCTTAAATAGCGCGAGCCAAACGTCAGTGTTCTGAATAAATTGTTAAGTCTACTCACAAAGATTTTGTACTACGGATTTCACGTCGAACAAGAAATTACTCCAAAGACAACTCTGTACTTCTTTGTTCACCAAATCTTCTTAAGGATGTACGATCGGAAAAAGCAAATGGGGATTTTTGAATACCTACATATGTGAATAGTCCAAAACTGGGAAAAAAACATGGGGTCACCGCGCTTGTTTTTTTACAAAATGACATTAAAAATTCACGGTTTTTCACAAAATCATTAAAAATCAATAAAACAGGTCATCATTTTCATATTTATATCATGATTGCATTTTCACGTTTACACTGTAAAAGAATAAAGATATTATAAACCTAAGCTACTTTGAAGATTTTACTTACATTAAAATTGAGTTAAAAAGTCATCATATTTATTTTTTAACCAAAATTGCAACAAATATGCCCCAAATTTTAGGAATGGGAGAGGTTAATTTATTAATTATTGATAGTTTCTACTAATGTCAATTTTCTCAAACTTTGCAAAAATAATAGCACTTTCTGTGAATTTTTCAAAACCACATTTTGTTTAGTAGGTCACCGAGCTCGAATTTTCACAATTTTGCAAAAACTAACTAGGATTTACAGGTTCTGGCGATAAACCATGCTCTCCCGGGTTCGTCGCACGAGGGCGCTCTTCAAATGCCGCTCACCTGCCGTGGCTACCTACAGTGGCCCTAGCCCTAGCGCCCTGTCCAGGCATGGTCATGATTCAAGCCTACCATTAAACTTTAATTAGAGGGAAATCACAGAACAAAGCAAAGACTTTTAGGTTCTTCTACTTTTAGAGTCTATATATTAATACAGCATACAAAAAATCACGTAATATTTATTGCCGTGACGCTTATCGGTGGGGATTAGGTTGACTTCGCTGCAGGCTAAGTAAGTTGTCACACACTACGTGGAGCCAGGAGCCGAGGCCGTGAACTTGGCGTTTCTCCAATACACGATGACAATCGTAAAGGCAAGCCCGCAACTGACACAAGTGTCAAGATTTTCGGCTAGTTCACTCAAATCGACTATGCGACGGCCATTCTTCCATTCTCCGGTAGGTCTACTAGGCGACACTATACCACGAATAGCAAATCAGACGTCACACTTCTGATTTACGCTGTACAGGCTACGGTCATGTTGCATTTTTTTTTATCTCTTTGCTGAATTCTCGTACCTTCCAGCGTGTTTTGAGGGCACGCCGAACATTTTCTCGGCGCGATTTTCCTTTACCTGCAGACGACATTTGATTTTGTACAACGCAAAAACGTTCGGAACGTCACTATGCGCGCGTGGTTACTATGGATACATTTCTGCGCGGAA
The DNA here is from genome assembly GCF_041260155.1 of Ptychodera flava. Lineage (NCBI taxonomy): Eukaryota > Metazoa > Hemichordata > Enteropneusta > Ptychoderidae > Ptychodera > Ptychodera flava. The sequence continues at coordinate 4,635,115 of NC_091949.1, forward strand.
ATCGGCGCAGTACGCTTATATTTTTCCGATCGTACATCCTTAATTTCAATGGAACACGTACCACTACCACTAGTTTTCGACTGACGCGCAGACAACGCGCAGACACGACACGCAATATACCTAGGCGGGAAGTAAACAACCGGTCGTCATGTGTCTGCAAGACAAAGTTTATATGCCGTCATTGATACGTTCTCCCTAGGAAGTTTATGGTACTATCCGGGTATTCATAAACTGCGCTTCAAATGGATGTCCATTGTTAGCACTGATTTGTGTCGTCAAAATCCTTCCTTGAATGTAAATAAATCCATTGTAGTGAATGAGTTAATTTCAGATGGTTTAACTGGTTTTGATTTTAAAAGTTTGAAAATGCGGTATTTTTAAATTTAACTCAAAATGCACAGAAAAGTGGTGAAACGCCTGTTTTATCACGGTATAAAATTAATTAAGAGTCCGTGTGCGATTTCTTTTAAAATTATCAATGATAATGAACATTCAGGATATCTAAAACAACAGGAATTTGTAAGAAGTGTGACTCAAGAATTAACCATTTATAAATAATATTCAATAATTTTATTGCATAGTGGAGGATATATATCATAATTGTATGTTTGGTTTAACACATACTGTTAACCCTTCTAAAATTGTAAAACAGAGATATCGGCAAATGCATATGTTGGACTTTTAAATGTAACAGTGCCCGAAAAACCTTCGTATTCTCTCATTTCACACTATAAAATTGAGTATTATATTAAACCATGCTTTTTAAAGCAGGTGAATGAAAACAGTGAGGACTATAGAAGTAACTGAAAATTGGCAGATAGTGACATCACTATGGCAACAGTAGCACTTATGTTCCAAACTCAAGTCAAAAATTGCCGTAAACGCCAAAAGAGAATGTGAAATTACAAAACGTTTAGCAAAATTGACAATGGTCAGAGTGACTTGTTAGCGATTAAAAATCTGATCCTACACCTCAAATTTCCATATTGCCATAAAAGCATGCTGCAGCTTACTAGAATTCAAAGTATGCCTCGGCGAGAAGAGATCAATCAACAGCATTGACGGATGGCGCTGAAGACTGTTTGAGTTTACAGCAATACATATTAGTCCTAATCCCATTTGATAAGATTCGCATCTATATGGTAAGCTTCACATGCTTCAAATGGGAACGTAAAGCAAAACCCTCAAATTTCGACTTCTAAATTTACTATACTGGGAATGAAGTCTTGCATAATGGGAAAAGAATCGCAACTGAAAGGTACAGTGTGTATTAAAGTTAATATATGTTGCAGGCTGTAGCTATTCACATTCGCCAAACATTTAATTGTGAAGATCATGTAAGCTTATGCCACATGGACAAGCTGATATAGTATTGCTGGTGACTGCATGAATATTTATTTTTCGAAATAAATCATGTAAGCCTTATAATCGGCTACTTCAGTACACTGAACTGTGCCAACTTTTGACGAAAAATATTTTCGGGAATGTCCGATTAAACGGCTCGCTACAAGTCGCCTGGATGCCATATTTGATCACATTGTGAAAATAGCTGCAGTACAGTATATTGTCGCTCTGACAAATCTGAAGAAATCTGTCTTAACTGTCTTCATGCTGATTAAGCTTATGTTTAGTGATATTTTCAGCAACTGGATGACGTCCTTGCATTTTTGGTTCACTTCAAATATTTCCATAAAATATTGATTTGTGAACGGATCAATATATAGGATGATAGTCAAATTAAGTCGTCAAGCATCCCTTGTTGTAGACTGAAAGATTAAGTCATATGCAGGCGCTCCGGCGCACTGCGACCTACGACCCTTCACTACGAATGAAGGCGCACTGTTGAAATCCTGTTCTCCAACAAAATTTTGTTGGACCAATCATATTACAAGAACGAGTTAATTGACAGTATGTAGGGTAACAAGACCGCCCATATCGCTCACTCATTATGGTCATTATGTACGTAAATAGCCCATGTGACGAATATTCAAATTCCACTACCATAATTTACATATTAAAGAAGTCTGTAATGTCAGATGTGGGCGATAATTGTTTTCTTTTGAGTTTGCCGCGGCCATGTACGGTGTGCCTTCAGTCGTAGTAAAGAGTTGTAGGTCGCAGTGCGCCGGAGCGCCTGCACAAGACTGAATCTTTCAGTCTACCCTTGTTGCAGCGATGGATGAGCTTTTGTGATGTTGTATTTGATGTGTTATGCAATCGAAGGACACCCGATTTTGAAACTCTGTGAAATTAAAGAATTCTTAACATCGGAAAACACTCATTAAATGCATTTTTATCTTTTATTTCAATACTCAGTATTTTTATAATCCTAGATCAAGCAACGTCAGAATATGGTATTTGTTCTGAAACATGTTACTCTTGGGGCCACTACTTTTGTTAACGATATCTCAAGTGTTAGATATTTCTACACAACTCAGCTTGTAAAACGATGCTAAGATTTATCGTACTATCACCTCCCTCGGTGAGATACTGACTGATGAAAGGGACTTCGATTATGTATGTGCGCAAATGTAAGCATTATCTACATTGAGATGCCTGAAGGTTTTGACAACAAGACTTGAGGTGCTGTACGTCTGCTATGAAATGTTGTATGTCACAAGGGCATTTTATTTTGAGCTACTATAATGCAAGTTATCTTTCGTGAACCACCATACTGACGAAATTTCATCTGCCATGAGTGACTATTGCGGGATAAAACTAATTAACATGCATGTAAAAAATAACAAAGTGACATAAGGTTGAAAAGAGGCATTTTTGCAGAACTGACACACTTTCCCTACAGCTCAATGCGGGTCTGCACGTAATTCGGTAAGAGTTTGTATAATATACCATAAGAGAGGTTACATTACTTCGTAAGTATGGAATTCACTGCCGCCAAAATTGGAACGATGTAATGTGTTATTTAGCGAACCCTTCAATGACGATTGTCAGCATAAGGTACATGGGTTTCGGATACATTTGTTTGCATGACCAGTAGTGCATGAATTGGTCGAAAAAATTGAGCGACGTTTTGAAAGTTTTCCAAACTGAGGTTTGCGAATATGGGTGTTGATTCTGAGCAAAGAGGTTCCATGGGAAGGGAGAGTTGATTCACGATTCGATCTATTCAGTGAATGCAGAAGGTGTCGAAAAGCCTTGGGAATTCGAAGTATATCAAGTCGAACTAAGCCCGTGTATTTTCCACGCGCCATTTTGCTTTGTGACAAATCGGTAACACTAAGTCAATACGATAAGTCCTGTTCAACTCTCTTTTAAGCTGCAATAATTGTGGCTTTAGTCCTTTAGTGAACCGATAGGCGGATTTTTTTCTCCTTCCTCAATCATGCATGCCGCTACAGTAACAATTTTTGAATGGTGTTGCTACTGGCGTTTGATAAGTGACATTTCACAGTTTTGCGCCCTTTTGTAAAATCCTTCGTTTGCAGTCCTCGGGTTGCTATGTTTTGCGCAACTAATGAAACACAAACCTGCTGTTCACACTCGTAAAAATAGCTATTTCCTATACCCTTACAGAGGAATCAAGTGAAATCCAGGTTGATGTGTTTACTCTGTATTAGGTTACTATTCTTTAGAATTGGCGGGAGATTAATATTTACGCTCATAGGGCTCATCTATCGCAGCAAAACTGTGAACAACTCTATGTCAACTGAATTTATTATGGTCACCGTCCACACGCAGCGAAGCATATGGTGGATGGTGACTAGATATATTAAAATGTTATTGTGAGTATCTTTTAAGTATCAACTCTATACATCGAATGGAGAATCAACTCCCTCTGCAAGTGGACTCCCCTGATTAAAATCCCCGTCCATCTAGGGAAACTACAGTTTGAAAAATTCCTAAAATTATCTCTCGTGTATTCTGGTCGACACAAACACCGTATTCAGACATCCTCTGCTGGATGGTTCATTAGGTATCCAGTAACATATTGTTCCAACTTTGGACAGCTGCTGTGGTAAAATTCTTTATTGATTACGTAATGGATCTGCTCGTATACTAGGATCCTCCTGCTTTCGATTTCTATCCACTCACATAATGTCCTTCATTGTCATTTCTCAGTGGCTATGGAGAAAGTTCATACTGGGCTTTCCGAGATTGCACAATAAGCTATCGCCAATTCCTCCGTTGTCGGTACAATCATAAACAGTTAGTAATTGCAGTGTTCAAGTTACCATTCTTCGATGAAGCCCGTCAAAGTCATGATTCGTATGTACATACCAGTCGTCCTATCAAAAGTTGCTCCTTTGCACCTATTGTCTCTTTAATGAAAACAGTGTATGTGAATACGATGATAACAATCAAGCGCGGGCCCTCTGAGCAATGTAGCATGTGCGCGTATCGCGTCAGAGCTCTGTATTAAGATGATCAAAGGCATATTGAACGAAAAGTGCTTTATAGAGGTAGCTGTAACGTGCATTCTACCTCTTGGAAGTCGTAGCTCTCTAATGCCGTTGCGAACTTTGCCACGAGACATGCAAATGTGAAAAAACTGAAACGGCATATTTGTAAAATACGTTCTATCGGACATATCGACAAAGTGTATGTTCTTTTAACTTTATACTAACTGCAATTTAATGCAGGATAGTAAATCTTCAAATAAGTTTTTGTTCACTCTTCTACCCTATGATAATTTGAAGATCAGCGCTTTCTACTTCTTGTGACCAATTTCAGTTTCATGACGAGTACAGTACTGTTAACAAATGCGTTAACGTATGTGATCATTTTAATCATTGTGTCTGTCAATGCTAAGGTAAAAGTATCATGGGACCAGAATTGTGTTAAAACGGGAACATTTCTTAACAAAAATGTACCGGGCACCTGCTAAATAGTTTTGATGAAGTTTCATTCCGGGATGAATATGGTTGTCAAAATTCACTTCAAGTTGACAAAGCTAGAGACATTCTGTAATATGTTCTCAGGGTTTATACATGTAGGCTACGTGTAAGAGAATGGCGGTATTACTGGCAGTAAGGTAAGTGAGTATATCCACAGCTAACGAGACACTCAATTACATATAGCGATGCAAACAATCAATGTTAACAAATCATAGTTTTATTTGTATGTCTGCTTGATTCAAGGTACAATGACATTTGAACCAAAAGTCCTGCCGCGCCATAAGGATGAGTATGTTAAGAGAATGCTTGTTTTCAATGAGCATTACATAGGGGAATGGAATCATGAAGACAAGAGAAGTCTGATTAATATTCTTAACAACTTTACATTTATGGGTCGTTCATCGCTAAGGATCCTCTCTATCGGGCCTGCCAACGGTACGTTGTATTAAAATCAAAAAGTACAATTTGATGGTACATTTATGAAAATATGAAATCTGTATGCCACTAAGCTAAGCTAAACTTTTCACACTTACAAAATTAAGACAAAATCAAACCATTAATTCGCATACACGCTTCATGTCTACATGCATGAACATAAAAACATACATACATACATACATACATACATACATACATACATACATACATACATACATACATACGTAAGTACTATCACTCATTCATTCATTCATTCATTCATTCATTCATTCATTCATTCATTCATTCATTCATTCATTCATTCATTACCTTTGTGCACATTGTGCATTTCAGGTTTCATTGATATTCCGATCATTGATGCCCTGTCGAGTAGAGTTCAATATATCCATTATACAGTTGTGGAACCAAATGAACAAGAAATTGAAAGGTTCAAGAATTCAGTGACGTCAAAGCAGGAAGATGGTCACTTCAAGAATGTCACATTTGATTTTCATGCGCTGACTATAAGTGAATTCATCAGAGAATCACGGGAAAACAAAAGCCAACCAACTTTTGACATCATCCACTGTCTCCACTCTGCGTATTATTTTGCCGACGTTGGACAAGTCTATATAGATCTCTACGAGTTTGTGACCGAGGGAGGCTTTATCATAACTTCTTTGAACTCCGGTTAGTATCTAAGGATCCCCGCTACGTAACAGTTAGAATATCCTGCTTCATGTGGGCGGAACACACACCACACACATAGGACCTAAACCAAGAATATAGTCCATTAGACAACATAGCCCATTGTAAAATCACATTTGTCACTGACAGATAGATATAATTATTGTTCAACTCTCATTCATAATAGCTGAATAATATCCTGTAAAGTCACCAAGTAGTGCAAAATATTTATAATGTAATATGGTACAGTCCATGAGTATTTTAATCATTATATCCGTGTTTTACGTGTAAGACAATCTCATTAAACGTTGACCAAAATTACCTGGAAAAAGTACTCAAAGGCACTTAAAAACATGAACAATATATAACATTCACGGTGCACTGATATACAAAAACGTTTTGTCCTGCAAACGTTCACACAGCGCCACCTGTGGTGGAGGTCAAGAGTTCATCCCTTAGGCTGGGATGAAGGATCCTTCTCTGACAACACGTATTTTAGAAGAATAATAATACATAACCTGACAGTATCCAACGTTGACAAAATCACGTCTGTGCCTCTCTTGCTGTCACCTCTCACTACCGCGTAAGTAAAGAGGTCGCCGTACTCTACACCTGATTTTAATCAGATTGGCCAGTGATAGGCCTGACTCGACCCTGACTTACCTCTAATCTTCGCTATCAAATGGGTAACATTGACGTTAATGAGCAAAGACCTATATTGTCATATATTTAATTAATTTCTTTTTCCGTTCGTCTGCCTCAGACAAGGATTGAGCGCATTTGCATTCTCAGTAGGAGCTAACCAAAGCATTGCATCAAAATTTACTCATTTTATGAACACCTAGGCTTAAAGTTTACTTTTAATCAAATACTTCAATGTAGATTGTAAAGAGTGTTCCACAATAACAGCGTGCAACTCCGCTTTTTTGAAGGATCATGGGAAGACATTCAGAAGGAGCTTGGTAAATATTACAGCGACCCCTTCCTTGTACAATTTTGTTACGGTTCCAAACATCTTCAAGAGATATTACGTCGGAGATTTCCAGATGTCAAGGTCAAAGTCATACCCAGATACAATTATGCAGACGTCGGGGAATGTTGCAAAGAAGAATCAGAAGTTGGAAACTTTATTCTAGATTTCCTGCTGCAAATACTAGATGCGAGGAAAAACATTCCAAAATATATTTTCAGCAAAGTCATGTCTTTCTTCAAAAGTCGGTGTTACAAGGGAGTCGACAGCAAGTTCCGTTTTGAATGTAACGACGAAGACATTATAATTTTTAAATAGTGCTCACCATAATAACGGTCATTATAATACACCTACGTCAGCACCTTGTAGAGTTTCATAGAATAGAAAGTGTCGGTATCAGTAGACACGGAGGACGATAACTTTCGGTATGATTGGATACAATTTGACATGAAAACAATTTTACGTTTCTTAACGCCCGGAACAAGTCAAGATGCGATTAAAAAGTACACATTTAACAGTCACTGGACCACGCAGTTCGCGACTGCAAATCGAAAAGTTTTCAATTAATGTAGAATAGTCCTGATGATCTACAATTCCTTCACAGGGAAAGCAAAGCATAAGTTGATTTATTTTTACTTTTCTGCATCTGCAATCAGCGGACACGCTGCTCAACGGTGCGTGCGCAGTCTGTCTGAACAACAGGACATTCTTAAAGGTATACTGTCACCTGTTCCAATTTTGCCAAAGTTACCATGGAAAGAGAAAATCTAATCAATCACAGATTTAAGCGGGTTGCTACTTTTTAAAAACAGCGCCCTCACATGGGCATTCTGAATACCAAGGAACACCCCTTTTACCATATATGGGTATATTTAGATTACAGGTGACTGTATACCTTTACACGCTAGACTTACGACATTGCATGTGACATTAGATTGTAAAAGAGGTATATAATAATAACGTTGTTCACGAGATACCGAGATTTATGTCTTAATGCATCGTACAGCGGATGTTTTGTCACAATTATGTTACAGCGTCAAGGACAATACCAAAAGCGCTTGATATACTCGGACATAAATCCCGGAATTTTGTGAATAGCCTTATATATTATGTAAACATTTTGTTTAACAATAATTCTACAACTTGTGATTTTGATAATGATAGAAAGGGGACATTAGTTACAAATTTGACTTGGTTGTTCTTAGGGTTGACTTAAAGCCCGCCGGGCAAATAGAGCTATCACCATTTTGCGTTTGTTAAACATAAACTTTAATTTGACATACGAAATAACGGTCAATTTTGTTCAAAATCGGTATCTGTTTAATGTTTTTGTTTTTCTGATATCAAAGCAGACATGATGACCCCTTATTCAATATTCTTGATTATCTATCAGCACATTGTCAAAATAAAGCGAAACAAAAGAAGTTCTTATATGGTTTGATTACGACTGTTTGTTTAAATCTCATACATTTTAAGATTTTATCATTAGGTATTATTGGGAGATTGAAAATGCATAATACCTGCAAACACACGCCCTCTACGACTACATTTAAGAAATGGGTTTACAGGGAAGTAACTAAGCAATCGCTTTTGTTATAGTGGCATAAACTCTGTCATAGTTTTGTTATGGTGGTTTATTGACTTAATTTACATTTATTGCCAAAGCGTTATATTTTTCGAAATTCAACATTTGCTGATTTTTGTCTTAAGTACTAATAAGCTGACTACCACGATTTAACGAATTTTGCTCCGCTGGAAAAAATCGATTGATTGATTGATTGATGGAAGGATTGATGTATGGATGAATGGATGTTGCTATGTTGAAAATGTTGCCTGTCACTAATGATCATTGCTGGTTTAGAGGAAAATAATGCACTTCGACAGAAATGTGTGAACCCTTTCCACTTTAAAATTTTAGCCGTCACTTCTTGTCTCTTAGTAACAAGAGGTCACCTGACACGCCACGCTACGACAAGGCAGTAACAACGGTTGAATGTTTTCTCCAAGCCGCCCTCCGTTCATCCACTTGTGTCCTCGTCAAGTAATATTTCAGAATTTAAAAAAAAAATCAAAATACAGTGAAAGATCACCTTTTATTCTCAGCAAAGAGTTAGGTTCACATTTTATAATTTATTTCATACTTTCAAGAGCACTGCGGTAACTTTCTTTATGAATATCCAATGACATATACTGCGGAATCGACAATAAAGTTGGCGTGTTTTCAAAGCCAGTAAACTTGCCATGGTATTATGTAATATCTTCCTTTTTTACGGAACCAAAAGGAAAAGGAAAAAGGACAAAGAGGTCTTTGAATGGAATTGAAAAACGAATTATTGATATATTTTCACCAATTTAGCTTACGTGTAATTTTTTGAAAATGTAGTAATATTTTAGCAAAGAAAAATAATTTTTCATGATGCTATTAAATATGACAAAATATCTGCATTGAGTGCATTATTCGAGAAAAAAAAGTGCAGCCTTGTTGCATCTCTGAAAATAACGCCGTAACTGGAAACTAAACGTGAAGAATTATTAAAAAACAGCGAGTATACTGCGCCAACCTTAACGATATGAAAACTTTTGAATATTATGTGACAACAAACAGTTTTCATCACAGATCTAGAGTCTGGCTTTGCTCAGAGGACATGCACATTAACCCCTTATTGGTATATCGACATGTAACCTCCTTTACTGATAACATGATGGTGTAACCTATATGTCATCTGTCGGTTATTTAATTCAGTGAATAGACAATGAAACATATTCGAAGCTCATCACAGCAAGTGCTCTATTTTAAAAATTAATGTAATCAATATATGCATAATTATCTATTATTAACGGCTGACCATTTGGATAAATCTACAAAAGTGTTTCATTGATATGTATATCAAATGCGTTACGTTTTTTAACTGATACCAAATTACCTTATCCTTTTAATGAGACACAAGTCACATGCATATGCATATATCGACATACTATGACCCATGTATAGATCCTTAATAAATATTTATTTCACTTTCAAATAGACGGGAGATCAAAAAGTGACACACATATTTTTTATTCAAAAGTTCTCCAGTATTTAAAAGTTTATCAATATTATGGTAGTATCAAGCACATGGCAAAACCACACATGTCCCTGAATTGAATGCACTAAAAATTCAGGGAGCAAATTTTGTGGCCATCAAAACAGACAATTCTCACAGGGAGATTTCTAGTCTGCTCGTCATTGATTTTGCGCATGCCTGGAACAAACCTACCCATAAAATGAAACTCATTTTAAGGCAAAATAAATATGACAATTTTTTTTTGAAATTGTAGGTACGACCAAGTTGGGAACGGTAGACTCGTATGGCTGACGATAGGAATTGTTAGAGATACTGAACTGTGATGGTTAAGTTATTCCATGATGCATGATTACATCGTTTACAATCACGTATACCACAAAATTTACAAGTCTGCCGGCTTTGATAAAGTAAATTTTGCATATCTTAATCATTGCTTCGGTAAAGTTCAGATGATATTATACACAATCAGATGAACGTAATGAGACTTAGTTTCTGGTTTCGTTTTTAGAGGAGGCAATGCAAGTAATCATGAGCGGCATGGTTAGTGATAGAAACCGGATCACTCCGTACTTCATAATGCTATGCTTTCGATTTTATTCCTGGATATCTGAATAGCTTGGCGGTATCATGATGTCCTTATAAAATTGGTAACATAGAGAATGATAATTCTGTGTGTCAGGATTCATAGATGGGAATGCAAGGGCGTAAACTGGAATATTAATAGCGGGTTTTGTGATAATCCAATTACGACCAAGTGACTGTTAGCCTCTCTGAAGCCTCGCCAGATGCTCTTCTTCCTCGATCAGTCGTTCGATGATTTTGTTGACTACTTCCGGGCGGCTGTTCCGCGACACCTTGTTGCCAGCGGAGAGAAGTAGCTGTATGTCGGCTACAAGGTCCTCCGGCTCGATTTTGGAATCGTAGCGTTTGTAGGGGACTCCGGTAGCATCGATAAGGAATTTGTTGAAGTTCCAGGTCACATCGTCGGGCTTTATTGGACTCCAGTAGAATTTTGATGGATTACCTATTTCATCCTTAACATGAAGGCAGTTTTTCTGCAATAAAAAAACGAAGACATATCGACATAAAATCGTGCAAAGCTTGTTGTGACAACTGAAATGTAGGGTGACTGATCGCACGGGTTTGGATGTTCTGCAATCTCCTGATATCCCCACTCTGTGCTTTTGGGCTGTAGACAATTTATACACAAACATGGAAGACAAAACCATTGCTTTTGAGAGGAACGGTGTTTGCCTTTTTCCAAATATTGTGAACAAATTTACTTTGTATATATGCCAATGTTACGCCATTGAAACAATTTATACTGTGTACATGATACTCAATCATCGGTCTTATTTTGTTTTAAAATGTGTGTCGACGAAAACCGTCAGTAGTTTCGAATTCCAAAAACCCTATTTCAGTAATTTAATGGGGTTCTGGAAGTTTCAACGATAATATCATTGAAAGACTCACAGACTTTTATTAAGGAGTAGATGGTTCCAAGTCATACGCAAAAACATTCATTTGCCAGGTGTATGTTTTAATTAACAGCATTCATAAGTTTTAAGCGCGCCTACGATCTATTTTCACAAATTCAGAGAGAAAAATAATTAAACTTAAATGTACAACCGGAGGTTCCAAGTTCCAGGCCAGTGGAAAGTGAATTACCCGCGGTTTTAAACCCGCGGAGAAGGTAAATATGATGTGTTGATCTATGCCGTGGCAATTGTAACCGAAATAGATTATACATTAACATGTGCTTAAGTCCGATTCAAAAACGATAATTAGGGAAGGCAGTTCGCTGTACCCTTAGTTGGATTGTCTCTAGGTATTTTACAAAATTATCGTTTAAAAACTATTCAAGCCGGAACAGAGTGTGGTTTGAACAGTTGAACAGGTTCTACATAATTAAGCGTGAGCCATTGAATGTATTACACATAATTGTTTAATATAAAAGCGCGATTGATTACATACAATACACGTTCTGCGAATTAAATTACAGTATTTTAAATTTAATGAATACACGGGTATGGGATGAAAATAAAGTCGTGCCTTTTGCGGGTAGTTGCTATCCATGCATGGTTTTAAAGGCTTGGATCGAACAAAATAATTGAGCGAAATCATTGGATGGCAACAAAAGAAATATACACAGTACCTGGAATATTAGAATCTCAAATTTCAACCTGTATTTCGCTCAAGGACACTTTCATACTGAATGTAAAATGCGGGTCATGTATTTGGAGGCAAAGCCATCTAGATTTAAAATGCCCATTTTATAAGATGTAAATGTGACAGTGTTAACTTAATAAGAAACAACTGAAACCCTTGATTTGCAAGATGTTAATACAATAAGGAACGCATTCTCTAAGGCTTTTACCAATCGTGGGGGTAAATTTGGAATATGTGCAGTAGAGACGGACAATGATGTTTCGAGGTACTGAAGCATTCCTTTTTTAAAAAAACCTGCTACCGAGTACGGTACACTCCACAACTAACAGTAACAACGTGACCACTTCTGACACCTCAGTGTAAATTCGTCAATATTTTTTCATGAGCAGAATTGCAATATTTAGCATAAAATATTCAGTACCTTTGTCCTGTGAAACCATCTTCTTTAAGATTTTGCATTGCAAATACACCCTACACCCAGGATTGCATTATAGTTTTCCAACAACGAGTAACTTTTCGTACAGAGGACCGAGAAAAGATTGTGTTGAACTTTCTGGCATATTGTCATTAAGAACGGTCTTCAGTCAGACGCCCTTTTTACATGTTTCCTTCAAAGTTTGTCTAATGACACATTAGTACATTATGTGCAATGTTAAAATGTTTAAGCCTTTACTTAAAAGTCTGACCTTTCAGCCTTTACTTAAATTCTGACCTTCATTGCTTTTTATTACTGTTTTATAACTAGTTTTAGACAGACAGAACCCCCAAAACTCTAACTGTGAGGGCGTTGTAAGAATATGATGTGACGTGACCTGCAGTCTAATTATATAAATAATGGTTAATATTGGAAAAAACCATGCACTGTGACCCTGAGTCAAAGAATTCTTCAGAGGATTCATGATCACTGACATGAAAGAATTTGACTTTTTCATTTCCCCTCTTATTGTAGAATCCCTCTCATCATTACAGTTGCTTATTTAGATATAACGGACACCTTTACGCCCCGACAAAATTATACACAAAGCTATTAGAATTGAACCAGAATTATCAAAGGCACATTCCTTTCGACAATGAAACAAATAAACAAGTAATTATCTCTCAGAGTTGTTGATTTACCAACACCTTGAGAAGTGGGTCGAATTTTTAGCTTGTATCGTTGATTTCTAATGCCAGAATTGAGCGATCTAAACTTTTGATACATTGTTTCAACCGACAGTAATGTCGGCGGGAACCGAGTGTCATATAGCAGTATGATTTATATTTCTATCGATGCTAGCTGAATGTACTATCATTGGGTGTAATGTAAATGTTTACCGGCACCTTCGCTAATATATGATTTATGCTGGTAATTGTCACTAAAAGAACTGAGTCGGATAACATGAAAAACATGTTACATTTTAACAAAGACATGGAAAAGGGAAGGCACCTGAAAACATAAATAAGCTTTTACTAACTCAATCTGTTCTTACATACTATGCTAAGTAGGTAAAAAGACCTAATAGTATACGCTATGGTTTAATAACGCGTTTCATAAAATTTGCACATTGCACAGTGACAGGCCTAGTCTGGCAGAATGAGGGTTCAGCGACTGTGTAGAAAATGTACAAAGAATATACGGCTGTATTTGTCACGCATCCATCGATGTTTTTATATAGTCATCGTTTTCTTTCCCTGTTCTATGTGCAAGGTCAAACATCCCATCATCGGAAATGTCTGAGTTAATAATTAGTTTTTGATAATAATACTATAACGTTAAACGAAAGGTCAACGACCTTTTAGGATGCCTGTAATTTTCACGGAAATTTAGATTTTCTGTGATTGTAGTTTATTCCCGTACGTTTCACGGTTAGACCAATGTTTGACTATGTTTTACAGGTGCGTAAATCCTTCAATCAATGGTATTTCAACTTGCGACAAGCTGCTGTTCAGTCCAGATCTTTTGATGTCATTTGTAAAACAATCTCCGTTACGAATCAATGCCAGAATGAAATTCTGCTTCTGCAGCCTGTTGAATATCACTCTTAGAAATACGAGATACAGAGCGTGTAACCTTAGACAAAATTACACCATTTGTCAGTAAATTGGAAAATTTATACAATGTAAAGAAGCTTCCACTATCGATATAGTAGGTGACAGTAAGCTTTAACAAGTTAAGATACTCCATGCATACTCAATCGGGGAGTTCCCCAAAAATTTTCCAACATTTTAAATTGACCAACCTTCACCACTATATATACCTTTCCAAAACTCAGCTGGGCGGCAAAAATTATTTGCGTTGTGCTCCGTAGATATGATATTTTTATTATTTTTACCACCCCTCCCAATATTTAATGGACTATCCCATCAGAGCCATTGGGATCAGACATTCAGTTGCTGACTGCAACGTGGCATCTTGTTGCTATCCGGTGGGAAAACCCTAGTCAGTAGCTTAAAGTTAATTTATCGGACCTTCGATAAGAATAATATTGAAAATATTAATTGGCAGAGAAAATAGTCAACGCTGTTCACAAAATACGTCTTCTTTTACACTTTTATGGTGGCGACTCGGCATTGTCGTCACATCAGCGGGCGGGAACAGCGACAGGTAATTTGTAACCATTAGCGGGTGGCGAAATGTTGACTGTCCTCTTCACTTGTTATTCGTTAATTTATTTCGAAGTCAAATACAGATAATATATGATGCAGTTTAAAACCACATACATCCGCACTAACAGGAGGATTTTAGTAAAACAGATAGAATATGTTTACATGACGAGAAAGCCAGAAGACAATTTGGAGAAAAATGTAGCAATAAGTATAATTCATATAGATGGGGATGTTGCCAATGTTTTGATGATTGGGGAGAAGCATTCGGAAGGCAGTGGTTAGCTTCTGTAATAGAAAGAGCAAGGCAAGCAGGGAGATTATATATCGAGAGTTAGTAATATTTGAATGGTAAATTTGTTGAATCTTAATAATTGGGAGAACATTTCAGATACCGTTCACCTCGCCCTACAAATATTTACGTTGTTTCGAATGAAGACTACATAAAGACATCACAGGTAGGCATAGGATAATTTATAAATCGGAATATTTGTCTCGACTTTGTAATCATAATTTATTCAGTTTATTCAACATTTCATAACGTTTTGTTGTCATTTATATTCACGAGACGTGGTACATTTTCCCTCTGCGGTTGTTGCACACACGCGCACATTAAAATTCACTTTAAACCATCAATTTTCTATGTGGCTTATGTAAGTAATTATGCACAATTGCCTTTCCAATTAACTCTTTACCCATAGGATTGTCTGACATACACAGTACAAACCATGTTTCAGCTGTTAAAGCACTGGCTGTTACACTAATTTAACATTTAAGCGACTATTCTTTCTCTGGACGACATATTTATGTACTGTTGACGGTGAACTTTGTCTCATGACCCAATGAAATGTCTTGTCCAAAGTGTAACGTCCAGAATATTGCTGAATCCGCTGTTTCATAGAAAGGAAGAAACAAATTGAAAAATGACCTTTTCCTCTATTTCTCACTGAAAACCATATGACAAAATGGTGATAGAAATGAACATTTAGAAATCATAAATACACTCACGCATATGGAAGCTTTCACCGAGATAGCTTCCATATATCAAGATTTTGATTATGACCGCAATAGCATATTTATTAATGACATAATCACTCTCATTGTTTTTCTGGGGTAACATGCAACACATGACGCATTTATCGACGACCTTACAACACCAAAATGTTCAAATCGTAAATTATTCTTATGCAAAATTAGACGTCAGAAAATATACTAATACCCCTGCGACTTGAGTGTAATGTGGCCAGTGCTTATCTATGCATGTGTCAGTCGATCGAATACGGCTCATTAATAAATCAAGTGCCAAACTAAAACAATTTTACATTTCATTTTGTGTTAAGCGTTGAGAGATTACATGGGACGGATAAGTACTGTATTTGGGGACCACAAACCGTTGGCAACTTGCTGTTTGTTGTTTCTGCTCACTGAATCATTATGTATGTTCTACTGTTTAACATTTCTGCAGAATACACAAAAATATCCCATCGTTTAAAATATGAAACACTCGTCCTGACTTCAATTCAACAAATCGACAAAGACTGTAGAATGCGTAACAGGTTACTTACTAAGTTAACGGGGTAAATACGTGACATTTCACCACGCCCTCTTAGGCTGCGTTCACAAATAACGATTAGGGGGGCTGGAGGAATCTCGATCGAAATCTTATTTTTTTTTTCAGATCCCCCCCTAAGTACCCTAAGAAATTTTCAAATGCCCCCCCTCTATATGGTCAAAATTTTCAAGCCCCCCCCCAAACTATCACAGGCTCGCATATTTGTAAAGAATGTGAGCGCAGAAAAAATAAACATGTGTTGTGCCGTTCTGCTCACAAGTGTTCAACACTACCTGTATTTGCACTTTGTATAGTCATATTCCCAAGGCAAGTTCTTTAAATGCGTCAGTGAATTTTTTAGATTTATTGGTCTAAAAGCCAACTTGAGTTAATTCAACCCTGGCCAGGTCGATTGCTCCTGTTGAAGAGCACACAAAATGCAATCATGAGAGAGTAGGAAAATTGTGAATTCTGGCTAATTGCTGTATTGCCAAGTGACCTACCAAAAATTGTTTCAAAACTACAAGACCTATATGAATTAGATGCTACTCAAAATTGACAATACCGGAAGGTTAAAATATTCCATCAAGTAAATGTTTTAATCTCTGAAATTTAGGGTGTGATAATTGCAAATTTGGTTAAAAAATAAATAATTCCATTTGGTCACATATTTTGTCTTTTAGTCTTTACTATTCAAAGGCTTACTTCTGTATCATTTTATAATAAGTGAGTGAAAATTTAGAAAATCAAGCATGGTGACCCATCTTTTTTCTTTAATATTTGATTATTCTCATATGCCAGAATTCAAACATTTCTATGTTTTCTTCCATGTGTTGCTCTCTGGCCTGATCTTGTGTACAAGTGAGTTTCACTGTCATGAGTGTCATTTGACCAAAACTCTTCTTCAACTACCATGTACATCAGAGTCAGAGCTGTCTCTGTCACTGTTCAGGTATGCAGTGACAGTGACACTGCAGTAGCAGGGTAGTATCTGATAGTGACACTACCAATAGGCAGTAGCTGTATTAACTTTGATAATTTTGGCAATATTTTTGTTCAGTTTTACAACTGCGTTCTTGTTCTACTCCCTACAGCATGTTGCATTGTCCAGTATTCAGCTTTCTATCAATGCCTATATATGTGTGCCATGCATTTGTAACACTGACAACTGTCTGTCAGTCTGGACTCCAATTAAATTATCATATTTTTATTTATATATACAGGCTTTGTCGACAAACTAAATATTGTGTTTGAGCATGCTGTAGGGAGATAGCAAGAAACTGTAGTTGTTATATTGCATAGAAATATTGCAGAAATCATTAACAGTTGCAGCTTCTGCCCTGTTACGAGGCTCATTTGCTTTTTACGACAAATCACACGTTTAGATTTTTTTGAGATAAAAGTCATGAAATGTGACAAAATGGTTCTAGATTTTGTTAAATCATTACTAACATTACAACATTTTGATGACATAAAAAATGGTATTCATTTTTCATTGAATTACCTACAAAAACTTGGAATTGGAAAATGTAAAACTCAAAAGGGACCCAAAAATTTTCAAGTCCCCCCTACAGGTAGAGCAAAATTTTCAAGTCCCCCCCCTCCACTACCCCAAAATTTTCGAATCCCCCCTGAATTCCTCCAGCCCCCCCCCCCTAACCGTTTTTGTGAACGCAGCCTTACTAAAGGGCGCAGAACAACACACTGAATGTTCTAAATAATATTAAAACTTACTGCTACAGTTCCTTTAGACTTCGCGTAGAAAATGCTAAACCGTTTTGTGTGTGAGGCAGAAATGACAGAAATATGTCTTCATGACAGCAACACGTTTGCTCAAAACATGCAGGTAGACTCAGGGATACATTCAGTATGTAGATCTTTAATCCCTATACCCGCTAAATTCACTATTCAATTAGATAGACGAATTTCACATCTTTCACAATGCATGTTCTTTTGTTGGCGATGTACCGTTCCTGGCAATTCATTTGAACACATAGATTGTTAGGCGATTTCGTCTTTTGTTTACGTTCGCCAAGACTTCTTAAAAAACAATACTGACATGTTCAAAAGCCTGAAAGGTTACGTATTTGTGTTGGGGAAAGGTATATGGACTGGGGTCAGCGTACGGTGTAAGGTTACAGTCTGTTACAATTGTTCGATGTCTCGTTGCAAAGACGAGGGAAAGGGGCGTTTGCTACTTGAACAGTAAAATGATGACCTTTGTTTCCCCTTCCTTACCTTAAGGAGAGTATAGAGCGGATCTTCGTTGAGTCCGTTCACATCTATCTTGGCGAAGATTTCGAAATTTGGTTCGAACCCGCCACCTGGTCGGACATACTTGATACCTGGTAGGATTTCAGCGTTCTTTCCGGGCTCCTCAAGTCCGAACTGATTGCAGGGTATCCCGATGATCGCAAAATTGGAGCCGTCGAATTGTTCTGTTAGTGCATTCAAACCTGCGTACTGATAGGCGTAACCTCAGTACGTAGCAACGTTCACGACAAGCAAAACGTTGCCGGCGAACTGATTTAAGCTCACTTTTCGTTGCTCATCGAGCGACAGAAGCCTCAAGTTGTGGTCGTAGATAGAATCGGCATCGTTCTTACATCGGCCTTGCAAGGTCTCGCCGCTGCCGGGCCCAACGAGGCCGCAAACAGCGAGACCGAAGAAGAGCAGTGTCTGCCCTACGTCTCGCATAGCGATAAGCCTCGCTCTGATGAAAGCAGACTCTCTAACAGAAACCAACTACAGCTCACCTATTTAAAAAAGGCGCTCATTTACATACGAGGTTTCTCTGAATCCTTAGTGGGCCGTTAATATATCCAGGCTTAAGGTTTCTAATGCCCAAAAGCACGACGCAAGATATTATTACAATTTTTTTATTTATTCCGATCAACAAAATGCAAACTTGGATTAGTTCTAAATACTTCACATCTTTCAAAATGGCATGTTGGCAGTTAAATATGTCAAAGCCTTGCATTATCGATAATATGACGGAATTTCTTTCCAGTGTAAAATCTATCGTCAGTACCTTTAATGACCCTGAATATTTCAAAAAATTCTGTATTACAATTCCTCCTTCAGTTTGTATTTAATTTGACGACGATCAATGTGAAATGTACACCTCAAGAGAAGTTTGACATTGTTAAAGACATTCCCTCTCTTATTATTAAAAATGTATAAATCCTATATGTAAGATGTCATATCTCATTTGAAAGTATGTTTAAAGTATCGGTTTGATCTTTTTAAATTAAAATTAAAATATCACAATTATATCAACAGAAACAGCAATGTATTTGGTTTAAGATGAGAGGGGAGATATTTATCTTATCAGTGAGAAGGGAAATATTTATCTTAACTTTATTCGCCCATTTTCCAAGACTAAAGAATGATTGGTCCGTGGTATGGTCCGTGGTAAACCGTAGTGCAATCAAACATTATCGTAGGGGGCTATATCTGCATTTATACACTATGGGAGTGACGCCTAGACACAAACACTGATTTCTACCACGAGTAGGATGTGGCCCAGTGTCTTTCAGGTGTGTAAAGCATATTTCACTTTGCACAAGTATCAAAAACACAATTGAATACCCGTCCTTGTCAATGACCATATATATTTATTCCCGTAATTCTGGTGACACATTCTTTCATAATGTAAACCGATTATAAAGGATCTCGGGGAAGAAATTGTCATTTTCAAACAATTCACATATAGATTGCGAAAGAAAGCCAAAAGTTAATGATATGTGATTTTGATCGCTTTTATGTTTAATTAGAATGTATATCACACACTCTTCTACCCACAGTGGGAAAGAGCTGAAAGCATGTTTTCAAAGTTTTCATATTTCCATTTCGAATAATAAATGTTGTCCTGTGTCATTGTTTTATTTATGTGAGCCGCTATACTATGACTGATAATGATAATGGCAGCAATATAGTCTATCAAAGTTGTTCACAAACACTAAGTGAACGTGAAAACGATATACACTTCAAAGATCTAAGCGGTAACGGAATAACCTTTTTGAGTAGTTAAGAGTTATTCGCCTTATTGGTTTGATAAGTGTGTATATAAGTGCCAAAATTGCCTTTGCATTCAAAATGAGTAAAATGTACAAAAATTATATATTGAGTTCACCGATTGTTTCCTTGGACTTGTTTTAATAGGGCTGTCACCGTGACCGGTCGAGAAAGATTTTTAAAAATTACGTAACTCCTTTAGTAGTCATGGTGGCTATTCTATGTTGCAATGAAGATTCTAGGCCTTCTAGATGTAATAGTCTTGTATCAAGGTGATAGTTTTATCCAACAAAAGTAATTGCAACAGGCCTAGGGGATAGACAGCGATTTTGCTTCCCTAATCCGGGGCTCGTGAAATCTATTACATTCTCAATTTGCTTCAGATCTAAAACTTAAGGTTACAATGGAAGCGATGATGACGCCCTCAATAGGGAATGGATGGTGAGAAATTATGAATTTGGCGGCCTCTTCAACCAATATCAAAAGGTTTCAGCGAAAGACCTAACAACCGAGGCTCGTCAGTTTTTCTCAGCATTATTTTTGCCGAATCTGTAGCCCGTAGAATCGCAAAAACACGTGCCATACCGCATTTGTCCCCATTCTTCTTCCCAAGCAAAGCTTACCAAGATCAGAAAGTAGTTTCAAGTTATTAGCGCAGGACCCCCAAGTATTACGTTTAAGGCACTCTGACTTCATCAAACATGGCGACAGTTGGAAGCGAATGCAACCACCATAATCTATTTATAAAGTATCCGCTAGGCGATATTTTTGCTTCAGTGTATGCTCTGCGTTTATTCGTGCTGAATGTTTTCACCATTCCCAAAATTAACTGCCATGTGTTTCGTACAGAATTTGTTTACTAAATTTATCTCCATATGATGTATCTGAGTTAGGAATCGTACACTATATGAATGTTCGCACATGTTCTGTACAGAGGACGCGTTTGTGAACGTCTAATCGTGTACTTACTCGAAAAAACGGATTTTAAATATAATAATACTGAGTTTGGTATATTTTTGTGTTCAACTTCCCCTATAAACGTGCAAGGTACACAAAAACCTACAATAAATCTTCCCATTCGTGATAATCAAAAATGACATTTAATGAAGACATTAATTCACAAGTTCGATTGATAGATGATATGTCAGCCTTTACCTTGATAAATTTGTCATATTATTTATCAAAAGCTGTCACGCGCAAACGTTCATTGCAACAACATGTTATGCTATCGCTGTGGTGAGTGCTTTATCAGAACATGGAAAATCATATAGTGCATTACTTATTCTGGCCAGGGACAGATTTCTACTAGATTGCAGCGTGTGTATAGACTCATGAAAACCTACAGCGACAACACGCTTACACCTTATTGTTCTATGAAAATGGAGAATTTTCAGCTAAGACTTACGAAGCTAACAAAATATTCATTAAATATTTTTTTCTGTCATTTCAAAGGTCGACAAATTTGACTCATATAATTTTGCTTTCAATATCTAAACGATGGAATCATGGGAATGCTGAGCTGATTTATTTTGACTGACACTTTAAAGAATGGAGAAAGGTTCCTGAGCAAAGCTTGGGTGAAAGTTGAAACGTTTTACTTATTACAACAAAGGCTCGGTTTGAGAAAAAGGATGGTTGACACTCTAAACCGTGAGTTCTATGCGAATAGTAAGCGTGCTTAATGTCGCGAATATTATTCAAAATAATATTCAGTAAACGAGACATAAGTGATGCAAATATCTAGCTACGCTGTCGGTATTTATTACGACTGGGTAGCCAGCTCCGAATCAATAATTTGTATATTCCATGTGCAGCCTAGTCCCATCGTCTGTATCTATACACACAGATGTTGTTCTGTGTTGTTATGTGCTGTAGGATTACCGTACTGAGGCGGTGAATTGCAGTATATTATGACATCAGACAACTGAACACTTTGTGACGACCACTAAAATTCTGCATCAGTGTATGAAAATTATTTATTGCAAATTTATTAGAATTGCTTGCTGCATAACAGTGTTTTTAAAAAGAACAGGTGATTGTCATTATTACGTTGAGCTTGTTACAAAGAATACTCCTGCACGGACCAAGAGCGAGAATTATGATAAAATTTGAAGTCACAGTAAAACACTATGGATGAGATGTTTTCGGTTCATAACGGGACAGAGGAAAGGTTTAGCATTTTAGCGCACTATTATTATAGTACTTCGGCATAGCTAGCTTGGGAGGGCAATGGACTGGTCAAGAGCAAAAAAAGGGGCGCGCCCAGACTTGTATCCTCGATATTTCATTATCTGACACGATTTTCATCCTGCAGCCTGGATGCACAAACAGCGAAGTAATGATTGATTTACATTATTCATGTTAATACTCGCAAAGCTATTGCTATAGTACCAGGCAGAGTAAACTACCGCCCCGGTTGTCTATTCTATCTCCACTGTCCGAAACGGTCCCCCAGTATCTTTAAACAACAGCAAATCGAACAGTTGCGAATCTTAAATTTCCAAACAGATGATACTCTGTTCAGTTTTAGCCCCTCCTGTGACGTTTTTAAAAACCTGGCTTGTCATCGCCATATGATTAACACGGGTTTTAATAATCGGTGCTGAATGTGACACTTCTAAGGAATAAGAGGTGACAGCAAATACACTGTCTTTTCAGAATGTAAATAGATCGATAGCATTATTCCAAAGTTTCACTGACAGATACTACAAACACGAACTCTGTTGCTGTTTCAAACAGTCATCTTTTTCAGTAACAGTACCTTTTTGCATTGATATTGGATTTGATATCAAAATTTAATGTAACTTGATGACAACAGGTACATAGACGTACGTGTGCTGAAATGAATCTTCAAAAAATTAACCTGTATTTCACTGACCAGAATGATGACGATTATTGTGTTCGTAATTTAAAAATTGTATAATTTTCACGTCCATTGAAATTTCGTGCTAGGGGCCAAAAGAGCAACTCAGTGGTAATTTTGCAAAATTCAAGGCCTATTGATACGGCTCACACCATGTTAAGTTTGGCCATACTGGTGTGATTTTTGAATAAAGGTTATACTGATTTCACTAAAACACCATAAATCCATAGTCTAGCCTTTTACCTAGCTCTTCAAACGAAAAGATTGGCACTATTTTTCACCCAAGCTATTTTCACAGACCAGAAGTAAATTACTTGTCTTGTGCCACCCCTGGCTTGATAGTCATTGCCGTCTTAAATATATAGTATAACGTTATCGAAGTTAAAGGCTCAGGATCGGAAGCTTTCTCCAAAATCAAATTTTATTTAGCACGATCACTTTGGGAAAATAGCGTTAATGACACTTTGCTCATATTTGGTTATGTACGGCAGGCCCGAGTGAGCATTTGTACGCTTTTGTGGGCCTTACTTGTAAATAATCATAATGTCAAGTGCATTTGAACATATTTTGATGCACAGTCCATCCAATACCAAGGTGAAGTATGTAATGGTTAGAAATTATTGCAATGGACACACACATATACAATACCATGCAGCCTTGTACATCAAAATGATTTGTACAATCTAGAATACAAAGTAAATATGTTCTCTTGTGTATGGCATTAATATAAACAATATTTGGTCATTCATCAAGTAATAATGTTTAAGGCCATCGTCTGGGCTAATGTCGGTCAAAATGCTCAAAAATCTAATTTATTTTTTTCCTTCATTGTCACCCTCGACATGTATACTTTCAAATAAGCTATATCATTCTTCAAAAATATTAACTAAAATCGAGAAAAATCGCGTTTTTTTCCACTGACCCCTGGTCAAATTTTATTTAGTCTAATTATATATTCAAAACAGGTAAATCGCTATTTTTGGTTGCCTAAAAACTTTGTTGAGTTATGGCATCATGTATGAAGTAGTGACCATTTGCTTGCTTATTGAAGCAGCTTTTTCAGAGGTAAAAATATGGCGTTGTGGAAATTGTGAGTTTGAGACTAATTGCAGTCTTAAAAAGCCAGATCAATGAGTAATCGGGAAGAAATTTGCAACAAATGATTCTGTTTTATATTTTGTGTGGATATTACTGTAAGGCATATGAAGATTTTCATTCAGGTATAGCAATTAAACCAGAAAACAAACCATATTAGACGTTATGGTGTCCATACACATAACAAGTAAAGAATCTCACATTAATTTCATTATCATGCTGATTATAAAATCAATGTTTTTTTGATAATTAACAGTTCATTTTTCACTTAGAAAGCAATTACAACCAGGCTTTTGTAAATAGAATTCTAACTGACAATTTAAACTTGTCCAATACCCTATTTTGAGGTCGTAAACTTTGCATGAAGTATGAGTATCACCTTTATGTTGTAAACATTTCAATCCAATACTCCTAACATTGTGTTTTGTACTGCATTCGTTTCTTGTGGCAGTAATAACTCTTGAAAGAATGGTTGGAATGCAATGAAAATCGGCCAACATATGTGAAATTAAATACTTTACAAAACAAACTTCAAAAAACAAGGTCATCCAATCATGTCATAGTAGAAACTTGACGGAAAGTTGTGAAATTTATTAATTTTTCAATCTTACCGAGATGACTATGATTTAATTTATATTGACATCTTATACAGTCATAGATTTAGGTTCATATTGTAATACATATACATCTGAATGCTACAGAAAAAATTCGGTTGTTGTATGACTTTTCGTTCAATAGATATCTTTGCCACAAATTTCCTCATATTTTAACCCTGAAATTGTCGCCACGGCAACCGAATATCCGGTTTTCCCCCTGCACTGCATTTTACCATCTACTGCAACAAAAAGATGACAAACTCTGAAAACAAGGTACTACACGGTTAGTGTTTAAAATAGCCCCTACAATAGCCTTAAAAGAATACTTATTATTGGCTCGGAGGTCTTTGGTTGTGTTTCAGTACAAATTATCACCAACAAGTAAAATGCTCTTTTTCCGTGATTCCTGTTACTCAGAGCGAAATGCTTACGGTAGAATATTTCGACTGAATCGCTTAGCCTTCATCATTGTGTCAATGTGAATGGTACAATGACGTAACCGGTCCACTGACCGCAGGAGGGCGTTGTAAACTGCTGGAATTTCCATCCCCTCATCCCAGTTGAGGACTGGCCGTTGTGCTTTGATTTCAATAGCCTCTTCCACTCTGCGTTCGATTGTTCACATAATAAATCTTAACGTTGTTAGGATTGATTGAATGTCCTGTCTTATTTCAGTGTTCATGAATTGTAGAGGTTTCTCGACTCTGGTGTTCCGTGAGTCTCGTTCAAAGTTGTCCAGCAGTCTCCCTGATGTAGGCTTGGATACAGACTGCACACTTGATACGATAAATTACACCAAACGTTTTAGCTTTTCCGTTCTCTCTTTAACGTGGGTGAGTATTTGTAGCATAGAGTTGAACGGTCTATGGTACATATTGATGTAATGGGATTTAAAAGCCCTCTGTAAAACTTTAGAAGCGCGCACGGAATGCCTACATTGATGTTGACTTTCTTTGATTTGTCTGTATCCTTGGTTTTATCCTTCTTTCTTGGAAGTCTGAACATCCACTCTGAGTATCCATTGGTTCTGAGCGCTCTCTCGACGTGTTGAATTTCTTTCTGCTAATCTTGTGTTTGTGTGACTATTGGATTCAGTCCGGTGAAACTGACCGGCACTGATCTTTTGTGTTCAAGATGATGATTTGAGTCAAAATTTAGGTCAGTGGACCGGTTAAGTCATCGTACCATTCACATTGACAAACAGCTGATGAAGGCTGGGCGAATAAGTGGAAATATTCTACCGTAGGCAGTTCACTCAGGGTTGCAGAAATTACGGAAAAAGAATATGATTTCAGAGCAAGTAAAATGCTGAATTGCAGTATTGAAATTTTCACCGAGTTTACACTTTTGCTGCTTTTAGCATACTCTTATGAATGATAATTTCATTCGAACAAATTCCCATTTACAGTTCATGCATCTACACACCAAAGCAAAAAGGTGCAATGGTTCTCACGTTTTTGCAATTTGATAAGAGAATTTAAGAATGAGATATTTGACATTTTTTTCGAATAAAAGCAAAACTTGTCCCAAAAATACAATGGTTTTGTCACAAACTTTCAATCGAATAAGGTCATTTCGAAAAACCCTCATGTCAAATTTCAAAAAACGGATATGCAATTTCAGAGAAGATTTTTGATCAAAAAAGAGACAAATGACCAAAAAAGTGCAAATATGCAAAGTTCACCACAATATAAAAAAAAATTTAATTGTGACAAAACTTTACCCCTTGGAACATAAATACCTAGTTTCACAACAATTAGACTTGCCGTTTCAGAGAAGATTAATTTTTGACGAAAATATTAACAATCGCTCCCAAAATAGAAAAAATGGAAAGTTCACCGCAATTTGAAAAAAAAAGTGACGGAAGAAACCCCAAGGATAATGCATACCACGTTCTAATGCAATTGGACGAGCGATTTCAAAAATAAGAATTTTTTGACGAAACATAGGAATAATTGCCCCAAATATAGAACAATGAAAATTGCACCATAATTTGAAAACCACTGACTAACGTCACCCGTTAGGTCATGTATACCAAATATAAAATAAACTCGACAAGCAGTTTCAGGAAAGAACTTTTTTACCAAAGACGGGGAAAATTGCCCCAAAATACATTTATAAAAATTCCAACACAATTTAAAGATACTCAAGTACAAAGTCGCTTCTAAGAAAATGCATTATCAAATTCAAAGCAATCGGACGTGCAGTTTCAGAGGTTTTTTGACCAAATATGAAAAATTGCTTCAGAGAAGGTTTTATTGACCAAAAATGAAAAAATTGTCCAAAATATTCAACAATGAAAAATTCACCACAATTGCTCAAATCTAACTCAAGTCACCTTGAGGAACATGCATGCCAGTAACTTTAAAGTTTTTGTAGAAGTAAAGCCCAGCCGCACTAAACAGGATGCTGAGATGTTTTTCTTTTCGAACATTGAGGAATTATTTTTTGTAAATAAATGAAGGTTTTCCTCATACATTACTTCAAAGTGCGTAATTTTGTGTATAGAGAACTCAAAAGTACCGCCCGACTTGGAAGTCTCGACCGACGAGAAACTATGGAAAAGGAGAGCGTAACAAATACTGGAGACCGGTTGTCCGTGATATGTCACCTGATTTGATTTAATCAAAACAAATTTGACACATGGCTGAGAAATCTTTGAAACTGCACCCAGACCCCATTAATGTGCTCTAAAGCTGTGCCAGTATAGATATCTGCTTGTTGGGGAATATGGCCGTCATCAAGATCATCTGTGTCGTTTTCATCTCAGGCATCGTCCTGGCTTTATCCATCTCTACCAAAGCCTACTCAGTTGACTATGTAAACTACACCTACGTCACAGCAGAAACCACTGATGGCACAATTCGTGGGATGCGAACACTATAAACAGATGGAAAGTACATGGACGTGTACCTTGGCATTCCCTTTGCCACTCCACCCATCGGAGACCTCAGATTTGCACCTCCAGAAAGTCCAACTCAATGGTCCGACGTTCGAGGCGTCCTTTCATTCAAATCGTCATGTCCCACGCCATGGAGTCTTAACGGATTGCTTACGTAACCGCTTCACGCCTTAAACAATAGCCGTTGCCACTCTGTCTATGTTACCCTGTGGCCCTACCAACTAAATATACGTATTACACGATTAATAAATTAATGCGGAAGCTAAAGGGGAAGTATATGAGAATTTTCACGGGGACAGTATTCATAAATTGTGGCGCATGAGGTATTTTGATATCTCCTTTTGAAATACATCGCCCCGTTTCACATTGGCAGGTTAATGCCTTTCAGTAAACGTATAAGTGGCAGGATGTGATGAATACATCTGGCATGTGTTGAGGGTGGATGTCGTCAGGGAACTCATTGCAAGGTGTAATTAACGGTGTGCCAACGGAGGTGGTTTTTACTAATAAATCTGTTTCTGTCCGTATTTTACGTTTGCAGAGAATATCACCATTTGTAAGCATTATGAAGAGGGCCATGCAGCCTGAGTGTGAAGGAATATCTCAGCCTAGTTAATACCAGTAAACTTTGCTATATCAATGTCACGCATTTAACGTTTAATACCATTTCAATATGATGCTTTTAATTACAGGTGTCCTAAGTACGGATGATCAAGTTGCTGCGGGTAATTAGGGTTTGCTTGACAATGTCATGGCCGGCATTACAGTGGATACAGAAAAATATTGCAAACCTTGGCGGAGATCCAAATCGAGTGACTGTATTTGGACAAAGCTCAGGTGGAGTCATTTCATCGCTTCTTTTGTTTCACCGCTTGCAGCAGGTAAGTTGCCGAGATGTGATTACTCTTACTGCTATTGCATCCTTATTTATGGCGGTTAAGTTCAATGATGTTTATGCGATAAGTCATATATCCTATCATTAAAGCCATCCTTTGTAGTCAAACATTGATAAGATCCAGAAATGGATTTGAATTTGCGTCGATATTAGACATCCAATCAAACCGAAATTTATGTGAGATAAGTTACAAAGGCTGGTCAAAAGTCGCTCAAGTCCGGAATCACATCATCAAACCTGTTAAAATGTCGAAAAAATATAAATACGTTTACGTAGCATATATTTGCTGCCACAATTGACAAGCCTATTTGTCAAGTTGCTTTTGTCAATGTTCCTATTATCAAGAACCCGTTGAAACACTAGGTAAGATGATCAAACTTCTCCTATGTGTGAAGCACTCAAATTCTCATGCTGTAAGTGCTTTCTATTTGTTTCTAGCCCTGGCATGTCACCCTTGAGTTACTTGCTCACAAATCGTTGTCGATGGGACACCTTGTCTAATGTTGTTGTTTTCAAGTCACCGTCAAAATATCACCTGAAAACTGAATTATCACTAGCAAATATTCAGAGAGCTAAAATATAGACACACATTTTTTGAACAGGTGAATGTTTCTCAAGCGAACCCGGCCTTCTGTCTTTGTATTTGTACGTTGTGATCGAACCGCATGCTAGGTGCAAACACTTGACTGGTTAGTACCACAACGGTATCCAGGAAGTACACCGGGCGCTCTATTACGAGGCAAAAAAAAACACTGCAGAACTAGGCTAACACAAGGACACAAGGCAACCAATCACAGTGCCATAAGATAAACATTACATGGTAATTGCCACTTGATACCTAAGTAAGAGACCGGGGTCACTTGTCATGATTTTGGCTTCCGTGTGCATTTCGTGAAGACTCTTGTCAACATATATCATTTTGTTCCTTAATATCTGGAGAGTCCAAAAAACATTGTTGGCATTTTTTCTTTCCACTTTGTCAAGGTCAAATTGGAGGTCATTCGTTACTCCACAAATTCCATTGATTAAGCATTGTAGTGCGTACAAAATGGCTATACTCATTGACCAAATTACTTTATGATACTTTCAGTGATGGAAGGGAACTTCACAGCTCATAAAAGATTTAAAAAAACCTTATTGTTTGGGTTTTTTTTACTTTACCATTTTATATGAATTTATATGCAATTACAAGGATTTGCTTGTATTGCAGTTGTACATCTTTTTCTATGCACTGTGTTAAATAATGACACAGATCGGTTTTTGACATGCACTGTGCTTGACAACTACATCATAAATTTCCTGCATCTCGGCGTAAGCCATCCGCAGTATTACCAACTCTGGTAGGTTGTAAATTCCAGACCTCTGTGCAAAATTTCACTAGTGTAGACAGGATTGCTGTGCAGCTAGCAGTGTGTACTTTCTGCTTGTATTGAGACTAAGTCATCCCTTTTCCTCGCATTTCTGTCCAAGTCATACAAAACGATTGTATTTTTTCCTAACAATAGCAGGGATTAGAGACTTGTTGCTAATCATAGGCTACATGCAGAAGCCATTTATCAAAGCTAAGCCTCTGCGCTGAGAAGGCTATTATAGGCTATTACCTGTGGCTTTGAAAATCAACTCCGGTACGCACAATGTTGTACTAACCAAGACACCCATTATTAAATATTGATACTGGGTACGAAAAATGATTCATTAACAATGGGTTGAACCTTTATTGTGAGACACTGGAAGTCCTTAGATTATTTAGGGTTAAAAACGACGAGATTAGTCATATACGGTGTTAGTAATTTCTCAGAAACCGTTATCCAAAGGCTATTTACTCGAAATTTATTGTCACGGAATCTTGACATTTAGTGGTTGCATTTCACATATACATATTTCACATAACTGACATTGCATGCAAATAACTTCGTCAAAACTTTCAGTAAAAAAGCATTTCATTCCTCCGAAAAGAGGACGTTATGCCTGATATGTCAGGAAGCAAGTGGTGAGCTTGTGTCACATATCCCACTGAATATGACACAGTGCTGGAGTTTGTTCACCAGAGAGGTGAATTTTGTGATAATGTCTTTCCAAGAATATGTTCAAGACTCAGGGATGATGATTCCTCTTCCCTTCGAGATTGTGGTGCTAGCTGGCATATAGGGAATGCTATGCAAATACTTGCCACAAAGGTCTACTCCAGTGAGCAAAATTGCGCTATGAAAAGCGTTAGAGCAAGGTGATAGCTCTGTATTAATAGGTTTAGCTCGAGGACGACCCTTTACACCAACTTTATTCTCATCTACCATGTAAAGTGGTGGTTTATCTGAACCTAAAGTTGCTTTCACTAGATCATCAGCAAGTACATATGACAAAAGCCTGTGTTTTGTCTGACAACAATATAGATTTGGGTCCTCTCTATGAGGTTTCTTCATTCAATGCTGGGGAACACTACAAAGAGCAGTAAACCACGGAAAATCAGACTTGTTAAAAGTCAGACTCAGTGGTGCAATAGATCCAAAGGATGCTAGAGCCATTGACATTAAATATCACAAAAGATGTTGGACCAAAAACGTTGAAAATTTATTGCGAAATTTAAACACAAATGCAGACCCATTGTGTGAGACTGGATCTGCAAATGTCGGTAATGATAAATACCATGCTTGCTGCAGATGTCAATTGTTTCCTTGTTGGAAAATTCTTTAGCTGAAGGTTCAGTTTTAAACCTGGGTGAAGTACATGACTCATATTTGGCAATACGTAAGGAACATGGAATTGTGAACCCATCAATTGGAAATAGGAAATTGAAGAAAATTATAACTGATCACATAAAAGTGTGGAATTTGGAAAATCTGCACGACACAGTGAACCAGAATTTGGTTTGCTAAATGCTACTAAAGATGCTGCAATACATGGAGTTGCTGAGGAAAGTACAGAGGAAAATGTAAGAGTACTGTTCAAAGCTGCCAAAATTTTGAGAAAAGCAATATCATTTTCAAGAAGTACACCAACCGAAGGCAATCTTATACAAGCAATTCTCATAGCCCATTATCAAACAATAATATGGAAAATGATATCATTGCCTAACCCGACTTGCCACTCCAGCAAACTAACAATGGAAGCTGGAGGAAAACACATTCATACCCATAGTAAGCATGCTTCCTCCTTTCCCTGAAGCTGTTGTGCATTTGATCAGATGTTCTTGTAAACAAAATACATGTATATACAAAACAAATATCTGCTCTTGCAAGACGAATGCAATGACATCACATGTACGGAAATGTGTCACTGTGAGGCTGATGAAAATTTTTGTCCGAACTGTTAACCTCCTATATAAGTGACACTTTTGTTGATGATTTTGATAATGATTAACAACTTAAGCATGGAAATCTTCTGGTTTTTTTTGAAAGTCACTCATGCAGAGTTATCAAAGTTTTGAAGTTGCTGTGTGATCGTATTACTTTTATAACAAACTTTCTTCAGATTAGAGATTATGGCATTAAAAGTCATTGACCTTTGACAGGAAATGTTAGACATCTGACTTCCTGAAATTGTATACAAGATAATCATTTTGATGTTTTAAGATATGGAAAGCATTTCTACGAAAATAAGAAAGAAATTTCATACTGACCTTCAATTGACCTTTGGTAAAGTAGTTCTATATATTTTTAATACAATAACCAATTTTTTTTTCAAAAAACCTCAATGTTAATGATTGTAAGGAATAATTCACATCAAAATGCATGTTTCCAAAGGTAATATGGTTGCAAACTGGCCATAAAGTCTTTTCATGGCTAAGAAAAAACGATTTTTGTCGATTTTAAGGAAATGACCTTGAAATGACCTTCACAGTTGTCAGAAAAAATGCCAACAATTTTTTTTAAAAACTTGGCCATTAAGTAAATCGATGAGCTAGGTTGGCAAAAATCTTCATTCAAAACACACGGAATGACAATTGACCCCGGACTATAAGAGAAAGGGTCCAGCTAATCAATGAGCTGTAAGCGGACCTTATAGGACCGTAAACACCAATCACTGTGGCCAGCATATATGTCTAGGACACAAATCGTAGGTCGTTTTGAAACAGAGCTACATAAACAAGACACAAGATGTAGAGAAAAGTTTATTTCTTCAGGTTCTTTTCCAATACTATCATTTCCGATTGCAACGATCGTCATCGTTTCTGACGAAGTAATTAATCGAACATAACTTTCATGGTGCCCCAAGTTAAAACGAGACAAATATCAAGTTGCTTCAATTGATTTCTAATACGTTCACTGTGTATCGCTTCCCAGCTAGGCCAAGAGAACTTTGCACGTTAACTTTGTCAAGGTCTCCTTAATGGTGTCATTGCATTAAACGGCACAGCCACGGCGCCATGGGCCATTTTCAGACCACCTTACAACGCCAGCAATGCTACAAAGGAACTAACTCAGAGTTTAAGCTGCCCAACAGATTGTTCTGAAGATGTTATTCGTATAGTTAATTGCACGAGTAGGTGTGCTGTTACAGTTGTAATCACCACAGTTATGGTCAGGAACTTGTAAACATCACGAGGCCGAAGGCCGAGTGATGTTTACAAGTTCCTGACCATAAGTGTGGTGATTACAATTGTAACAGCTCACCTACGAGGTGCGATTAACGACTTATACCACGAAAAACAGGCCAATCTTCTCTAAAATTTGAAAATTACTGTCAATAAATCGTCTACTTTTGATTTGAACACCCACAATGGAATGGAGTGAACCATTGTACGTCGAAAGGTTCACAGAGGTCATTATGCACCTGGCATGCGAGTTTGGGAGAATGACCTATCCCAGACAAGTAGGACAAGGGCTCTGGTCAGCTGCAAATCTGCATTTGAATAAGGGCTACAGAGTGGTATAATGCACCTGTGTTGAAGGAAACTATTTTAGTCTGATTGGTTAAATAAAATGGCTTGCCTCACTCTATCTTGTTGGCTATTGGCTAGCGAGAAGGAATTCAATCTGTAGATGCATGTGATTGCCTCGTGGCTGCATCAGGCTTTCAATACCATTTTCGTGTTTTCGACTGGTCAAGATGGACCTTGTCAACTTGTCTGATCTGATGACCCAAGAGACTTCCTTGACTTCCATGGACGGCCATGTAAAAAACAACAAAGTGGATTTTACACGGGCAAACTGCCCTATAAGAGCAGCCGCTACTACGGAGCGCATAAAATCCACGATGTGTACTTCAACTTATAAAAAAGTACTTGGCGATGATAACACCGGACGGGATTGTACTATCGATGACCCTTACCAAGGGATAATCAATTCTCCTGCCAGAAAATATACGTCTTTACACAAAGCAAATGTGCAAGATGGCTTGGCCAGACTGCCAGCACACTGGATATTCTGACAAGGTAATTTATTCTTTTACTAAAATATTTATACACAAAACGAATTCTGTAAAGTTATAAAATTAAATTCATTGACCAAAACAATTTGTTGTGTGTGCGGCAGTATCACAGAATTTCTTTCGACTATTCCAGAAAACGTTACAAAAAGGCTGTACTTATTTCCATGATATTTGTCACATATGTCTTGTGTTTGATAATTTCAGGCGAATGCGGCAACATCTCTGTACCATCAGGAATTTGATGAGCAGCTTATCAAAGAACAAACAGGTCACAGATCAGATGACGGTTTACGCGCCTCAAATGTATGTCTACTGCACAACAAAAGCATGTGTCGAGTATATTACTACCACCTCCATCTAGTGTTAAATCAGAGGAATCTGTAAGTAAACCAGTTTCTCAAGTTACGACAAAACAATGTAACAAAACAGACAAGATTGGTCCAACCCAAGAAGACGCCGAATCTAAAGATGGACAATCTTCATCAACAAATCATGTTGCTTACATTGAGCATGGTCCAAAGAAAGTTAAAATTGAATTATAAAATGTGATGCTATAACATATCAGTTGAACAAATTGTCTTCATTTTGTTATTGAATGTGTGTGAATGCTTTAGACATCTCGACTTGACCTATTGTTCTTATGCAAATAAGTAATCAGTCATACTTTTTTTTCATATTTAAATAAGTAATCACCACACTTTTATTGATATGATAATGATTTTCTTTCATGAAAGTGTGGTGATTACTTATTTACATATGAATAAAAGTATGACTGATTACTTATTTTGCATAAGAACAATAGGTGTCAGTCGTGTTTTCAGGGATAAATGGATGGCAAGAACAATAGGTCACATGACCTGGAGTGGTATAAACCGGTTATTCATGTTGTACTAAATTGTACTGAAAATTAGTTCGATTGGAGGGAAAAACTTTTTCAACATACATCCTTTTCTTTAGTTCAGATTTCGACCTGAGTCAGTCTAAAAGCGAGGACACTGGCGAAAACCCTAGCAACAACGCATAGCTATCAGCTGTTCACAGAAGTTCGGAGGCGGCGCCCAACAAAGCCTTTAAAATGCTTTGTTGTGCGCCGTGAACAGATGATAGCTATGCGTTCTTGCCGGCTGACAGCAGAGGATTTTCCCCAGAGGTCTCGCCTTTCAGATTGACCTTGATCGAATTTTAAGCTCATAAAATGGGTGTATAGAACGAATTAAAGTTTTAATTTTCCGGGGGGGGATGATTTATCATACAAATAGATGAAACAAAACGCTAAAAATCTAGGTAAAATTCTATAGTTTACTCAGCATGATCTCATCTTGGGACGGTCGCCAGTAACTTTATTCAATCTACGTCATAAGTAAAAGAGAAAGCAAAACTGTCGCGTATTGACAGACATTCGGTTGGATGCTATACAACGTGTGACCTCATTAAGGAAAATGTAAATGAATTTAATAACATTTGAAATGCCTTAGAGACTGAAAATGTGGTCAAAGCGCCTGAAGATTACGACGTTGTATCATATATAAGTATCATTATAGCAATACTTGGACTTAGGTGTTCAAACCGATTATGGTATGGGCCCCTGCTCTAAATTGTAATTCCATTCAACCACAGCAATCTATTGTGTAAACCAAAGAACACCAGGTATTTCCAGGAAGGGGGCTTACCTGTATTTTCAAAATAATTTCGAGATTTCCGTCAGATTATATGACGAGTGAGAGGAAAGATGCGTAGACATTAGAGGCTTACGTAATCGCTCCGCGGGAAATTAGGTCAGCGTCCATAGTCGCACGCGCACATTGAATCCGTACGGTTGTCGACTAAACATTAAAAATAGCATCCAAGATTGTGAAATGAACGACATGTGCCACCATGTCGGTAGCCATTACAAATAGCTGTTCCTTATCATCAGATAACCAATAACAGCTGTTTCACTATTCTTCTCTCACTGCGTAGTATCCCTATGATTGGTGTGAATGGACGCCTAATGTCGATGGACACTTCATCTTTGATGACTCAATGGATTTGTTGCACAGAGGAGATTTTTTGAAGGTGCCTTTTATGGTTGGAGAAGCCAGAGATGAACTGTACTTCGGTAGGTAATTTTTGGCATATGCTTCGATGGACCAATCTCGATAATTTAACTATATAGGCCTATTTGTAGGTTATGAATGATTTTTGGAGATTTAAATGTAGATAAAATGCAGGATAAGACAGAAACTATTTGCCTTACTGTTCAGTGTATTTTTGCCTTTCTGTATAATTGTCTTCTTTCGCAGGTCGAAGGAAACTTACAAGAAGAAACTTCGAAAACATATTGAAAACCGTCGGTGCTTCACTGTACGCGGAGAGTGGCAACAAAGACGCCCTCTACGACGCTCTTCTCTTTGAGTACACAAAACCAGCAGATCCTGATAACCCTGAAGAGATTTAAAATCAGTGGGTCCAGGTAAGGTTCACAATTTCTGAAACTGTGACTGGGCGATTATGTCTACTTGCACTCGATACGTTCTAGCAATTCCTGATATTGTTTCATCATGCTTGACTTCATGATACAATTATTTTAGGACGTAATCATTTTAGAGCGAAGGTTCTGAATCATTACATTGTGGAAGGACACCACTTGGTACGATAATCTAACTTTGAATCACGCTAATGATCGATTATACGACAATAGTCCATCAAACATTATCATTTTTCCTTTCCTTACCCTCTTCGCTATAACTTCATGGTTTTGTTTTCATTGTTTGATATGAGCTTCTATAAAACTCGTTGTATCAATAAATAATAACCGTGCGAAAATGAATAAATTTTAGCATAAAAATACCCGCTGTATAACACGTCACCCTAAAGGTTTTACGATATTTCCATTATTACTGTTTTCAAAGTCTCCATGTCAGCTCTTCAGCGTTATCTTCTGCAAAATAAAATTCTAATTGTACTACTAAGAGACGGCCATCTGCTGACTGGTACTAATAGAGCCGTAATATGACAAACAATTGTATTTATGAAACCGATCAATGGAGCTTCAATCAAAACTTCATGTCATTGAAAAGTGTTGCTCTGTATAGAATAATGTAATTTTATTTCAACTTTGAAACAAAATGATAATGTTTAAATGAAATTGACAGGTTTATTACAATGGGATACGTATCGTATTTCATCGAAGGATCATATTTGTACATTTTTACTTTAGCTGTACACAGAAAACGACTACGCGGCGCCATCCGACTATCATATTAAATGGCACCGACTCGAACAAAATGACACGTACAGATACGCCTTTCATTACCTATCTCAATTCAATGCGGAGCCAGAATGGATCGGTAAGTCTTAAGATCTGAAGAAGAGGACACGAACAACACGACAGACCTTACGTCGATATTAACTCCGCCGTTACAGCCTTTTCTTACAGTCTATCTACGATCTACCTTAAAAAACAGCTTTGACCGAATCATTTGAACAGTCCAATTGGTCTGAAGATTTACGTCTTCTTAAAGTATGGTGAATGATACTGACGTTTTTTTTATCAGCCAGTGGTTGCATAAGGTCAATGTCCGATGACGTAGGCTTCTGATCATATGGGACAATATCATATGCAGTGTTCATGATTGCACAACAAATTACTAATTTTTAGCTGAACTGTGTAGATGCAAGGACTGTTACACGTTACACAAATGACTGGTAGCTAAGTCCAAGTGTCGCAAGATCTCGCGACTCACGAGATCTAATTGACCCCTCGACAGGTGTCAGTCATAGTTACGACCTGTGTTTCCTCTTCGGCACACCCTTCTTACACAGTAATCGTACATGTCCCTGGGGATGCGATGGAGGCAACTGGTACTATGACCAAACGAGGTGGTCAGAAAAAGACAGAGAAATTAGTGAATTCACGATGAAAGTGTTTACCAATCTACCAAAATATTGGTAAGCATGTCTTTTGTTAATTCACTGTTTATCAGAAAAAGGCATTGAAACTCTAGCAGTCAATGATTTTCACATGTTTGTCATAAAATTCTTCATCAATTTACATGTAGAAATGATAAAGATTTTGCAATTTACCATCGTACATTGGTTCTTGTCCGTTATATGTAACTTGCGATCTAATCTCACAACGAAGCGGTGACGTCGCGTTACTGTGATATTACCGTGCTAGTTACGAAATTCAAAGGATAATACAATGATATATGTCAGGATAGATATTCGTATAGGGTTCAATGGTGGGGACCTGCGTTCCTCAATATGAAAACACCTCCGTGTCTCATGATTTAAACAACGCCATTGGCGACGGGCAAAGTCACATGTGGCAGTGGTATCGATGTTGGGCTTTTCTGAGTGATGCCACTTGTTCTGCAGAGAAAATATGGGTAGTCGATTATAACAACTGTATGCACAACAAATCCATTGTGACACCTTCAGAAACCCCCTAAATAATGATAACATTTGGTAGATAAGTTATAATTCGACATTTAATGGCTTTATTTCACAATCTTTCTTATTTCCATTTCTTTCTTTGCTCCCTTCCTCAAGGAATCCTACACCGACAGGGTTTATTGGCACAATCTGGGAACCCTTCAATGACGTCACAGGTGCTTACCTCGAAATTAATGATGTCTCTAGGGTCAAGTACGATTACAGAGCCAGGAGAATGCTATTCTGGAATGACTACTTCCCCAAAGTATTACGACGAGAACCACCTACACTGATTGTAATGACACCACTTTCTGCAAATTGCCCACCTCCAAACGTAGCAATGTCACGGCGGGCAAGCATTTGGAAAATTCATCTCGTCATTATAGCGTTTTTTATTGTCATGTGATTGCACCAACTAAAACTTTGAAAATGCAGCTCTTCTCATACAGAAATACATTAAAATTAAGAGATTAACGAGGAACGGGATCATTTATATAGAAATATCCTGTTGTTGGAAAGAGTAAATATAAGCAGAACAAAATAAAAACGGATGATCCTTTTTAATTTTTGCTTCAAACAAGTAATTTAAAAGAAACTGATGCGTATGTAAAACACGTTGGTAGGTTTCCTCTCCATATTACTTTACTCACGTGTAATCGTCTCCCGTTTTCTTTGATCAAAAAAACACAATCACTGCGATTTTAGGCACTTATCAACTTACACAGTAGAAATGAAAATATGGTAACTTTTTTCCAAATAATTTTCACGTTCTAAGACTAAGACTTCTTATTTTTATGTCGAGGTCAAGAGTTGGAATTTTGCTGACTGAGATTGTCAAAATGGGACGAGCCTAACGGAGCGGAGTCAACAACAATGTGTGTCCGATAGCTAACGCAATTCCCTTATACACTGTGCACATCCGGTGTAAAACCACGCAAAAAGAAAGCTACAGTTATTTTACAGGTATAGTTTGTGAGTGCCCCTAAGGCTATGATTTACAAACATTAGAGTTATAATTCCAAGTTGGTATTGCTACTATTTAGAATAAAATAGGCTTTAAAATGATTTCTTGCCTTCAATATTTGTCGTAATATCGTCACCTTAAACAAACTGCGTTGTAATAAAAGACCACTTTATTGCATAATAATGCATAACTATTATTCAAAGTCAATTTCCAAAGTTACGGAAATGAAATGAAAGAAGGGAAAGAAACGCAATTTGGCTGAGGATTGTTCATGTGAAGATGGGAGTTATAATGGTTACAGCTTGTATGTTTTAACGTGAAAACTGCATTTTGAAAGGACTTTGTAAAACTATAATTATAACATGATTCCTCATGGTAATACATTGAAAATTGTAGCGCAAGACATTCACTCTGTACTGTCTGATATTGTACAATATTAGACAATTTTGATTATGTGTAAGCAAATTTCACATTTTTCTGACAAAATTCGTAAGTTACGGTGTCCCATCCATCCCTATCGTAGATCGAATTCAAACCTGCGTGAACTGACTCCGCGAATTAATGATTGAGGGTTAGAGAAGCACTTTCTCTGATCGGTATTTCCAATTAAAAATGGTATACCGATTTACAACACTGCAGAAATACATGTATTGATTTGTATATTTTGACAAAAACGATTCACTCCGTATAGGCTTTAAAATGTGTCTACACAAGTAGCAGACTCATACTATCGTAACATTTGAGCGTGTGAACAATGTCCCCGAGGCGTATTCTACACCTATAGGAAACTTAAGCGTCTCCATACGATTGAAGAAACTTTTAATGTTTTTTCCTTTTTTTTTGCTTTTTTGCAATTATTTTTGTATCGTTCAACTGCTTGTAAAATCCAGTTTCGTGGTCTTCTTCTTGACTAACTTCTTTGTAAAGCCACAGTCTTCGGCAAGTAACTTGTTCTGTCATTGATCGTGATTGCAAAATCTTCTCCGTTAATGACACAACCAAGAGCAACACACTTTCGAAAGCGCAAAACGAACCTTTAGAATGTCCTCGAGATATTCGACGTGTGTGAGCGTGTATAGGTCTTCCTTTTCAACACTTTGTCGATTGAATTGTCTTCATCAGAACATGTCAATACTCTGTGAGTAATGTTTGTGATCACTATAGGTACATTGACTGCTAAAACATTACTGTACATGACGTGTCTGGCGAGAATATACGTGAAAAACCACACACCGAAACATTTCCGAACCCGAGACAATCAGCTCTGGACAATGGCATGTCGTCATGACATTGGAACTTACGGCGATTTTACTTTCGAACGCTCATAAACAAACGGGAGAGAAGTCGATACGTTCTTTAACCTTTCGTTTGGAACAAATATCGCAACAATGGACGGCAAGCACAAAACCTTTAGAACTTTTCACCCACCTTCCGAAAATGTGTACTCAAGTTGTGACTTTTCCGTTGGAATAAGTGAATTGACGCGACTTATGGGAGACCGCTTGTCAAAGCCAGGAAAGAAGAAAGAACAATCGAACCCGTAAGAAGGCTATAGCTTTAAGTTCTATATTTCCAGTAGATACAAATCCACAAATTCATTAGGTTGCGAAGACAATTCTTAGGGCACGAAAATTGAAATTTGTCAATCGATTGAGTTGACGAACTGCTAATATAGTCATGTATCGGATAATTTTTTTGAAATCTTATGAACGGGATAGTTTTCCTTATCAACGACTTTTATCGACGGTCGGACACGCGGCAAATCTCTGTGAAAGTTGGCAGCCGCTTCATGGGTCTGATTTGACAACATAAATAGGATAGCCTGCCCTGGATGCTCAAGATAATCCATTATAATAACAAATGCGATACGCATGCAGAGGACAATAGCGCCCTCAAGGTACATGTTCAAAAACGTCGTACTTTGGTCAATCATAACAAATCATAAGTTCAGACATAATTGCGTAAAGTAAATGCTAGATTCCCAAAACTATAGTTTGACACTTTTGTTTGACACATAGGTTGACTCTGTCATCATCTCAAACAGTCTTCATACACCATGACGAATTAGCATTGACGTCACGTAGTGATGGCAGCATTACATCGCACACCACCGACAGTGATCTCATTCCCCTACCTATCGACGTCACGTCGAGCAACAGCAGCTTCACGGAGTCTGATGACTCTGACTCTGAAGTGTTGACGAGGAAAAGGTGGAAGTCGAACGCTTTGAAAAAATCGTCCACAATCTCTATAAGCGATATTACCACATGGCCTCCCAACATTTTAGACATCGTCAGAGAGAGAAGAAAGCAAAGCCAACCATCGTCATTTTTCAACCAATAAACTTGTTACGCTATAAGTATTTTATACTATGATGACATCTATTTCACATGTGTTTCTTTCTTAAGAGAAGCAAAATACGAGAGACATAATTACCGTGTCATAAAATGTGAAAATGTCGAACACTTTGCGTGACATGGTCACCATGATTTCCTTCCAAGCCGGATCATATAGAAGACAAGGAAAGCATGTACTTATTAATTAAAATATAATATAATATAATATAATATAATATAATATTGATATATATATATATATATATATATATATATATATATATATATATATATATATATATATATAAATATATAAAGATTGTCATTGGCATTCATGATGAGCTTGAATACGTGCCACACCTTGTCACCCTTTCAGTGTGTGATATCGATGTAAAAGGTGTAAATTGTCTATTCTATTGTATTGCAATCTTGATATTCCGAGATGTGCACAGTACGTTTGTCCTGCTTTTGTACCACAGATTAAATGATTTGTATTGTTGTGTAGTGCAGCCACTTCGGAATCGGGGTAAGCTTCTTTTTTTACATGGACGTAAGTGACTAATTGGTTCGCTAAATCTTTTCAACCTCTCTCACGCTGCATATCTTACAATTAAACATTGCTGTGATTAGAGAATAAGTTAAGAAGATGATGTGTCTCTGTTTACAGGTAAATATTTGTATATAAAGTACCTTTGAAATGCATTCCTTACACTAAAGAAGGTTTAATTAAAGAATGCTTACATAAATTATGAAAAAGCTGTTTGCGCGTGGAATGCAACACTGAAATAAGCGCCTTAGAAACGCTAGATAGTTGCCTATCTGTTGTTTGAAAAACAAATTTTGCCTCACAGGACGAACTGCACACAATGCACAGTAATTGGAACTGATAAGTCATAATTGTCAGACGTCTCATTTTACAGATGTCGCATTTGTATACTTAGTTTGACTTTTTTCAGTGCGGTCAAATTCTAGGCCCCAACATCACTTTGAAAGGGTTTTATCAGCAATATGTCCATGCTCGAAAAGCCTTGATATATAACATCATAATCAAAGATCGAAGTAGACCCTGATTTGGCCCTTTATTCATCTAGAACTCAATAGCGACAAACGAAAATCACTATATACGGGCGAAAGACCAAATTATATCAGTCCAGCGAACAGTTCAACAAAGATAAACGAAGGACATTTTCGGTTATGTAGGTTATGTTGGTTATGTAGGCATTTGAAAAGGAAGACATGGCGGAAAAAATCAAAACTTCTTATTCACTAAAGAGTACCCATCATTTGAGCTAGAATTGGTAGAACCAGGCAGCTCAGTCCTCGGTAGAACGGAGGCGAAGGTGTATGTGATATTTACAACACTGTGACAGTTAAGCTTACATTTACCTATTAATTTGATCTCCGTTGCATTACGTCAATATCGGAGAAGTGTGAATCGGTCTCAACAGCGTAAGCTGTGATAATAACGCCGTGTACAGCGGCGATCAGCGGAAAAGTCGAATCTAAGCACATGCCCCTGAAAGATTTTCAAAGATAGAAGATGGAATAAACACCAGTCTCTGCGTTTAAATAATTTGTGAACACATCTCATTGAAACTTTAGCATGATTATCAATAGCGGGAGAAAGAAGTACATGGAATAAAGAATATTGTTAGCAAATCACTATGTGATGCACCATAGTATGAGTGAAGCGTCCTTGAGAAAGATTACGTTTCATCAGATTCGGCTACGGAGAACCTGGAAACATTCAGTAATGCCGTAATGCCACTGTGGATAACACTGGCATCAAGGAAAGCCAGGGGTAGAATTCAGAGAGCTAAAGTACACTAATGTGTCAAAAGTACGACACTTCCCGGCGGGTTTCGATTAGCGGCCCTCCTTCACAAAGCTAATGAACAAGATACGTGTCGTTTAGATACGTATGGCCCAGAACCATTAATAAAAACTTACTACTTTCTATC
The DNA here is from genome assembly GCF_041260155.1 of Ptychodera flava. Lineage (NCBI taxonomy): Eukaryota > Metazoa > Hemichordata > Enteropneusta > Ptychoderidae > Ptychodera > Ptychodera flava. The sequence goes on from NC_091949.1 coordinate 4,678,826, forward strand.
CGTTAGGAGGATTAACTTTTCTGAATGTCAAACTGTCATGTTTCGGAAGAGAAAGCAGCGAAACGTGTCAAGGGCTTTGAGACTTCATAAAATATTGAAGAAACACTCTACAGTTAGTACGTACAATTACCAATATATAAACACGGTGAAATGTATGAAAAAAGACATCTGCATATGAAAATTTTAGCATAACTCTTTCAGGAGGGGTTCAATATATTACATTTAAGCAGTTATATCTTTTAAGGTGTACCGGGATTTCTTAATTGATGCCGTAGTATATGACGTAGAAAATCAGGTCCTTTATTTACGCAATCTGATAAATGAAGTGGTGTTAATCTGGTGAAGCATCGTCTGATATTGGAGTGTTCATGTTTGAATTATATAGGGGCTAAAATCATCAACAACATTTTGAAAGCCCGAGACTGTTGTCTGATTGAAATATCAGTATCTGCTTTCCAAGCTCATTGTTATTTTTGATTTACAGTATATGAATTTTGGAGAGCTACCCTGTGCTTGATTGGTTCAAACTGCCACCGATGACGTGAAAATCGCTAAATGACAGTGAAAACAGTGTATGAATAGAATCGCTTAACCTGCAGTTAGGGGCCGTCGTCGTATGTGAGATACCTTATTATTATGAATACTTGTTCCCTTTTAGCCCTAGTAAAGTGCAATTTTCATTATGATAGTGATCACATAACATATGCGTCTTACGGATTAAGTTCTGAGCCAGCATAAAAGGATGTACAATTCTTTTTGAAAACCTTTTCTGATTGAATTGTTCCAGTTGTCGGTTACATCCTCGCCGTCATCGATCAAAATTGCATTTGTTAATTGGATTTCTTGACACTATAGGGAAAACTTGCGAGACTAGAGCGAGAAAATGACGCTTTCTCGCAATCAGTGAGAATCTGTTCTTATTCTCACCGCTGTCGGTGAGAAAATTTTAATCTCCACCGGAGATTGGTGAGAAATGCACGCCTTGGCGAGAATCAATCGCAAGTGTGAGAACAAATTCTCACCGGTGAGAATGGAAATTCTCATCAAGTACAGTGAGAATGGAAATTCACTGGCGAGAATCATAAAGACTCGCCGTTCATTGGCGAGAATCAGCAAGACTCCCCATTCATTGGCAAGAATCAGAATTTCAATTCTCAATGTACTTGGTGAAAATTTCCATTCTCACCGGTGAGAATTTGTTCTCACACTTGATTCTCGCCAGGGAGTGCAATTCTCACCAATCTCCAGTGGAGATTAAAATTTTCCCACCGACAGCGGTGAGAATAAGAACAGATTCTCACTGATTGCGAGAAAGCGTCATTTTCTCGCTCTAGTCTTGCAATTTTTCCCTATAGTGAGACATGACGAAATTACGGAAATAGCTGTTATTTTCCTATTCAAATTCGCATCGATATGGGAGACTTTGATCTGGGGCTCACCCTTATCTCTCTACCCCCATTAAGTACGATAATCTGAAGCTGTCAGTTTGAATAGGAGTTTTGAATCACGTTTATTTTTCAAAAGTTTACAATATGTCAGTAACCCTTTACATTGCATTCAAGTTACTGTGTACGCATAGCGTCCATATTGCATTGTTGGTCGTATAAACCAGGTTATGTATTTATATCGCATCCAACGATATTGTCGATCGCGTCGTATCGTCATGGATCCGAATAGCTGTGGACTCCTTATAACGACATGTTATAATGGCAAAGACACATGCACAGTCGATGATCAACAAGAACAACATACGCAGGCTGTACATAAGTTAATCCCAACAAACTTTCCTTTTGATTTTGCTTCATAGGTGCTGTCAAATTTACGCTAAATTTTTCTTAAACGATGAAAAATTTGTACAGATAATTTAAAGCCTTCTGCCTCTTATATGCAAATAACACACACAAAATCGGTCAAACTGAAATATATCTGTATGTTCTGTGTTTGGAACTCACACTTAAAATTTGACAATGTCTTATAATAGCTCATAATGATACCATAATAATACCTTGTAATTACTGTGAAACGGCAGCAAGATTAAACATGTATTTCTAGTTATAATATAAGCCTGGTAAATTTTAATCATTGTTGGCCGTTGGGGGCTACCAAAAAACAATCCATTAGATGTAAAAAGCAAAAACTATACTAACCGTCCTTAAGCGTAAAGGCTCTGATAAGTCTAAAAAAATTGAAATTATATGGTACTACAAAAAAGTATGGCAATGCCAGGTTGTTTTTTTACGCGTATAACCTTTGCCGTCTCATTATTAATGTCAAGTCCCTTGACTATAATACAACGGCAGCAATAATATTCTTTTTACTATTGTTGCCAAATCGCTTCAATCAGCCTTCCCATTGAGAACGTACAATTACAATGTATGGATCAAATTTATCTCTGTGGAAAATGCTATATCTGCCTTGGGTAAATTAGCATCTGGTATGTAAGAATATACAGTAAATTTTCGATCGGGTTCGAACTCACAATGTACGGCACCTAGTCACCTAGCGAAGAGGCTATATTCAAAAGCCCTCGGCCAAATCCATACTCTTAAAAACGAGTGTTGTTATACCAGCGGTAAGTTGTTACAATTTTTCTGACTGCCTTCTTCACACGTGTAGAGTTCATGAAGCACTCGCACTCACACACTGCACACAAACTTTATCAGAGCAATGAATACATCGCTTTACTTTGTGGGCGAAATAGTCGACTCGTTTGTGATTTCGGAGTACGAGTCGCGATATACGGCAATCTTAAGATGTGGGAAAAACATGTCTTCGAACTCGGATGTCTTGTTGCGAATATTTGTTCCTTTCGAAAGTACAAATTTTATTTTGTGTGTGTATGTTTTGTTTAATGTCTGTGTCTTGTCTTATTTCTGACATAGCTAAATTTAAAGTATGTAACAAAAGTCAGCACACATGCAACTTCATTCGATAGCGTCGGAAGGTCATTTCATCGTGGTGAAAATGGCTTGCGTAAAGATTCACTTTTTCCTCGCATATTTGGAAGAGAAACGTCTTGCCTTTTCAAGTTGGTCTGATAATCAGAAGTACTGTCCTGTATTTCATTGGAAAACAAACAACAGCATTCTCATCACCAATATAACGTTGTGTAAAATTAAGTTACTATATTATTATGCTAAGATGTATGTATATTTTGCAAATATGTATGAGAATCTCTGAACACATCTTTGTGTTGAATTTGTGTAAAAGTAAAAGCAATATGGAATGACATGTACAAATCATGGTATACAGTTTTATACCACTGAAACAATCCTTAATCTTGACAGAGAATGATTGAAGAAACAGATGATTCAGTCTGTCAAATCACGTTAATAATTTTTATAAAGCAGATTTATTAATGGAACCTTTGGGAAGAATATCCAAGTATCCAGTTGTTACGTAAGGCACTTTATCACATTGCTTTGAAAGTGGCATGATTTTGCTGTGTAATTAACCTAATGTAGTCACTGGCCCAGAACTGGCACCTACCATGATATTTTGAAATTCTACTCCTGCTAGGTATAAACTGTCTCAACTAATAATTTGACCATTTCCTATATTTTGGTTTATTTGGGATTTTTGTCTCTTATAAGAGTTCCTGAACTAATGATATTGACATATACATTGGTGATATTATGGCTTTTATTGTAAACCAGAGATATACAATATTTCTGGCACAATAATTAATTCACTGTCTATAACCTTGATAATTTGGTGTCAATGACGCAAATAAAATCAATGTTCCTGACAACGAAGTTTTACTCAAGATGAAGGAAAATTAGTATATCGTTCACTGACCTTTATATAGACTCCGCGATTACAAAATAATATTCAAGGTAAATGAACATATAGTCTGCAATAGTGCGTAGTCTTTCTTTGCAATGTAAGAGCACTCATCGATAGTGAGTCAATTGAAATGTCACAGCGGAGAAAATATCTCTTTTAACTTTGCTTGAGACAGAGTTTGCCGAGATTTGTCAATTTGTCAGGGTCTTGTATTAAATCGCCGACTGTTTGCTTTCTGGAGCACTAGGAGTTCGCGGATTTTACTGATTTAGTTCATGGTGACTTCTCTTATATTTGGAGCGATATCATTACATTGGTAACATTTCCCTTTATAAAATCGAGCCCGATCGATCAGTAACGATCGGATAGATAGCACAATGTAACCAACAGTACAATGCGACGTAAACGCAGTATACCGAGAGTTGATGCAATGAGGAAGTAATCATGATGCAAAGTCCCTCAGGGTTTTTGAATCATATACGATTCACCTTCATTCTTTAAAAGCGATGTTGATGTGGACGCGATTCTAGGCAATAGAAAGGAACTTCTAATTAAAATAGCATTCTTTGGGATTGCGATGCAATCATTCTTTGGATGCAACTCTGGTGCGCATGGGAAGGGATCTGAGTATTTAGGCAAAAGCAATAATGTTAATGTATACTATTGCATCCACAGCTACCTTCCTATCGCTGTAAAAGGTCTTGCGACCTGCTGGACGTTGACGTGAGTCATCTGCGTCCGGGTATTGACACTTACGGCAAAACGTTGTGCGCAGACATTACAGTGTCATATAACTTTCATTCTGGACACCAACTTTGTCGATTTTCTTCCTCGGTCACTTGATATAACATCGGTGGTGGCGATACTCATAATCCTGGCCGGTAGGTAAGACCATCTGATTGTGATCGAACAGTTCTTTCGCCCTTTCAAGATAACAAGCTTGCAGTATTGTTTTGAGCCATTACCTCCCTAAAATATGATTTGTGGTGTTAATTTCGTCGTCAGATTTTTCAAGATTATGTTTTTTTCAAAAGACGCCTTAATTGAAAAGGTATGTAGTGCGAAATCCATTGTCTGAATCCGTAAATAAAATATAGACAAGTTAATCTTACGAACTCCGAGTATCTAATTGGCAAACATGGCATACGGTGTACAAAAAGCGAAGCGTGATTGGATTTATTTGTGTACTCATTTGCATATCGCCCCGATGATTGGCTATTTAAGCAATTAAAAAGAAAGTGATCCTACAAGAACCAAGCTTTGATGAAATGATTTTGAATCTGATAGAAGATTCCTGTCTTTCCACACGCAACGATAAGTATGGACTTTTCAAATGACAAAAATATAGCTCAATGAATTCTGCCTTTGGTTGACATTATCGGATACTCGTGTTTTTTCTCGCAGCCGATGACGTCAAAGGAAAAGCCACATCATGGGATTACACACAGACTTCATATAATTCTGACATTGGCTAAGAATATTGCAACCAATATGCACGGGGCTCAGCAAATTGCATCCATCGGATACCGTATCCATCGTATTTGCTGTTATACTCTGGGTAGTTCTACAACAACATAAAAATATAGAGACATCATCGGAAACTATGATTGAGCACGGTGCTTGAAGAAAGCCTGACTACAGACCTGAATTTCTGTCTTCTACAAAGTAGACTGAACAATAGACCTAAGTTCCTGGGGTCTACGATTGAACACAGAGCATACACTATATGTCAATATCGCTTTGTGAGAGTGTATATTGTATTTAGAAAACTGGACGGGACTGAGCAGATCCTATTCTGAGAACATGGATGATTCAAGATCGGACGAAATTCCATGTGAAGTGTGGGAGGATATCATGGACAGTGTACTTCCTGTTTTGAAAGCCTTACCCTTCTTCTTGCTGGCGATCTTCGTTGCTATTGACAACGGTATAGTCATTGTCACCATACTCGCTTTTAGCAGTCTACGAGAAAGAAATCACTACTTGTTGTTACTGAATCTCAGCCTCTCCGATTTAGCGGCCGCTGCTTTCGTCATCCCCATTCCTGCATTGGCACTTGTTGGAATTGTTTTACCCGAGAACGTATGTGATGCTCACTTAATATTCGCTGGTGGACTGTCCGGCATAACCCTCATCAGTACATGTCTACTGAGCGTTCACAAGTATATATACATTTTTTATCCCTTTCGATACAATACCCTTGTCACTAGAGAAAGACTGATGACAGCAATGGCCCTCGTGTGGATGGGAATCTTTGTTCCAACATCGATAGTGAATCTTACGGTTACGCTGCGAGATCAAAGTACAAACTGTACGAACGTGATAAACTTGTGCTCGGTTTACATCGACCGTACAGATTACACATTACTTTTTGGTCTTGTCGCAGTCTTCTTCATCCAGCTGACCACAATGACCATCACAAACAGCCGCATTGCGCTGTTGGTGCGAAGACAAGCAAGAAAAATTCGGGATCTGACCCACAATGTGTCTGACACACCCACCCTAACAAAGGGCGAACTTAACGCAGCCACGATGGTGGTAATTGTCGTTTTGGTCTACCTGTGTACATGGATGCCGTTCGTTATAATACTCATTATACAAAATTTCTCAATATCTGCTTGTGCCGAAACTTTTCGGTACGGACTTCTAGCTCGTATGGTGACATTTGTTAATTCTGCAATAAACCCCTTCGTTTACGGATACGATAAGTCACTTCGTAGAGCATTGAAGTCACTGCTTCATTGTCGCTTTGGATCTCGGTCACTGCAGGGTGAGGTGGATATTATGATATAGATTCCCAATATAATTTACAATTACGAGATTAACACGTGTTTTTAATCATAGGAGAGCTGTAAAACAAGTACGAGTGTTCCTAAAGAGCTTCATCGTTTCCTAGCGGACACTTTGCTTTTTGAATAAAAATTGTGAAAAAGTCGATTTTTGAACAGCACATGTACAGTACATATTCATAACTATTTCCAAAGTATTTAAACTCTATAAACACACAAAAAAAAATTAAACGAGGAGTAAGCTACATGGAGTACGTGATGACTTGTACAAGACACCGTCGCAAACTGGTTTTATCTTGTCCGTAGAACGCGCCTCGGGGACTGATATCGGGCTCTTAAACTTTACAGTTGTGCGGTTTCAGATCAATTGAAAGCTCTTGGTGTAAGAAAAGTTTTCACCGTCTCAGTCTTTTTTCGAAAATCGAATGTTTTATTTTTCTCCTTAGAGTTAACACAGGTAAGGCGGCCATTTTAAATTTCAGTTATCGGTAAATCTTAGGTAATTTGTACCTCTAGAACCACAAATTTTATTCTTGATTTTGAAAGAGAATGTGGTTGAAATATTCTTTGAGGAAGTTTGAGCAAAAGTAGGTATTTTACTTTCGAGGCGCATACTACCTTAATTGACATTTCTTACACTTTTCTTTTCTATCCGTTCTTGTTTATCCATGTTGAGTCTTTAATCTAAATATTCTTCGCATCTCGAATTTGTGAATTTCGATATCTATTTCCATTATCTTTATTATTCTTGTAATATGACGTGCTGTTTCTTTTTCTGAGAAAGGTCCATTGTTCATATTAACGCATGTGTGTTCTGCCCAATTTTATTGCTATTAATTACATCTTAGCTTACGGAATGATTTTACTTGCACACCAAATACCTTCCATTTCAACAAATTTTTCGGTGATGATAATGAATACATTTACAATAAAATATATGTATTCTGGAACATAGATTTGAATATATTTAAAGTTACAGCAAATGTCACTTAAATTGTATTACGAGACACTATTTTGCATGGCTGAATTTAAATAATTGACTTGTCAAAATTTCAAACAGTGACTGATTTAGTCTTGCTACATATACGATTGTGTAGCGCAGCTTTTAACGATGCATTGAAGTATAATACGATAAAGCTTGCTGAAGTAGTTTGTACGAATATACGTTAAGTTTACCTATGTAAAACTCAAAGTGTATACAATAGAAAATGACAGATAAACGTTGTGGTTGTGGTCGTCATGATCGATCCTCAACGTTTATCGAATGTTTGCAATTTTGTTTATCCTTGATGATGACGTCATTGAAAGGGTGATTATGGTCACTTTATAAGTATGTGATAATACTTTAATTATAAGTTTATGCGCTTATGTTAGCTTAAAAAATTCAGGTAGTGAGATTTCAAGAGTGGTTACACTTGTCTGGTTGTTTTGATCTGCAGTGGCAAGCCAGAGTTGGTAACTTGTGAATAAGAGTTTGTCACATTTTACAGGATTTTTCACATACTTTTAGCCGCTGTTTTAACATGTGATTAATCGGTATTGACTACCAGAGAATTTTAAGGCTGAATGACCGCTGGCGATCACACAACAAAAAACATATTTGCCTCAATGTGTTCTTATGGATCACGATCGAAGAGGCTACTCAAAACCTTAAAAGGCGTTATAAGGAAGAAATGTTTTTGGTGTGATTTACCAAAGCATCAAAACAATAAATTGCAACGTAGCGTCTGTCGATGGGAATGTGTAATATTTGTAAAAATGAGAACTTTTCCATATTCTACGAGCAACACATCAGGTATTTCTGTTCCAAGGGCAGGTAACAATTTACTTGCCTCGAAGCAATCTCAAGCCATGGAGTGAATAAATAAGCATGTTCGATATAGAGTATTAGGATGATATGCTTTGTACCTGACACAATTAAAGGGACATAAGCGGTATATTGTGGCAAGTTTTTCAGTGTTCTGCTTCTATATATCAACTACCCCTGTCTGTCCACAGGCGGCCCAAGCACTATTAATACGTTTATTATTGAGTTTTTCTCAGTTTTCTCTGTCAATGTCAGCCCCTCTCCTTTTCTTTATGTTCTGACTGATCGTTGTAAATAAAATAAATGACTATATAGCCTAACCTATAGCCTCTTGACTCTTTATTTATTTTATGAGTTTTATATTTATGACTTTTATATTTATGTATTCATATACGAGGAGTATGTGTTATGAGAACAGCAATGATGGCTGCGCTCATTGACGGATATATCGTGGTGTAGTGTTTCAGAATTGTGCGATTTCTGCAGATTAATTGACCTAACATATAAAGACATGACTTACGTTTTAGTTTTAGTTTTGGCAAAGCAGATAATGAACAGTAGGATCCACACCTTGAGTCAACTAGAAATATTGTGCTATCTATGCTCGTATAATTTTCGACGTAAGGTACATAATATAGCGAGCATATTTTGAATTGTAACCAATGCATAAGTTTTTCAACACATACGTTTTGCTTCTAAATGTGTGAAAAAATAATCTTTTCTGAATATGATCTTTTTGCGTTTGGTTTGATATATTCGTACTACATTTCTAATAACAATTCATACACAGCAAGAAAACAACAGGCACATTTCAGTACGTGCCTGTAACGGGGTCTGATTAGTACTTGTAACAGTCCCTAACTTGAAGAAATAACCTATGTTACAGAACGTGTAAAATTGATCAGATATCAGTGGTGTATGAACATGTCTGTATCAGGCCTGGTATTACAGGAATGTAGCCAGTGATGTAATTCTGAGTGTAGTTATGTGACCACATGACTGAAATACTGGTGAACAAACAGTGGTGTGTCAGTGTTGAATTTACAGGGCCTGTTGCAGGGTCTGAAAATTTGTCAGATTTCAGGAGTGTTTATTTTCAGAAAAATGGGCTAATTTTGTTGACAGAAATGAATAAAGGCATAATAGTTTGCACATTAACAATCATTTGCTCTGTAAAAGGTTTGTATTCACATTGCTGTGTACAGTCCTGTAAATACAGTACTGAGACAGGCAGAAATTTCATACCCCGGCACAGGTCCGTGTCCTGCCCCCACAGCCATAGATACAGACCTGCTGCACATCAGCCCCTGTCACAATAATGGGACGTCTTTGCTGACACAGATCTGTACCACAGGGTAGTGACAAGGTCTGTACAGGGCTTGTAACAGAGCCTGTCACATGGGTAAAAATGGTTTTGCTGTGTATCGTTGTTCAAGTTAATCTTTTTTACTCGTACTTATCACATATATGAAGACCTCAAGTGGTCCCCGACTTCAAAGTGGTCCCCATCCTAAATTTCCGGTAAGATAGTGGGTTAAACTCAAGTCTGACGACACCTATCGCATGATGGACGCTTTTTTTGTCACATGGACATTTCTGATGTAATATCAGCTGCTATTTAATACCTAAAGTTGGGAAAAAATGTACAAAATAAGGGCAGATCACAGAATTAACAATGGGGAGGGCCAGTGTCTATATCAATCTTGACTAGTCTATAAAATGACTCATTTGAAGTCATATCGACATTTGGAAGTCATTATAATCGCTGCTCTTAAATACATAAACGGATATCAAATACAATTTGCAGCAGTGCTGTGGCGCGCTTGCGGGTCAAAAATTCATCGCTACAAGCCAGCCAATAGACATTTTTGGTAGTTTACTTCGACCGGGACTATAACACTGGTTGGTTCACGACCCATTGTCTACTTCTGCTAGCTACCTCGATAATATCAACATGTATTTTCGACCATCTTCCCGTGAGCCGACGTCCACGAACTCTGCAACGTTTGCCCTCTCGCGTAAAACGTATCGAATACGTTGGATCTGACAAAAGTTCAGAACCGAGCAGAAACAGTCGACGGCTCTTAAGAACGGCTGAAATTAGATGTTGCCACATTCAACATAATTAACGGAAGTAGGAGACGAGTCATTGATAGTCAGAGATAAAGTAGGTACACGTTCATTTATTCAAAGACTAAGCTATTTCATAATTTTGCGAGGTAAATAAAAAAAAAGATTGGTGTCGTAGTAAACTACGGAAAAGGTCTATGGACAGATTAGCAGCGGTTCTGAAGTGATATCCCTTGACACGAATGCGATATATACGCCTCAGCATTGTGCTACGAATGCACAGATATGAAATACACATGAATAGGGCTCGAGACCAATTTTTAGGGGGGTTATTTTTCTCTATATACGTTCGGGTTATTGACACTCGCGGTAACACGTGGGCTGCAAACTTTGCAGTATCATATTACGTCCGTTCACTTATTTCACTTCTTAAACCCTTGGTACTTGATAGAATAAGGGCACAACCTTTGTAAAACAACTGAAATGTACTGTTATGAGTTATATATTAATTTCTATGAAATCCATGACAAGAATAGGATATAATTACATTATCCCCTAATTTAACAATCTCTGCGTTTTAAGAATTTTAAGACGACTCTATCACCACTTCGTTTTTAATCTTTATAACATTGTTAAACTATTTATTTTATTCTACATAGAAAAAAAGAAAGAGAATACTTGAAATAGGCAAAATTGAGACTACGAAGTAATGTGCTGATTGCGTTCAGCGCGACGACAAAGTCTTTTCCAAGGATATTTTAGGAAAATATTAAAGTTGTAATGCGGTACTTCTCCGGCGCTTATCGCGAATGGAACTTTCTGTTAGGGTGCAAGCATTCATAACATGTAGAGGGAATCAACGCGTCATTTATATTTTACTAGATTTTGCATGATAAGTCAAATTTACTCTGAACAACCTCCTCAAAAAATTCACCTATTAGTAACGCAACTATATTTTTGATGAGGAGGCACGTGCAACTTTAATTACAGGATACTACAGTTAAACACATTTTCGCTTTTACTTCCTTTCATTGAAATGAAGTATTGACCTTCAGTGATATTCTGAAATTATGCTAGTATTTTGAGATACATGCCAGAAGCAATCTTGGAAAGCTGCAATCTGACATAGCTAATAGACAGGTTACCAAAACGGCCCGCTGGAGATTTAAAATGTTTCTAATGAGCTTGGGGTTCGATAAGGAGAAAACATCATGAATGCTGTAAATACTCTTCTACGTCAATAATGCTTAGATTTGCAAAGAATGGCTATGGGGTGATCTTCAATTAGAATTTCCGACCATTGTCACCTTGCATAATGATGGCGGTTTTACTGAGGCCTTTGCATGCGTGACCCTCACGCAAAGATATGAAAACTAACAACACAACTTTGAGTGTTCACAGTGCAGAAAGAGTGCTTCCGATTCAGACTTAGAACTTGTATTTACAAGATGATGGCCGTTTGCGATACACAACATGAATTCAGCATTGTTGAGTAGGCATAACCTTGAATGAATCCCGATGCATTGTTGGACAAAGTATCTCATTTTAGAGTAAATATTGTTTCAGTGATCTAAGAATTGTTTTGGGTCGTGCGCCTGCGAATTTATTTTTTTTTGTGAACGATCAGGTCACATGATACTGAATGTCAGGCTCATCGAACTTACAATATAAGTATACCCAGAATGATAAATAAATAACGTGGCAGTCAAAATCTGTGCCTTTTATATTGATATATAGCCTGATGACACAAATTTATTCAATATGCAAATGACCTAATTATTAGAATCTCATGCTCATAAAATTTACATATGTACACTTACTATTTCACAACATAATATTAGGAATGCAGCTGTGAAACACTGGAATTCTCTGCCTGGCTATCTCAAACAATTGTCAAGTTGACAAATTTTAAACTCCGCATTGAAACATCAAGTAATGTTTATTTCGATCCTCCATCATAATTATTAGTATATTCAGGGGCCACCAACTCGACTAGTCCTATTCGACTATTTTCATGCTCCCCACTAGATTGTACAATACTGCAATGTTCTTTCTTTTTTCAATTTTGTACAACTTCAATAAAACAGTTTTATAATTTTATATATTGTGAAGCATCTGATGAAATAAAGCATTCGTCCATTCATTCATTTATCAATGTACTGCATTTGTCAGGTCAAATTCGAAGCTTTCAGTATTCGGGGCTTTATTATAGAATTCAAATACGCGCGTTAGCTTTAAATCTTCAGACATGCCCAACAAATATTTGGCATAGATAAACAATGGAACAGCTGAGTACCCTTATAGTTTCTTGAAGTTTGGTGAAGTATTCCTTGATTTATAGCCTAATGAATGAATTGATTAATTATTCAATTGATCGTTAATTATGTAGACCACATATCCACTTAAATCTAACAGGATCAAGATCTTTTTATGGTGATTCCATGCATGTACCAATTTCATGACATTCTAACAAACGCTTTTTCAGATATTACTGGAACAAGATCCATCTACAGACGGACGGGAGGACACACACTCAAAGACATGCGGACGGACATTTTGACGACATACGACACTGTTCGGACCCCCGGCCCATGGTATCCACAAAGCATAGTTAAGGATCAGTCTGTTCCGCAAAAGAGTTGTCTTTCATGACTATCTCCTCCCTAACCATTTCACTAAAACGTCAGTTACGACGCATATTATTTTGCTGCTTTAGGGGCTAAAGCTACAATTACCACTATTGTTGTCGATTTTCTTTCAAAAATAGCCAACCTCTGAACCAGTCAAATGATCTTTGTCCTATATACTGTCGAAGATACAGATGACTCCGTCTGTAACATTGTTTTGGGAAATGACAAGATTTCGCTGTGTAGTTTCCATATTGTTGACGTTGGACTAGAACTGTGTAGAACTGCACCTATCATGGTATTTTGCAATTTTTTGAAACTATATCCATGTCAGGTATTTTAGCCGTCTGAGCTTATATCTTTACTATAATTGCCTACATTTTGGGTCGTTGTTTTTTATATAAGAGGCCCTGAACCAATGTTATCGACCTGTTTATTGTGATATAATGGCTTCTATCGTAAACCGAAGATATCCGATATCTCTGGCACAATCATCAATTCATTTTGTTAATTCACCTCGGTAATTAGGTGTCGATTTACTTTCTAAAACCTTGATAATTAGGTGTCAACGACGCAACAATAATAAATGTCACTGACAACTTAGTTTTATACAAGTTGAAGGAAAATTCATGTCATTCACTGACCTATTCACAGACTTTGTAAATACAAAATAATATTCAAGGCAAAGGAAAATTTAATACGTAACAGTCCATAGCATTTTATTTGCGACGTTGGACCACCTATCGAAATTGAGTCAGTTTACATGTTAATATCACAATGACAAAAATATCCCTTCAAATTATGCTTGAAACAGAGTTTGCCGAGTTTTGTTAATGTGTTAGGGTCCTGCATTTGATCGCTGATTGTTTGCTTTCTTGAGCAATAGAAGTTCGCAGATTATATACTAATTTAGTATATGATGACCTACCTAATTTTTGGACCTGTATCTTTACATAGGTAAACTCTTCCTTACAACATCGTGCCTGATCAGTTTCGATCGGATTGACGATGCAATGCAACCAACAGTACAATGTGGAGCGAACGCAATATACCGAGACTTGATGCGATGAGGAATTAATCATGATGCGATTCCCTCTACTCGGGTTTTTGAATCATTTGTGATGTGTCACCGTCATTCTTTTAATGCGATGATGATGCGGATGCAATTCTAGGCACTAGAAAGGATCTTTCGATTAAAATAGCATTCTTTGGGATGCGATGCAATTATTCTTTAAGTGCAGCTCTGATGCGGATGGGAAGAGATCGGAGTATTTAGGCAAAAGCTATGTTAATGTATACTATGTTAATGTATACTATTGCATCCACAGCTACCTTCCTATCGCTATAAAAGGTCTTGCGACCTGCTGGACGTGGACGTGAGTCATCTGCTTCAGGGTATTGACACTCATGCTTGACACTTACGGCAAAACGTAGTGCCCAAACATTGTAGTATTACTTCATTCTAGACACCAACTTAGTCGATTTTCTTCCTCGGTCAATGGATATAACAGCGGTGATGACGACACTCATAATCCTGGCCGGTAGGTAAGACCATTTGCTTGTTCTAGAACAGTTCTTTCGCCCTCTTCAAGATCACAAGCTTGCAGTATTGTTTTGAGCCATAAGCTACCTAAAATAAGATATGTGGTGTCAATTTTGTCGTAATATTTTTCGAGACTTTGTTTTTCAAAAACGCCTTAATTGAAAAGGTATAGTGTGAAATTCATTGTCTGCATCCGTAGTTTCGACGGCGCGAAACAAAATTGATTGACAAGTTAATCGTACGAACTCAAAATACCTGGCCGTTAAACATGGTATATGTGTACAACAAGCGGGATTTGAATTTTTTCTGTACTTATTTGCATATCGCCTCGGTGATTGGCTATTTAACAAATAAAACAGAAAGTGATACTGGAGAACCAATCACAGATGGAGTGGTTTTAATCTGATTGAAGATTCCTATCTTTCCACATGCAGCCAAAATTATTGACTTTTTATGTGACAGATATGCAATCCAATGAAATTTGCCTTTGGTTGATATTATAGGATACTTTTGTTTTTCGCGCATCCGGTGACGTCAAAGGAAAAACCACATCATGAGATTACACACGGACTTCATATAATTCTGGCATTTGCTTCACGTAAAAGATATTGCAACCAATATGCACGAGGCTCAGCAAATTGCATTCGTCGTATCCATCGTATTGCTATTATACGCTGGGAAGTTCTACAACAACATAAAATTATGGAGACATTATCGGAAACAATAATTGAGCACTGTGCTTGAAGAAATCCTGACAACAGACCTGAATTTCCATCTTCTACAAAGTAGACTGAACAATAGACCTACGTTCCTGGGGTCTATGATCGAACACAGAACATACACTATATGTCAGTATCTCTTTGTTAGAGTGTACTTTCTATTTAAAAAACCGGACAGGCCTGAGCAGATCCTGAGAATATGGATGATCCAAGATCGGACGAAATTCCTTGTGAAGTGGGGGAGGATATCATCGATAGTGTACCTCCTGCAGTATTGAAAGCCTTACCCTTCTTCTTGCTGGCGATCTTCGTTGCCATTAACAGCGGTATAATCATTGTCACAATACTCGCTTTTAGCAGTCTACGAGAAAGGAATCATTACTTGTTGTTACTGAATCTAAGTCTCTCCGATTTCGCGGCCGCTGCTTTCGTCATCCCCATTCCTGCATCGGCACTTCTGGGAATTGTTTTACCCGAGACTTTATGTGATGCCTACTTAATATTCGCTGGTGGACTGTCCGGCGTAACCCTTATCAGTACATGTCTATTGAGCGTTCACAAGTATATATACATTTTTTATCCCTTTCGATACAATACCCTTGTCACTAGAGAAAGACTGTTGACAGCAATGGGCCTCGTGTGGATGGGCATCTTTGTTCCGACATCTATAGTGAATCTGACGGTTACGCAAATAGATCAAAGTACAAATTGTACGAACGTGATAAATTTGTGCTCAGTTAACAACTACCGTACAGATTACACATTTCCTTTTGGTCTTGTCATAGTCTTCTTCATCCAGCTGACCATAATGATCATAACAAACAGCCGCATTGCGCTGTTGGTGCGAAGACAAGCAAGAAAAATTCGGGATCTGACTCACAATATGTCTGACACACCCACCCTAACAAAAGGCGAACTAAATGCGGCAATGACGGTGGTAATGGTCGTGTTGGTCTACTTATGTACATGGATGCCGTTCGTTATAACACTCATGATACAAAATTTCTCAATATCTCCTGATGCCGAAACATTTCGGTACGGACTTCTAGCTCGTATGCTGACATTTGTTAATTCTGCAATAAACCCCTTCGTTTACGGATACGATAAGTCACTTCGTAGAGCATTGAAGTCACTGCTTCATTGTCGCTTTGGATCTCGGTCACTGCAGGCTGAGGTGAATATTAGGACATAGATTCCTTAAAAATATAATTTATCAACGAGATTAACACGTGTTTTTAATCATAGGATATGACTCAGTACGAGTTTACCTAAAGGGCGTCATCGTTTTCTAGCCAACCCCCTTGTATTTGAAATTAAAAACTATCTACTGTTGATTGACCAATCAGAGTGCTCAATTCAGGGTGTTTTATCTACTCGTAAAGCCTTGGTCACCAAATTCCAGAAACGAATGACAGCGCCGTAGTAAGGTACTGTCCAATCAAAAGTGAACATGTCATATTCTGTAGACATCTGGTACGTTTTAATATTCAAATTTGGTAACACAGCGGAAACCAGCTGCAACACAAAATCTGCTGTGCCCTAGGGCATTTATATAATGTGCCCTAGGGCATTTATAGGATGTTCCATTACATTGGAAGGCTATTTCACAAATAAAAGTTTTAATTCATATCCTAAACATGTTACATTGACAAAGGGGACGGTTGACGTAAACACATTGAAAACGAAAATATATCAGCTAGGGGCGATAGTTTTAAGTCGGATAAAACCCTCATACTCGGGCTCTTCTGGTATATAAAGTCCAACCTACGATAAAATGTCTCGGCCTGCAGCCTCGACATTTTATCGTTGGGTTGGACTTTATATACCAGAAGAGCCTCGTACTCGGGCTTTATCCTATACAAATAAGGGTAGAAGTCGATTTCTCGGACACATGTACATATGGATATGTACATATTCATGGCTGTTTTCAAATGTATTTAAACTCTATAAACACACCAACGAATACATAAATGAGGAGTAAGCCACGTAGAGTACTGATGACGTCTGCAAGACATCGTCGTAAACGGGTTTTATCTTATCCGTTTAACTGACTGTTTACGTTCTTAGACTTTTATTTTCTATCCCACTGGGCAAAATGCTTGATATACAAAAATATATACACATATACTGATTCTGTACATGTGTCAAATACGTTAAGTATACACGTATGGATATTAATAAAATGCAAAACTACAGTGTAAACTTCGTTTGCAAAGATCTGCATTACGTATACTCTTTATCTGCATAGATATATGCTACGCATATCAACGTATTGGAATGTTCCATATACAAAGATATACTTTGCGTATGCAATTACTATCGTGTTCCATATACCTCAATATATGTAAATATACTAAGCTCATATCAAGCATTTTGTCCAGTGTCCGTTCTTGTTTATCCATGTTTAGTCGTTATCTTAATATTCTTCGCATCTTGAAGTTGTGAATTTCGATGTCTATTTCCATAATCTATATTATTCTTGTAATATGACGTGCCTTTTCTTGTTCTACTCTTTCAATCACAAACAAATGTCCAGCGTTGACTTTCATGCATGCCAATTTTTATGCTTTTAATTACGGAATGCTTTTGATTGCACGTCTAATGCTTTCCATGCTAACAAATTTAACAGTGATGAGCATGAATACAATAAAATATGTTTTCTAGAACATAGATTTTAATAATATCACTCAAATTGTATTACGAGACACTTTTTCGCATCGTTAAATTCGATTAATTGACTTGTCAAAATTTCAAACAGTGACTGATTTAGTCTTGCTACATACGATCATGTCGCTCAGTTTTTAACGATGCATCGAAGCAATAATACGATAAAGCTTGCTCAACTAGTATTTACGATTATGCCTTAGGTTTACTTCTGTAAAACTCAAAGTATATACCATAGGGAGGAAATGACAAATCAACGTTGTGGTCGTCATGATTGATCCTCAATGTTTATCGAATATCGGCCATATTCTTCATCCTTGATGCTGACGTCATTGAAATGGTAATTATGATCACTTTATATGTATGCGATAATAATTTATGCGTTTATAGCGTAAACGTTCGAGAAGTGAGGTTTCAATTGATGATTACGCTTGTCTGGTTTTTTATCTGTAGTGTCATATAGTGAATAAGAGTGTCACATTTTACATGATTTTTCACATACTTTTAGCCTCTGTTTTAACAATCGGTATTGACTACCAGCGTAAGGCTGACTGACTGCAAACGATCACATAACGAAAAACATGTTTGCCTCAATATTTTCTTATGGATCACGATCGAAGAGGCCACGTACCTCACAACTTAGAAAAGCGTTTTAAGGAAGAAAATGTTGTTGGTGTGATTTACCAAAGCATCAAAACATAAATTGCAATGTAACGTTTGTTAGTGGGAATGTGTAATATTTGTAAAACTGAGAACGTTTCCATATCCTATGAGGAATACATCGGGTATTTATTCCAAGGGCAGGTAACAATTTGCTCGACTCAAAGCGGTCTCAAAGCGGAATGTTTGATATAGAGTATTGGGACTACATGCTTCTTACCTTACACAGTTAAGCGTTTTGTGTTTCTAGTAAACGTTCAGTGCCAGATACTTACGAAAATGAATAAAGAAATATGATTTTTCCGGCGAGGTAAACTTATGTATTCATATATCTGGAGTATGTGTAGTGTAAACAGCAATGATGACTGCGCTCATTGACGGACATATCGTGGTGCAGTGTCTCAGGATTGCGCGATCTCAGCAGAATAATTGACCAAACATATACATGCATGACTTACGCGTTAGTTTGTAGTTTTGGCAAAGTAGATAACGAATAGTATAACCCACAGCTTGAGTCAACTAGCAATATTGTGCAGTGGATGCCCGTGTTATTTTTGACTTAATGTACAGTTCATATAGCAAGAATATTTTGGAATTGTAACCAATGAATATTTTTTCAACATATACATTGTGCTTCTAAAAGTGTGAAAAAATAATCTTTCCTGAATATGATCATTTTCAGTTTGATTTGATATATTCGTATTACATTTCTAATAACAATTGGCACCGTTGTCCAAGTCAATCCTTTTGACTCGTAATATTTACTATTAATTCCATTTTATTCAAAGTATGTCTCAAAAAGATCATAAATAGATGACATGTCTCTGTGTATTTCTCGCTTTATCCTAAGCTCAAGCTTTTCTGACGTTAACATTGGCTTTAACTGTTACAGTATCTCAATGTTTTGCGCCTTTACCGAATTTTGACACCAGCACAAAATATCGTGCAAGGCATAAAATCTTTCCACTGACTATGACATTTCAACACTGTAAAGTTAAGTGTTCAAGGATAGAACACCAATTAAACGCCTTTTTGTAACACTTTTTGAACGCCTCTGGACGTTCAGAAATTTAACACTACGTGTTCAACCAACGTTCAGTTTTTGAACACACGTGTGCAGATTTTGAACGCTACGTGTTCATCAGACTTTATATTGAACACCATGGTGTTCCATATCTGAACACACGTTGCACAGGAAATGTGTTCAAAAATTTGAACGCTTTTACGCGTTCAAAGGGCTGTAACACTTTTTGAACGCATGGACGCCGTTCAACGATAAGCGTGTTAAAGGCCAGAACACATGATGCGCGCTTGTTGAACACCTTTAATTTGGCGTTCAGGGGGTGTTCAAGCCTGGAAATAACATTACAGATTATTTTATTTTATTAGATTATTTTATTCTAAAAATACACGAAACATTTCTAGAGTAAAATACAATAATTTACTGTAAAATGGGCAAACAAACATTGCAACTTTGTATATCAAGTTTGTCAGAGGAAAAAACCAACAGTGTTAACACCTTCCTATCAAAAAATAAGCAATAAAAATCACCATATTGTTGATTACGTTTTATGTTCATACATGTTTAAAATGTACAAAAAATCATCTAAAAAGCTCAAAATCTGGCATACTTATTGTGTTGAAAGGACCTATATGTATGAAATGCATACTGCATTTTTGTAAGATGGTTTCTTAAAGACATTTCCTCTTTTATAGACAATTGTAAATTTTGAAGAAAAAAAAAGTTAGTCAAGGCTTCTCTGGTTCAGATGGTGTATAGTTGTACACACTAAAGTAAACACAACATGTCAAGTTGTCAAAGTGTCACAGTAAGGCACAACATGCAGAAAGTGGGGAAAGTTGGTCCTTGGCAGGGTAAAACCTATTTCCTTGTCCAACAAAGTCCTTCATAAACATAAAGGTTTGTTTTTTTGTAATATCTTTAAATAAACCCTGAAATAAATGGGTGACATTTCAAAAATATACTTCTCGGGAATTTAAAAGATATTCGTAAAGACCTTTCAAATTCTGGTGTACCCTGCTATTAATTTTTATACAATTTTTTTACCACAAATTGTAAAAATCACCCTTGAAATGAAAACAATGTATATTTCATCATAACTTGAAAATATCACATTCTGGTAATCCCTAATGTCTTAAAAATGTCTGATATGTCTTTAAGGTTCCAAGAAAAGAAATTGACCATTTTAAACTAAAAATTCTCTAGTGTTTAATAAGCTCAGAACCCCCGTAAATTGTATATTTTCGGAAAGCCTAGATATAGAGGAACATTTTGGTTATCATAGTGTCACCATTGTTTACATAACTATCATGTGACAGGTAATTTGCATAACCTTTCAAAAATCGGTTTTCCCTATGTTTTGTTTCATTGCTTTGAGATATGTGGCTGAAATTCATGTGAGTGCAAGCTATCCTACAAGTCTTCAAAATCGTGTATCAGAATTTTTTTAAACCTTCTTAAACAGTTTTTATGCCAGAAAAACTTCCAGAGCAGTGAATTTTACCATAGTTGATTTCTTTAAAATTGGGTTCCAAAAAAACTAAGCAAGATATAGAAAATCTGAGACACACTTTGAAAGAGCATTGTGACAACTTGCATTCCAGCAAGAGTGAGTCAGATATTTTGAAGTATTGAGACAAAACATAGGGAAAACCGAATTTTGAAAGGTTATGCAAATTATCTTGTCAGGTGATAGTTATGTAAACAATGGTGACACTGTGGTTATCAAAATGTTCCCATATATGTAGGCTTTCAGAAAATGTATACTTTACGGGGTTTCTGAGTTTATTAACCGTTAGAGAATTGTTAGATTAAAATGGTCACATTTCTTGTCTCGGAACCTTAATGTCCTAAAAATACAAAGTTGCAAATTTCTGCATAATTTGAACAATCTGAAAAAGACTATCAGTAGAGATCTATGTCCTAAATATCAAAGCTGTTCGATAAGTAGTTTTGAAAAAGATCTTTCAAAGATTTTTTGACCACAAATCACAAAAATTGCCGTGAAAATTTGAATATTTCATCACAACTAGCACAAATTTGACTAAGGTCATTTTTAGGGACATGTTTACCAAATATTGAAGACGTCAGAAAAAGAGAAGAAGATTTTTGCCAAAAAATAGCAAAATTAGCCTCAAAAATATAAATTTGCAGATTTCATGATAATTTGAACATATCTGATTAGGGTAATCCCTTGGGATCTGTAATCCAAATATTAAAGGATTCGTACAGGCTCTTTTGAAGAAAAACCTTTGGATGTACAAATTTGAAGACGATGCTACACATCCACCTATTTAGCTGACAGGAAAGCTAAAACCCAGTTGCTAATTACAAGACACATGTTGAGCTACAATACAAAATAATCTACGGTTTGGTAGCAGGCTATGATCAACTAAATGTTACAGGGGCATAAGCTTTCAAAGACGTGAAGTCTCCTTCATTAGTTGCAAGGGGGGATGAAAAATTGAAGCAGAAAGTGACAGAAAATTCAGAGTGAAAATTACAGAAAAATCAGTAATTCAGAGTGAACATTTTTACTCAGAATGGTCTGTCGCTTTCAGCTTTAATTTAAATAAGGGAGACTACGCGTCTGTGAAAGCTTAAAAATACAGAAATATTATCAAAATTCAGTTACTGACCCTTGGAAATTTAAATCTACATTACAGATGAACTGAGGTTCTCAGCTTGTTTCCAGACTGCTACCTGTACACTCATCTTCTTCGTTAACTGTACCACCAGCTTCTATAACAACTCTTAGATTTTCAGTTAAATCCAACTTTTTACATCCTGAAAAAAATGCAACAATAGGTAATATGGCGAGATGAAGCTTTAAATGAAAGACAAGGGGCTGATTAGGTTAAGGAAAAGGGGAGACTTTCATATACAGTGCCTCTCTTCAATACTGTCACAAAATATTTGCTGCTTCTTGTCATCAACTGATTAAAATAAAAAAGCCAAACTCTCATATGCTGAAACAATACATTGTGTACTCTATGATGTTTAACTGATGTTTTGCATGCGATTGTGTCTACTAAAAGGCATGTGCTAGCTGTGATTACGCAGCGGTACTATGCAAGGCGTATCGATCGCGCTCAGGTCAAGGGTTACCGCTACAGTTGTGTTGCGATGACCCTTGCATGACCCGAGTGAGATCGATCGATATGCCATGGCCAAAAGTACCACGGCGTAGTCACAGCTCGTTGTTGGTATAGCAGCCACTGAAAGAAAAAAGGTTTCTTCACGTAGTTAAGCTATTTCAAGGTACAATACAATTAATTTCAAAGGACGATAATATAGATGCTTCAAAAATCTAACAACTTTTACTATTTTGGAGAGGAAACTTACCCTTTCTGGTCTTGCTTCCGCACGATCACGACTTCAGGGTGCGTTTACAAGAAAAATGTCGCAACTTCCGTTTTGATGCATCATGGGATAGGAAAGACACCAAACTTGAACACCAAGTGTTTAGAAGTAGAAAGCCTCTTGCACACCGATGTTAAAATTAAAACGTTCATGGTGGTTTTCTGATTTTCTTTCTAATTTTTACACTTTCAACCCGTAATAAACGTGTAAAATTATTTTGTATACTTCCTTTTTTAGAAAAAACATGCTTTCAGCAATTGTAGGCCGGAAATATTTTTCACATAGTGTGAAATTCGTTACATCAAAATCCGTGTACGATTGCCTGACAGTGAAGCAATAGTAATTTAATATAGCGATTGTAAAGTAAAAAACACAAAAGACTGTTTATTGTTTCACAGTATTGTAAAATTTCTGTGATGCTGAGTTTTTGAACACTTGAAGGGGATCGTTGTTAACACATAATGTTCAGGTTTAGAACATCATTGTTAATAATATGAACACTAGTGTTAACAATATGAACGTTAACACTAGCCGTTCAAATTTGAACACCGACATCTACATTTTGAACACGTAAAGACGCGTCTAGCGTCCACTATTTTTACAGTGCAGGTCTCATGATATCATACCATCTTCTAAATGGGATGTCATCAATATTTTTACTTGAGTTCACTAATTTCTAAATAGGCATGGGAAGAATCGCTGGCTCATTTGCAGAAGATCTAGTGTAAATTCTCTGGCTTACACGACGACATTGCTAATATTCAGCTTGGTCGGGAAAGTTCATCAAGATTCCTGTTGGCCGTTGGTTTTCGTTGCATAATTTCTTACCGACTGCAAATTTTACACCTAAACTTCTGCAACTTATGGTGGTATTTTGCAGCACTGGCTTATCCTCTACGTCCTTTTTTCATGAACGTGACGAGCAGATTTGAGCTACTTGTTGTAAAAATCAAAATTGATGACATAAATCACGGCGATAGAAAAGAACTTTCGATTCAAAATAGCATTCGGGATAAAATTTAATCATTCTTTAAATTCAACTCTGATACAGATGGAAAGAAACATCTAGGAGTACTTACGCGAAAGCTATAATGTATACTATTGCATTGACAGCTACCTCACCATGGCCGTAAAAGGTCTTGCGACCTACTGGACGTGGATTTTCTCGAGAATCTGGCGACAACGGACTGACTCATCTGCTTCCGGGGTATTGACATTCGCGCTTGACACTTTCGGCAATACGTTGGCTGCAAACATTGCAGTATCATATTACGTTCGTTTACTTATATCACATCTGAAACCCTGGATATGTGATAGAAGGCACTGCCTTTGTAAAACAACTGAATTGTAGTGTTCTTAGTTACAATGTAATTTTATGAAATTTCATTTTAAAAAATAGGACACAGTTACAGTATACCCGAATTTAACAATCTCTGCGTTGTGAGTATTTTTAAGACGACTCTATCCTCACCTCGATTTTGACCTTTATGACATTGTGAAATATTTTTGCTATTCTTTTGGATTATACATGGAAAATAAAGAAATGGAAAACTTTAAATATGAAAACTTGAGACAACGCAAGAGCAGGAGCGCCCTTCTCTGACGTGGAGGTGAAGCTTGGTTTTCCGATTGTGCTGGTTGGTTTTCCATCTTTGGCTTTGGTGGTTGAAGTGCATCAGATACAGCTTTCACTTGGTGTTCTTTGGTCCGTTTGTAGGATGAACTTATTCCCAGTTATTGTGAACAAAACAACATGGCTAGACCACAATGAGTGTGGTATTACGTGTTTACCTGTTAATTTAACTTTTACAAAAAAGGACGGAAGACTCCACATTCAGTTTTGACAAGTGACTTTGAAATTGTAATTTTCAGCTTCGGATGATCGTGATAACAATAACCTTTTCGTACCACATAGTCATATTTTGCAATCGATACCGTTGTTTTACTGTGATCTGTAATTAGGACTTTATTCACTCTGACGCTTCTTCTTAGAAATTGTCTTTGCTCTGTAATTGACGATGAAATACATTTCTTCAGGTCAATATATAGCTTTGAGGTTACTGGCTCGTCACCACCTGACATTGTTTTGTTTGAAAATATCCGATTTACTAGTAAACCGGACAGTTTTTCACAAAACAACTGTTCGGTTTACTAGTAAATCGGACACTTTTAGACAAAAGAAAGCCAGGTGGTAACTATAAAATATTCGGTTATGGAAATTGGAAAGCATGGTTAGAACAATGGGCACATTTAAGGCGCAGGGTGGTATAACGATAATAATTTATGTTTTAATGTTTTTATACACCGTGCCAGAGCAAACGAGAACTTTTGTCCTGCATGGTTAAGCCTTAAAGGTGTACGTATTTATTTTAGGTCGGAAAAGCATATCACCTAAAATATGAAGATATCTAGATGCATCGCGTTAATCCCTGTAAGCGCCATTAATTCATTCTGTACAGAAAGGCAAACCATGGAAGCAAAGCGCAGTAGTACCGCGGCGAAATTACTGCGATGAGACGCAGATCATGAAACGGAAAGCGATACTTCCTGCGATACTGGTTCTGTACATACATGTATGTGATAAGACGCTGAAAATACTATTTTCGTGGCCGTTTTGAGGAAACATTTATCAATATTTCAAAACGAAAAACCTAATATCAGCCATATGAAGCAGACTTTCAGTTGTTCAAAGTTTAAGCCTTGGATTGCGCAGTATAACGGCTCAGTTTGAAAGGCGCAGACGGGAAACAGAATGATGGCACTGTAAAAATAGCGGACGCTAGACGCGTCTTTACGCGTTCAAAATGTACATGTCGGTGTTCAAATTTGAACGGCTAGTGTTCATATTGTTAACACTAGTGTTCATAATATTAACAATGATGTTCTAAACCTGAACACTATGTGTTAACAACGATCTCCTTCAAGTGTTCAAAAACTCAGCATCACAGAAATTTTACAATACTGTGAAACAATTAACAGTCTTTTGTGTTTTTTCTTTACAATGGTTATATTAGATTTACTTTTGCTTCACTGTCCGGCAAAAGTACACGGATTTTGGTGTAACGAATTTCACACTAAGTGAAAAATGTTTACGGCCTATAATTGCTGAAAGCATGTTTTTTCTAAATAAGGAAGTATACAAAATAATTTTACACGTTTATTACGGGTTGAAAGTTAAAAAATTAGAAAAGAAAATCAGAAAACCACCATGAACGTTTTAATTTTAACATCGGCGTGCAAGAGGCGTTCTACTTGTTAACACTTGGTGTTCAAGTTTGGTGTCTTTTCCTATCCCATGATGCATCAAAACGGAAGTTGCGACATGTTCTTGTGAGCGCACCCTGAAGTCGTGATCGCGCGGAAGCAAGACCAGAAAGGGTAAGTTTCCTCTCCAATATAGTAAAGGTATTAGATTTTTGAAGCATCTATATTATCGTCCTTTGAAATTAATTGTATTGTACCTTGAAATAGCTTAACTACGTGAAGAAACCTTTTTCTTTCAGTGGCTGCTATACCAACAACTAGCTGTGACTACGCAGTGGTAATTTTAGCCATGGCCTATCGATCGAGCTCACTCGGGTCAAGGGTCATCGCAACACAAATGTAGCGATAACCCTTGACCTGAGCGCGATCGATACGCCTTGCATAGTACCGCTGCGTAATCACAGCTAACACATGTCTTTTAGTAGACACAATCGCATGTAAAACATCAGTTAAACATCGTAGAGTATACAATGTATTGTTTCAGCATATGAGAGTTTGGCTTTTTAATTTAATCAGTTCATGACAAGAAGCAGCAAATATTTTGTAACAGTATTGAAGAGAGGCACTGTATATGAAAGTCTCCCCTTTTCCTTAACCTAATCAGCCCCTTGTCTTTCATTTAAAGTTTCATCTCGCCATATTACCTATTGTTGCATTTTTTCAGGATGTAAAAAGTTGGATTTAACTGAAAATCGAAGAGTTGTTATAGAAGCTGGTGGTACAGATAACGAAGAAGTTGAGTGTACAGATAGCTGTCTGGAAACCTCAGTTCATCTCTAATGTAGATTTAAACTTCCAAGGGTCAGTAACTGAATTTTGATAAATTTCTGTATTTTTGTTCTGAATTAATCTAAGCTTTGGTAGCATGCTATGATCAACTAAATAATGCCGGAGAATAAGCTTTCACAGACGTGTAGTCTTCCTTATTTAAATTAAAGCTGAAAGCGACAGACCATTCAGAGTAAAAATGTCCACTCTGAATTACTGATTTTTCTGAAATTTTCACTCTGAATTTTCTGTCACTTTCTGCTTCAATTTTTCATCCCCCTTGCATCTGATGAAGGAGACTTCACGTACTTTGAAAGCTTATGCCCTTGTAACATTTAGTTGATCATAGCCTGCTACCAAACCGTAAATTATTTTGTATTGTAGGTCAACACGTCTCTTGTACTTAGCAACTGGTTTTTAGCTTTGCTGTCAGCTAAATAGGTGGATGTGTAGCATTGTCCTCAAATTTGTACATCCAAAGGTTTTTCTTCAAAACAGCCTGTACGAATCCTTTAATATTTGGATAACAGGTCCCAAGAGATTACCCTAATCAGATATGTTCAAATTATGATGAAATATGCAAATGTATATTTTTGAGGCTAATTTTGCTATTTTTTGGCAAAAATCTTCTTCTCTTTTACTGACGTCTTCAATATTTGGTAAACATGTCCCTAAAAATGACCTTCTTTAAATTTGTGCTAGTTGTGATGAAATATTCAAATTTTTATATTTCATGGCAATTTTTGTCATTGTTGGTCAAACAATCTTTAAAAAATCTTTTTTCAAAACTGCTAATCGAACAGCTTTGATATTTAGGACGTAGATCTCTACTGATAGTCTATTTCAGATTGTTCAAATTATGCAGAAATTTGCAACTTTGTATTTCTAGGACATTAAAGACATTTCAGACATTTTTAAGACAATGGGATTACCAAAATGTGATATATTCAAGTTATGATGAAATGTACATTGTTTTCATTTTAAGGGTGATTTTTACCATTTTTGGTAAAAAAAAATTGTATAAAAATTAATAGCAGGGTACACCAGAATTTGAAAGGTCTTTACGAATATGTTTTAAATTTCTGAGAAGTATATTTTTGAAATGTCACCCATTTATTTCAGGGTTTATTTAAATATATTACAAACAAACAAACCTTTTGTTTATGAAGGACTTTGTTGGGCAAGAAAATAGGTTTTACCTAGCCAAGGACCCACTTTCCCCACTTTCTGCATGTTGGCCTTACTGTGACACTTTGAAAACTTGACATGCTGTGTTTACTTTAGTGTGGACAACTACACTGTAAGTTAAGTGTTAAAGGATAGAACACCAATTAAACGCCTTTTGTAACACTTTTTGAACGCGTCAAGACGTTCAGAAATTAACACTACGTGTTCAACCAACGTTCAATTTTTTAACACACGTGTGCAGTTTTGAACGCTACGTGTTCATCAGACATTGTATTGAACACCACAGTGTTCCATATCTGAACACACGTTGCACATGAAATGTGTTCAAAAATTGAACGCATTTACGCGTTCAAAGGGCTGTAACACTTTTTGAACGCATGGACGCCGTTCAACGATAAGTGTGTTAAAGGCTAGAACACATAATGCGCGCTTGTTGAACATCTTTAATTTTGGGCGTTCAGGGGGTGTTCAAGCCTTGAAATAACATTACAGACCACTGATATACAGTAAAATTATTTTATTCTAAAAATACACAAAACATGTCTAGAGTAAATACAATAATTTACTGTAAAGTGGGCAAATAAACATTGCCAATTTTTATGTAAAGTTTGTCATAGGAAACTACCAACGGTGTTAACACCCTCCTATCAAAAGCATAAGCAATAAAAATCCCCATGAACACTGTAGATCGTTTTTAAAAAATATGAACAAAGTAATGACAAAACAGGTTTCACTTAAATATTGTGGATTACGTTTTTAGGTTCATACTTGTTTAAAATATACAAAAAATCATCTGAAAAAGCTCAAAATTGGCTTACTTATTGTGTTGAAAACACATTATGTATGGAATGTATACTTCATTGTTGTAAGATGGTTTCTTAAAGACATTTCCTCTTGTATAGACAATTGTAAATTTTGAAGAAAAAAAGTTAGTCAAGCTTCTTAGTGCACATGGTATATAGTTGTCCACATTAAAGTAAACACAACATGTCAAGTTGTCAAAGTGTCACAGTAAGGCACAACATGCAAAAGTGGGGAAAATTGGTCCTTGGCAGGGTAAAACCTTTTCCTTGTCCAACAAAGTCCTTCATAAACAAAAAGGTTTGTTTGTTTGCAATATCTTTAAATAAACAATGAAATAAATCGGTGACATTTCAAAATCTACTTCTCAGAAATTAAAAACAGATTCGTAAAGACCTTTCAAATTCTGGTGTACTTTGCTATTAATTTTTATACAAATGTTTTTACCAAAAATTGTAAAAATCACCCTTAAATAAAAAAATATGTAGATTTCATCATAACGTATATATATCACATCCTGGCAATCCCTCATATCTTAAAAATGTCTGAAATGTCTTTAATTTCTCAAAAATACAAAGTTCCGAATTTCTGCATAATTAGAACAATCTTAAAAAGGCTATCAGTAGAGATCTATGTCTCAAATATCAAAGCTGTTCAATTAGTAGTTTTGAAGAAGATTTTTAAAGATTCTTAGACCAAAAATGACGAAAATTGCCATGAAATATACAAATTTGAATATTTCATCACAACTAGCAAAAATTTGACTAGGGTCATTCTTAGGGACATGTTTACCAAATATTGAAGACGTCAGTAAAAGAGAAGAAGATTTTTGCCAAAAATAGCAAAATTAGCATCAAAAATATAAATTTGCATAGTTCATCATAATTTGAACATATGTGATTAGGGTAATCCCTGGGGACCTGTAATCCAAATATTAAAGAATTCGTACAGGCTGTTTTGAAGAAAAACTTTGGGATGTACAAATTTGAGGGCAATGCTACACATCCACCTATTTAGCTGACGGCAAAGCTAAAAACCAGTTGCTAAGAACAAGAGACGTGTTGAGCTACAATGCAAAATTCTCTTAGGTTTGGTAGCATGCTATGATCAACTACAGTGCATTTCACCTAGGTACCGCAACTCAGCGTACGAGACGGACACAATCCACGTACAGAACACATGATTAGCTTGGGTATCACGGACACATTTCAAAGCCACCGACTCGTCGATTAATTACAGTAAACCAGCATGGGGCAGCCGCTCTGTCTAGACTGAGAGATACACTTGATCTACAATGTATGGCTTTTTAGTTAGTTTCTGTTGAGAATACCTTCACCTCTTGAACTCCTAGCTGAAATTGTACAGAAAAAGTTTCATTGTAGATCAAGTCTGGTCAACTGTTTATCTCTCAGTCTAGACAGCGGCTGCCCCATGCTGGTTTACTGTAATAAATCGACGAGTCGGTGGCTTGATATGTGTCCGTGATAACCAAGCTAATTGTGTGTTTCGTACGTGGATTGTGTCCGTCTCATACGCTGAGTTGCGGTACCTAGGTGAAATGCACTGTAAATGTTAAAAGGGCATAAGCTTCCAAAGACGTGAAGTCTCCTCTATAAGATGCAAGGGAAATGAAAAATTGAAGCAGAAAGTGACAGAAAATTCAGAGTGAAAATTTCAGAAAATTCAGTAATTCTGTCAGAGTGGACATTTTATTACTCTGAATTTTCTGTCGCTTTCAGCTATTATTTTTCATTCCACCCTTGCATCTGATAAAGGAGACTACACGTCTGTGAAAGCTTATCCTCCGGCAACATTTAGTTGATCATAGCATGTTACCAAAGCTTACAGAAAAAAAATTCAGAAACTTATCAATATTCAGTTACTGACCCTCGGAAGTTTAAATCTACATTAGAGATGAACTGAGGTTCTCAAGCTTGTTTCCAGACAGCTACCTGTACACTAATCTTCTTCATTATCTGTACCGCCAGCTTCTGTAACAACTCTTCAAGTTTCAGTTATATCCAACTTTTTACATCCTGAAAAAAATGCAACAATAGGTAATATGGCGAGATGAGACTTTTAAATGAAAGACAAGGAGCTGATTAGGTTAAGGAAAAGGGGATACTTTCATATACAGTGCCTCTTTTCAATACGATTACAAAATATTGGCTTCTTCTTGTCATCAACTGATTAAAATAAAAAAGCCAAACTCTCATACGCTGAAACAATACATTGCATACTCTACGGTGTTTAATTGATGTTTTACATGCGATTGTCTCTACTAAAAGACATGTGTCAGCTGTGATTACGCAGCGGTACTATGCAAGGCGTATCGATCGCGCTCAGGTCAAGGGTTATCTCTACAGTTGTGTTGCAATGACCCTTGACCCGAGTGAGATCGATCGATAGGCCATGGCCAAAGTACCACTGCGTATTCACAGCTTGTTGTTTGTATACCAGCCACTAAAAGAAAAAAGGTTTCTTCACGTAGTTAAGCCATTTCAAAGTACAATACGATTAATTTCGAAGGCTATTAATACAGATGCTTCAAAATCTAATACCTTTAACTATTTTGGAGAGAAAACTTACCCTTTCTGGTCTTGCTTCAGCACGATCACGACTTCAGGGTGCGCTTACAAGAAAAATGTCGCAACTTCCGTTTTGATGCATCATGGGATAGGAAAAAGCACCAAACTTGAACACCAAGTGTTTAGAAATAGAACGCCTCTTGCACGCCGATGTTAAAATTAAAACGTTCATGATGGTTTTCTGATTTTCTTTTCAAATTTTCAAAATTTCAACACGTAATAAACGTATAAAATTATTTTGTATACTTTCTTTTTTAGAAAAAACATGCTTTCAGCAATTTTAGAAAGGAAATATTTTTTCATTTAGTGGAAATTCGTTACACCAAAATCCGTGTATGTTTGCCGGACAGCGAGGCAGTAGTAAATTTAATATAGCCATTGTAAAGTAAAAAAAACCCAAAAGATTGGTAATTGTTTCACAGTATTGTAAAATTTCTGTGATGCTGAGTTTTTGAACACTTGAAGGAGATGGTTGTTAACACTACGTGTTCAGGTTTAGAACACCATTGTTAATAATATGAACACTAGTGTTAACAATATGAACACTAGCCGTTCAAATTTGAACACCGACACGTACATTTTGAACGCGTAAAGACGCGTCTAGCGTCCGCTATTTTTACAGTGTATATACCATGTGCACCAGAGAAGCCTTGACTAACTTCTTTTTTCTTCAAAATTTACTATTGTCTATATAAGAGGAAATGTCTTTTAAGAAACCATCTTACAAAAATGAGTATGCATTTCATACATATACGTCTTTTCAAGACAATAAATAAGCCAAATTTTGAGCTTTTTCAGATGATTTTTGTACGTTTTAAACAAGTATGAACATAAACGTAATCCACAATATGGTGATTTTTATTGCTTATGTTTTTGATAGGAAGGTGTTAACACTGTTGGTTTTTTCGTCTGACAAACTTTACATACAAAGTTGCAATGTTAATTACCCATTTTACAGTAAATTATTGTATTTTACTCTCGAAATGTTTTGTGTATTTTAGAATAAAATAGTTTTACTGAATATCAATGGTCTGTAATGTTATTTCAAGGCTTGAAACACCCCGTGAACGCCCAAAATTAAAGGTGTTCAACAAGCGCGCATCATGTGTTCTAGCCTTTAACACACTTATCGTTGAACGGCGTCCATGCGTTCAAAAAGTGTTACAGCCCTTTGAACGCGTAAAAGCGTTCAATTTTTGAACGCATTTCCTGTGCAACGTGTGTTCAGATATGGAACACCATGGTGTTCAATATAATGTCTGATGAACACGTAGCGTTCAAAATCTGCACACGTGTGTTCAAAAATGGAACGTTGGTTGAACACGTAGTGTTAAATTTCTGAACGTCTGGAGGCGTTCAAAAAGTGTTACAAAAAGGCGTTTAATTGGTGTTCTATCCTTGAACACTTAACTTTACAGTGATGGCGCAGATTGAAATGCGCCGGCGCACTTTGGCTCATAAGGTAGTAGACGGAGCTACCTCATGAGCTGCTAACAAGTTATTTGTTCAGAGCGATAAGCCCCTACGTTGGTACGTGATCGTCAAAACAAATTAATGAAGGGGATTAGGGAGGGCAATTAATAGATATGAACTGTTTTCTTTGAAATACTACACAGAGATAGCTAGGGTAAAGGAATAGGCACACACTAGAGACATGTAAAGGCTTGTATAGTGAAAAAAGTTTACAACGTGACTTGTATCGATCATATTCATAACGTCTACTAGACGAATATTGCTTGCCATATCCTGAGTTAATACAGTAAATATATTTTTGTATTCGATTCCTTCTCCTTGACATTGTAGTTGTGTTCTCCAATTTAAATCATGGACCCTTTAAGGAATCTGTGGTGAGAAAGGGGGAAAACTATATTTGTTCCTTGATTAGACGTTTTTATTTCGTGGATCCTAAAGGTCAGACCTAAAAGGAAAGGTTTGCATCCTTCTGTTTTGTTTAAAAATACAGAGACTGGTGAACTTTTCTTGTTTCTAACGTTAGAGTACGCGGTCAACTGAAATTTTAAAGTAAGATAACTGGGGGGGGGGGTAAATTGCTCTAGCGCTATCAATGGCAAAATTTCGCTGAGTCTGCGTTCATTCATTACCATCACTCTTTTGCGTTTTTGCCGTGGTGTTAATATTTGTTCAACTTTGTCAACGGTGTGTTTGGCTTGCGGCATGAACGACGTCTATTTGTGTGTGTGATTAAGGGTCTTTGGACGATTTCGTATAGCCGTTGGTTTTTACTTTATGTTACCCACGAGGCGAGGTTGCACGTATGTCTCATCGGAAGTTAAAGCGCTAATGGTTACGGACTGTAGTAGATTTTGATGACTTTTTCCTTGCCCTATCATTTCACTAAAATGTCAGTTATGAGTCATATGCCTTTACTGCTTCAGGGACTTACGCTACAATTACCACTATTGTTATCGTTTTGATTGCCAACAACTGAACCAGTCCATTTTTTCTATTGTTTTGGTTTTGTTGTTGAGGGCGGGGGTTCGCACGTGGTTGTTCCCAGAAGTGTCGCTCATCCCACAATCTACTCGACAGACTGCCTATTTGAAATTACACTTTTTCAATGTCACTATCGCTTTACCATCAATGCGACAGTCTATTAACTCCTTTTCCCTCAGATTGTTGACAACTCAAGTTTTTTGAGAGTCTGATACGAATATTCAGCATTTAAATGGCTCAGACTGTGTTATGATCTTACCTCACGCTCTCCTTGAATTTGTAAAATATTGGGCCAACTATGAATGACTGGTATTCTTAAACCGCAGAATTATATCTAGATACTCCACGAGTAGAAAAATAGGGGACTCACTCGTCCAAAAACACCCCTGATGGCTAGTAGCTATAACTATTGACAATTTTCAACAATTCCACTTCTCAAGGCATGCTGAAAGACATACTATTTAATTTAAATGTTTAATTTAATCCTTATATTTACATTGGAATCCTAGAATCCTAGTCTAGATCAGATTGACTTTACATGTTAACAATAACAATGCAGTCTACAATGACATATACAGACTGAGTTGAAAAAGTGAATGCTGTACACATGCATCTTGACATGGTTTAGCGGGTAGAACAAAAAAAACCGTAGTAGACAACAAAACAAATGTAGTGAACAAATCATCAAAAAATACAATTAATATAGGGGTGTTTGGTCCAACTTTGTTTCTTCCCACATTTCTTCAAACGGTGGGTTTTTCCTAAACTATTCCTTATAAAAGTGGTATATTGAAATTTGCTGACCTGGCATGAATTTACAGCTTAGTAATACAAAATAAATTTGACAGCATGCTAATCTATATACTGTAAATCAAACAGCTATGCGAGAAATTTAGTCTACAGTTAACTAATTGACGTTAATTCTTAATACAGCAGTTGCTGGTGTCTGCTGGTATTCCGTTCTTTATAAAAAGCTGTTCAACCATAATATTTTACTGAAAATTGGCTCTATGATGAACACGCGAGCGGGTGTGAAATCGATGAATTGACGGAGTCATGCAAATAAATTAAGCTGTCAATTTTGCATCTTTATGTGCAGCTTAATAAAATTCAACCTACCCCCTGCCCTTAAAAATGGATTCCTCAACAAAATTAGCAATTTGTTCCTTTACGACATTGAAGGCCCGAATACTGCATCATTTCCACTTAAACATGTTTATGTAAATGTCCCCGTGGAAGTGATAAATACAAGTATTTTTAACTGTTGTATCCAGCCAGAAGAGGGACGAAGCCTTGTGCCACTGTGCAAATACATGCGAAGCAACAATTGGCCACTCTTCCGTCATGGACAACAAGCATATTATCAACGTGCTTCATATCTAATAGATTAGGATGTTTCTAACTAAAATTCATAAGGCAAAGACACCTTTACAGACTTTTGATGATCGCATCATACGTTCCCCTCGTCTATCAGCGCTCTATC
This sequence comes from Ptychodera flava, assembly GCF_041260155.1. NCBI lineage: Eukaryota > Metazoa > Hemichordata > Enteropneusta > Ptychoderidae > Ptychodera > Ptychodera flava. Next base: position 4,714,421 of record NC_091949.1, read on the forward strand.
TGCTTCTAGTTGTGTATATACAAACTTCAGCAGCTTACACAGGTAGCTATGTGAACCATACAAGTGTCATCTCAAATACCACATATGGAAAAGTACGTGGGATGAGAACTCTCCAAACCAAAGGGAAGCACCTCAACGTTTTCCTCGGGATCCCCTTCGCTGCATCGCCGATAGGTCAGCTGAGATTCGCCAAACCAATGACGCCCGACTCTTGGCAAGGCGTGCGAGATGCATGAGCATTCAAATCTGCATACCCGCAGAAGCCGTTTTGGAGGCGGATATGGTGAGTTTGATAATTTTGATGAAGACTGCCTCTATTGGAATTTCTACGCTCCTGATAACACGATATGATATTAGGAAGCTCGTCTGTTATTACTTCTTACGCGCGAATATCTTTATAAACAAAAATCATAAAAAGGAGCAGGATGTGTACGCAGTGACCTGAAACCAGGTGAAGGTTGTGCTGGCCTTGCCTAATAAGCGGGAGCTTAGTACAGATATACGATTCCCTCAGCCTTCTAGTAAAAGTCGATATCGTGATCGCCATGAAATAGCACAGATGACTACATAAATTTTATAACGAAAGGGACGCAACGTATATTAAGTTGTACGGAAGGACAACTACATGAATCTATCAAACTGAAATGATCCTGTTCAACGTTACAGAGTGGCTAATTCGCTCTGTCAGTAAGGAGTGTCGTATCTGTCATTACCCTGTCCTTGTATATATCTCCGAGCATCAAGCAAACATGTATTTTGCAAACTGTTGGCAAAGAGAGGTCAATAGACTGTATTTATGTTTGTGTTGACAGGGCGGATCATGTTTGTGACCAGGTACGGTGTGGATTCGTGGCGGATGCTTAGGTGTTGATACGGCAGAGGAGTATGGAGGCAATGTCTTTTCCCTAAACGGTGTTATTGTTGTCACCATCAACTATCGTTTCGCTGCTTTTGGCAGGTGACGAGTGCGAGTGTTATTGCCTTATTTACTATGGATTTTGACCACACAATTGCAATGGCTTCAAGTCTTGAAAATTTATCGCAATTCAGCTGAACATTTGGAAAATCTAAGCAACAATAAAACAGGCTGGACCTTTTGACAAAACAGCTGATTTATCTCAGAGTTAATTTGGTCGTGTTCGCACTTAGATCAAAAAGAAGTACGTACATAAACTAATACTACTGTACTTTCGCTGTGTGATTCTTGGTACGTGTGACGCCGAAGTGGAAAGTATCAAACACATTGTCCTTTAATGCCAACGAATCGTTACAGATGTTCTCCATACGTTATAAGCTTACATATGAAAGTCTAAAAATGAACTTACAGAAATAAATGACCTACACATCGTCGGTATAAACCAATTAGAACGATGTATTATTTAATGTGAGCGCACGCAAAAAAAATTCAAACATGCGTACACCTATGATAAATTAGATATTGGGAGAAAAAACTTACATCCTAATATTATGATTTGCCATATCCATACAGGCAGACTTCGAAGTCGACATGTAAGCATTCCTTGGTTGGTTTCGACAACGATAAATACCAATCGATTCAAAGTCAAAATAATCCGCTCCTTAGCCCTACAATAAGAATAAAAAAAATCAAAATCAAATTATCTTAGCCTAAAGTGAAGTCATTTCTAGGTCAAATAAAAAGTCGAATTTCTGGAATAAAATTCACTCCTAAACACTATATATGCAAAGATATTGCCAGGTTTGTATCGGAAATATTGTTCATAGGTTGCACAATAGACAACTCTTCACAGTAATACAACACTTTCGGATGAACTTCCGAAATCAAATTTCTTGTGCACAAATGCCCTTCTAATCACCATATTCTGATGTAGAACATTCATATCAGTTTTCAGGCAGAGATATAGCTTTGCATAGGAAAAATCTGTACATGGTTTTCGCCATAGACAACCATTTATGGTAAAAGTATGCTTTTGCGTGAAATTCCAAAATCACATTTCTTGGACACAAATATGCTTTCAAACACCGTGCTCTTGTGTAAAGATTTATATTAATATTTAGAGTGAGCTGGAAAGAAATTTCACTTTTTACAGTAGGCGGGAAGAAAATTTCTGGCAGTGGATACCGGTAAATAGACAGAGGGAGGAGAATGTCATGGTTGATCGAACTTCAGGGAAGATTAAGCGCCTAACTTACAGGGGAGCAATGTCACTGAACATGAATATATAGTGTATCCATAAATGAGCGAACGTGGATAAATAGTTGCGTAAATGAAATTTCCTTGTGAGAATTATGTACATCCAGCTATAGAGGGCGATAGGGAATTTCAGTGGCGGGGAGTGGGGAAAGAGCAGACCATAGATACTGGAGGGCATTGAGCATCATAATTCAGTGGGTGGGTATATTTGAATCAGTATAATTATCAACATTCAAAACATGTTTTTGTGATGATTTTGTAGAATTGACTGAATTTACCAGTTGGAAGTACCTGTAACCTCCACAAATGTAATAATCTCCACAAATGTAATATCAACCACAATTGTAATAAAATGCACCCATAAATGTAATATCAACCATAAATGTAACAAAAATCAACCATAAATGTAATAAAAACACCAACCACAAATGTAATAAATGGTAACCATAAATGTAATAAAAAAATCACCCATAAATGTAATACTTATCAACCATAAATGTAATAAATCTATTTTGTCGTTGCAATTGAGGAATTAGCCCTTAAATATTGATCTATGTAATAAGGAAAGCAACTCCACACATTATTCATTTCTTAATTGTTTGCGTTTAGTGTGTTTTGCATATTTGAAAGTGAATTTTACGTTTCCCTGTTTTGTGTACAGAACTGATTGGCCATGGCTACACACAGCTGTAATCTGAATGTACAGTGCAGTCTCTACCCCAGAGTGGGGAAGACTGTATAACACTACGATCCTTTAACGCCGTTTTTTTCGAAAATTGCCGTACTTTCTTAATCAATCGCCTCAAATTCGTCTTCAGAGGATAAATTGTGTTGAATAATCAATAGATTGTCTGTATTCCTATGTTGTCCCACTTTAAGTTTGTTCCTTCACTAGGGATGCCAGGATGTCTAATTTTGTTCTACTGCGTCAAGGTAGTGTTCGTATTGTTATTTACTAGATTGAAATATATGTTCTCGTCAACATGTTTTGTTTCGTAAGTTTCTGCTATAAGGTTTTATATTTCTCTGTTATTTGTTCTGAGTCATCTGTCATAAACTTTGTGTGGTATCACTGGTTGACGAGTTATTTTGACGCTTCCTTATTATGTAATTATCAGTGTCTAGAACTGCTGTTCCACAACCATTATCTAACGGTTTGATCAGTACCTCGCCGTTTTCTAATAGCGTTCTCAAAGTATTCTATTCTGTGTTTCGGAAAGGAAACCTAGTTTCAGGAAAGTATGCAATAACATTACACTAGTCTTATTAAAGTTATTATTTACTCAGGGCATTGATAAAAAATGATCACATATGCAAGTTCAAGTTTATTACATTTATGGTTGAGTTTTATTACATTTATGGTTAAATTGTTTATTACATTTGTGGTTGCGGGTTGTTACATTAATGGTTGACTATTTTATTACATTTGTGGTTGATTTTATTACAATTGTGGTTGATATTACATTTGTGGAGATTATTACATTTGTGGAGGTTACAGCACCTTGATATACACACACCATAGCAGAAGAAGCCTATGGGATAAGTTTTCGCCGGCCAGCTTTACGTTTTGTTGGTAGAGGGAGCACAAAACATTGTCTTGCCAACAGAGGATGGCTCTGAAAATTTTGACTGACATTGTGGGGGAGGGAGCGCCGCGAAGAAAAATCTCTGAAATATTTGCTCTTCCGCCCCCCCCCCCCTCCGCGGCCGTTATTTTGTTCGTTCCAAAACGGCTTTTAATCTGAGAATGCTATCCGTTCTCTTTTTACTATTTCATTTAATGAACGCTTTTCGAACACTCCATAGAGAACCGCTCGGCCACACAATCGTGGATACGAACTATTACAATACTAAAGAATGACGAAATGAAGCTAGGTACCGTCTCTCCTCACTTACATCAGTGCTATACGGTGTATCTACAAATTGTGAGTCGTTGTAATTGACGTCATAAATGAACACGACAAGTTCAAATTCCTGTAATAAACATATCAGTCAGAAGAGTTAAAAAGTCAGAGTTAAAACACTGCTTGACAAGCAAACTCGCGATAGCGTTGAGTAGTTTTTTCTTCTTGTCACTTGTACAGTTTAACTACACTGCTTGACTGAGGAGAGGATAATATACTACTTGCTTTGATATTCGACCAACTTGTTGATTTTGGTTCATGCCACTTGTTTTGTCTGATTACCTACCGTTGCCAGTGGAGGCGCACCGAGAGTTATTATGTAGTAAGATTCTTCGCAGTTTGTCTATGATTAGAATATAAAAAATATGAATTTTTACGCGAGAAAAATTGAAAGGAAAAGAAACATGTTGGGTGAAAACTATATATGTAGTGCCAATGTTGCGAAAATCGACGCAGAACAAAATGTGACGATCGATGATAGTCTGTTATTTATAGATTTTTACGATTTATCTGCCTATGATGCAAATTGGTTCACTTCTGTTCTGTATCAAATGTATTAATTCGATACGCAATTTCAAATACATCACCTTCTTCATTTGATTCAAAGTCATACACCATCGCCCATGTGATGTTCTTGTCTGTGATTTCCAACACCTCATCACACTGAAGGTTGCTACGATCAGAATCGCAGTCGTCAAGTGCTAATGTTATTTCAGTCGTCGTATCGCCCTCTACGTTCAGTGTATACAACAGACTGCCTGCGGAAGGAAGTATTATAGTATTACTAGTAATATTTGTTTCAATAGTCACATTATCCATAGTCAATGTAAGTTCAATTGTTTGAATGCGACTGAAAACAGAATACTGAGTTCAAATTCAAGTTCAGGTGCACACATACATGCACGTTTATTGCTTTTCAAGGCCTCCAGCCCATAAGCAAGGGGGTACAACAAAGTCATACAGGTGAGAAGTAGACATACAGTGTTAAGTCTTACAAGTACAGTAAATACACGAGTTTTCCTTGGAAAAAGAAAAAGAAAATCAGTTCATACTACTAAAAAAGAAAATCGTACTGAATACAAAACTATAATATTTCAGTATTTTTCAAAACTGATTTTTTGACTTTGAAAGCCTTATATACAAAGTTACATAGAGGTAAGATCATTGATAGATCCTGTTCACTCATAATACTCAAAAACATTTGAAAGTGAGGATGATTAATATCTTCTCGTGGAAAATGTTGCTTCTCAAATTACCATATGAAGGACACTCAAGTAAAAACTATTACTCATCTTCTACATATTTACAAGAGAGCATACTTTACAATGCCTTGCTGAAACATCTATATTCTGATGCCTCCCTTCCTCTATCGCGAAAGGAAGAACAAAACATCGAAAGCAAGCAAAGACCTGTCTAACATTTCGTGTACAATTTGAATAAAGATACATTTCAGGTTCAAGCAGAGACTTGAACTGTGAATAAGTACGTAGTTTGCTTTTTGATGAACAATAACCTTTCCATTGCTGTTTCAAAATATCTGCAAGTCGTGTTTCGAATGTTAAAAAAAACAATTGTTTGTCCCCTATCTCTTGAGATATCAATACATGGCCAAATCCATATGAAAATAGAATATATTTGACTGACGTTGCCCATGTGTGTCGACCTAAACGGTCAAGATTACACATCATTAAATAGGCTTGCCTAGGGAGTCTCGCTTGTGGCATTTCAATGAGTTTTACCCGGTAACGGATACATCGTTTTAAGGTGACCGTGTGAAAAAAACTGGCAAATACCCACAGAATACTGAAATAGTTATAATAATAATTCTAGATTATTCTTTGTTTCCATCCTCTTACTTTCATGACACATTTATTATAGTATCCCAAAGACTGTTGCTAGTAAGATGTCAGTTTCATCCGAGATCTAAGAAGCAGAGCCATTAACAAGATAGAGGTTTAGTTACACGTAATTACGTTCCATCAGCACGCGTAGTGTCTTTGTCACGTGATAACAAGACGTCGCATTCGTGTAGAATAGACGTTCGGAACGGCGAACGACACTTTTACACGTAGGCATAATTACGTGTAGTATATTTTAGATATTTTTGATGATTTTCGTGAATTTAGACAAGAAACATTGTAAGGTATCATAGTAAACTCAACTAGTAATTACCAAAGCATTCAATGCATAATTTCACAACTGAACTATTTCACAATTTGGATCATAGCAAGCTTTGCAACATGTTTTGGATTGTGTTAAAGTTCTCAAATCACACCAAATATGAACCACATGTCCGTGTTTCAGCCAATCACAAGGGTCCTAGAATACGTGAGAAGAAATGAAATGACATTTGCATATTTACTTACCAACCGGTTGCTCTTCATAAACTGTAACCTCATCGAAGCCAGGAGGATTGAACTCACACAAGGTCAAAATTTTCAAACGAATTCTATTAGGCCTAGTATGCCAGTACTCAGAACTATAAACAGAAGCGTTTTTTCGCTATTGCAGCGTAATTATTATGTCAATAAACCTGTCACTTTTATATTGTGTGATACACGGCTTTTCTTTGCGTATAGGAAGCTTTGGTATAAGTAATTCAGACAGTCTATTTTGTTGTCATATTATAGTAATTTATGTTCTGGATACTGTGAAAAATATTATTCTTCCACATATACAACCTTTGTTTCAAAAAAGCATTAAAAATAATATCCCTTACATTGTATTTGCATGTAAAGTACAAATTTTATATCAATAGAAAATGAGGCGGAGTCCAGAGACCGCCCTCGAGCGACGGATCTTTCAGTCTTATCTCCGCCACACTGTATAAAAAGTCTAAGGACGAGTGCCTGCCCTTAATTCGGAACACCAATCATGTTGGACTTTCGGCCAAAGTTTGCAGGTTTGTGGAGAGGCGATAGCAGAATACAATTCTTTTATCACTTCTCTATCGGTTTCAAACAGCAAGCTGTAATTCGGTTAAGGTACATATATACATTCGTTGCCACTTGACTGGCCACTTGATGCAGTCAGAAATTATGTTTGTACAAGGACAAAGCCAGCTCTACTAAGGGTTGTAAATGAGAATATACGATTGACACGCTGAATAAGATTGAGATAACATTACCACGCACTGGTCCATGTACAAGCCTTCTTTGGACAACTTATTTGTCCTGTCTACACCATCACGATAGGCAAGAACTTGTGTCATTGTAAACTACACACTATTCTCTGTTGATCAAATACAAATTTTCTGGTGTATAATTTTCCCGTATCACAGAGTCTCTTTTGGGTTTATGAAAATCAGTGCAGATGATCTTAAGAGACTGATAAATCCAAAAATCCCGCGATGCATTAAAAAGTTGTCGTAGGAATATCGCTCTACAAACTGCTAATAGCAAGTAGTGTCAAACATGCTGCGAGCATAACTGCCAAAATAAATGTGTAGCTACATAATTTTTGGAGATTATTTTGAAAAATGTTGATCTTAGAGACTGGGGGACTTGAAAAGTTTTCAGGGTATTGAGGGGGGATCCCAAAATAAGATTTCAAATCCGGTTCCCCCGCACCACTTTTTGTGAACGCAGACTTATTGTAGCATTTGGAACAGACGTTTTGTGTTTCGTCTTCTCCCAGTTCACCAATGTATTCTGTTAGGCCTTGTATTCTTAGTTCTGATGTATGGACTGTATGTTGTCATGAAAACTAAAGTATTGTCCGTGGTATTATTGTTTTGATTTTCTTCAAGTTGTCTACTTCTTATTTTATGTTCTGTTTCTCGGATGATGCGTTTTAACTCACATTTTTGTAAAGTTTTTGTTGCTGCATGTTCTAATGTATCATAATGTTTCGCCTTTAACAAGGTCTTGAATGTTGTTGTTGGATGGCATGAGTTTCTCTGTAAGAACTGGAATGTATTTGTTGGTTTTGTGTGTGTCTTGATGTCAAGAATGTTCTCTTTGCTGCATTGATCATCTAGATAGATAATTAGGTCTAAATATCTAATTATTTGAGAAGAGCTTTCGAAAATTTGAAAGTACGGATGCATGTTTTTGATGTTTGATATGAATATGATATGATGAGGCCGTATGATATGGCTATGTGTGTTAAAATTTCTAAAATACCGTTACTCAAAACGGGAAAATTCCTTTTTTCAATATAAATATGAAAATATTTCAGTAAAATCATTTTCCATATCTCTTTCGATATCAAATTTGTATTTTACATGCAAATAAATTTCATTTGATCTATTACTTGACAGTTTAAAAGTATGTTTAGAGTATAATATACCGTCTCTGAACTTTGACATGGCTAAAAAAGTCAAAACTTCCTTTTCGCTAAAAGAGTGCCCATCTTGTGAGCTCGTATAAGTAGAACCAGGGAGGTCGGTCATTTGTGGAACTGAGGCGAAAGGTTCGTTAGCGTTATACTAGTAAAGCCGAACACAAGTGTTATTTGTCAAGCATGTTCGAGATTTTATTATTGCATGCATGCAGGACTTTTTTTAAGCTTAAAGAGATTTCTGGACGTTTTTTGCGCTGCCAGGTGAATTTGAATTATGGAGAACCTTACTAGAGAAAGGAGAAAGGTTCGAACGTCCCGCCTTTGCGAATGCAAGACTATTTTACTTTCAGTTTATATGTCAGACAACCGCCACTACTGCCTAGAAATTTTTGGAGACAGAGTCGACGACGACGCAAAGCAGACAAAACAGATCTTTCGTAAAATGGGCACTATAACAGAGAGTTATTGATCAGTGACTCATTTATGTACGCCTTCGGCAGTGATGGGATCCATAGCAATAATACATATAATTCATGCCTATTTAATGTCCATTTGACTATACAGCATTTTTGTCTAATCACGGACATTAATTAATAGAAGTAAACGGACCATAACAGCCACAATTCTGCCTTACCGGAAACAAAAATCAAAATGTCATATGCTCTCGTTGCTATAGTTACGACATTTTCCGCAGACTATCGCGAGAACACGGGGTACTTCCTAGCATCTATTACGCACAAACACTTGCTCTAGATAGAAAGTTCATATACCGGTAATGACGTAGATTCATTGAAACTATTAGATCGAAAGATATCTGAAACACATAATTTTTGGTCGATCAAGCTTTTAATGGCATTAGTTGTGGAACCTTTAACAATGCGATTCATTATGTCGGTTATGCGGATTAACAGATGAACGTCTTTGCTTGTAAAGGACGAATAAGGCGAAGGGAATACTAGCAGGAGACATTTAAATGGAAGCTGTCCTTATTCACTGCCGAGGATCCGAAAAATTGAAGGCGTTACTCAAAGAATGATGAACGGTCTGTTTGGGGGTATGCAAAACGATTATCAAAAAGGGGAGGTTTGTGCAAAAATATTCACGCGTGACATTGTACAATTTATCCCGAAATCGCATTATTTCAACGTCAAATGTTAAAATGTTTCTGTATCAGGAGGGGAGACCTCCCCTCGCCTGCCATATGCATTAACTACTTTACAACAGCCAAGTAATCCAACACAAATGTCGGTATCTAATAATGCGGTGGATAGTGCTGTGCATTTTCTTGCAGTAATATTCTTATCTGTCTTGCATCTCTCTGCTGGGGGATACTGAGCGAGTTTAGTAAGATAAGTATGCACCTCGAAAGTGAAAGACCTAAGCTTTCGCTAGCGCTGAAACTTTCCTTGCGGAATCTTTCAACCGTTCTCTTTCAAAATCAAGATTAAAAATGAGGGGTCACCGCGCAAATTTTAGTACTAGTGAAACGCATTACCCAAGATTTAATGATATTTGAAATTTGAAACGGCCGCCATCCCCGTGTTAACTCTATGGGGGAAAATAAAATTTTCAATTTTAAAAAAAATACGATGATGAAAGTTTTTCTCCAATGGCTTCAAATTGAGCTCCAACAAGAGGTTGATCAGAAAATGCATGTAATTTGAAAAGTTTGAGAGTCGAAATATCTGTCACCCAGGCGCATTCTACATTAAGGTCGAAGGCGCTTGATATTTTGACTTTTTAAACCTTAGTTCCCAACGCTTTTCTGATCTACCACTTGTGAGGGCTCACTTTGAAGCTCTTGGTGTAAGAAAATTTGACATAATAAGATAAATATACGCATTGCACTGTTGATAAAAAGTCAATCAAGAAAGACTTGTGATTTGACTATCAAGTTGTCTGAAGCGCCAACCTTCACAAAAAGGCAAGATAAATGCAGCCAAGACGGCGATGCCGGTTGTGATTGTCTACCTGTGTACATGAATGCCGTTCGTAGTTTTAATTATAATCCTTAATATTGAAAGTTTATCCACGTGTGTGCGTTCAGGTACAACATTCTTACACGAATTATGACATTAATCAATTCTGCTTTCAACCTCGTCATTTATTGATATGACAAGTTGTAACGCGAAGTATTTCGGATGCTGATCCATTGTGGCCGTGAATCTCCGCCGTTACAAAAGTTTCGATACTCAATGCAAACCTTGTTAGATTGGTATTGAGTATCCCTAAAGAGCCAGAACATTATCAAATTGAAACGGGCTTACAATGTAGTACTAGATATCCTGTCATATACACGCTCACCTTTCAGAAACAAATACCTCGAGCAGTAAAAACTGAGTTTCTCCAACATAAGTAACATAAATTTCTTCGATATCACAATTTTCAGATTGTCAAGAGGAAAAACGACTGTTTCCCCTTTTTCAAAATCGCGCTTTTCGTTTTAAAGTGTACTTCAAGTTTATATTCTTGAGGAAGCGATCATTTTCGCTGTTCTCAGTGATAGTTGGTCACTATTATTTAAGACCTAGCTGCTAGCATGCAATTCATACTATTAGGATGGCGACGGCTGGCAAGTGAAAAATCGAATTGAAGGATTATCAAGTACTAAATGAAAGAAAACACATGAAAACAAAGTAAACAATTCTCATGAACCCCCCCCCAAAAAAAAAATCACGTAAACCATATAAAATTACTTCTTGAAAAGAAATACGGAGATTGACGTTTTCCATCAGGACTGCCTCCTCAAACATTTCCGTACTTACTTGATGTCACTCGATTGTCTTTAGTGGATTATTTGCCGATACGAGGAGCCAAATATAAAAAATTTATTTACACAATCAAGCTTTTTTTAGCGATAGAAAAGGTGGAAAATGTATATAGAGAGAGGGATTTTATATATATATATATATATATATATATATATATATATATATATATATATATATAATTATATATATAATATATATATGTATGTATGTATGTATGTATGTATGTATGTATGTATGTATGTATGTATGTATGTATGTATGTATGTATGTATGTATGTATGTATGTATGTTTGTATGTATGTTTAAATTATTTTTTTACATTTGGCGCCTCGTATGCCGAATACGCACAAAGGTAATTACCCGCCTTCCTCGCCCAGGGTACAATACGCAATTAACACATTTTACATCGGTGTGGCTCTCTTACAAGGTGTGGCACGTATCCTCGCTGGCATTGCTTGTAAAGTAGAGGAAGGGCCCAATTAGGATCTACTTTCATATATAATTTTGACGATGTGCTTCCACGCTGTGTCAGAGAAGATTTTTTCTTCGACCAATCAATACGGATGTCTTTCTTAACTCGAATTTGTACCAGATAAATCTCGGTGAAATATATAATGAAAGTTTTATTTTTCAAAGTGATATTAGTTTACCATTCGGTTGCAAGGTCCATGAAACAAGTCAGTTCTAGTTCAACTGCGAGACTAGTCACATGTGTATAGTTTGAGTAAAATGCATGATCTGTGTGCAAACCAAGAAAATTATTTACGAAAACCAAAAAAAACAACTTCGGAAACGAGTAACTTCAAAGAGTAACGCAACGGTATAAAATAAAACGGACGATAACAACAATTATTGAGAAATAAGAAGAAAAAGTGGAAAATATTAAAGAGAATACTCTGAAAAACAAGACTTACTAAAAATAGGGGGGGCAAAAAAAATCGAAAAAATATTAAAAACATAAAAATCATATTAAAAAGAAATCCGAATAAGCTACGAATTCATTAGTGTGTGTCTTCCTGCTTGAATAGCGTGGACGATAACTATTAAATTCACCTCCTTCCTTCTTGAAAGACAATAAGGGGTCTGAAGTTTTCAATCATGACTTCCTCTTCAAACACCTCTTCTTACTTGATGTCACTCGATTGTCTTTAGTAGACTCTTTGCCGAACAGGCACAGAGATAATTACCCGCCTTTCTCGCATAGAGTCCATACGCAATTAACACCTTTTGCATCGATATAGCTCACTGACAAGGTGTGGCACGTATCCTCGCTCGTCAAAATATACCCATGACACTCTTGATTACATGACTCCCTTGTTGTTCATGTGTGCGTCTGTCTGTTTTTATACTTACTTTGATTGTAAAATGAACACATCCAAAAAAATATCTATAACTTCCTATTACTAGTAAATGTTTAACCGAAATTTCAAGCGAAATTGGCATTTTTTACTCCGTTCTACTTTGATTGGCAGGCAGGTGCATTCGCAATTACGCTACACTTGTTTCACTCTCCGGTTATATAAATTCGGTTTTGTTTTTTTTTACAGAAAGAGATCAGTTATATGTTGTAGGTAACTGAAAATTACGATTGCCTTTCAATTTCTTCACAAGCACGGTCGAACCAAAACAGTTGTGGTAAGACTAACGAATATCACTTATGCAAATGGGCGAAGATTATCGGAGTTTTTTCAACCTATCTACCTAATTCTTGTGTTTTGTATTTAATCATGTATCAATTACTTTTGCCCAATGATGATAGGCCGTATCATGTTGACACACTGCAGTCAAACTCAATGACGATCAAAGTTTCTGTTTAGTTAAGTCCGCCTTCAAACTAAATGGATATGGCATCTCATTGACGGCTGTTGATGTGGAGCTACGAAAGTAAATCTTATTATAACAGACGTTCGCGAGACTCCCCTCCTTTTTTACCTAATACCAGTCGTTGACGACGAGCACATTACCTGTAAAGTGTTCAAACATATCAAAACTACTTCCCCATTGTAATGAATTCATCAATTCCAATTAATGAGGCAAGCTAAGGACGACCGTTTTAAAGGAGGGTTCAGAGTAATGGATGGAGTATTAATTGACAAAGTGATTATTTTATCACAAGATTAAAATTGCAATGACCATAATATAAACAACCGCTAAAGCGATCATAAAGCGACATGGTCAGGTGTCGATATCATGAATTCATCATTAGAAAGGGTTTTTATTCTTGAGGGTCAATTCCCTGAAGGTGAGCGTATCATTGGAGGGGATTTTAATCTAGTCTCCAATGTTCATCTCGATAAGAAAGATGGGAATCTATCCACTCATTTTCGTTCTCAAGAAGTCATTCTCAGTTGTTTGATTTGAGCGATATGGGGCGAGTATTGCATCCAAACACATGTAGGTATACGTGGAGACAGAAGATACCACATGTTCATTGCGGACTAGGTTTTTTTGTTGTCACTTAGTTTAGTGAGTCAAACAATCAAAGCTGACATTAGTCCTGGCTTCCATACCGATCATTCCCTCAGTGCTGTATTTTTTAATATTTACAATGTCAAAAGTGGTCCAGTTGCAATCTTATAAGCGAGAGGAAGTGCACACGTTACATGCACGGGGTAAATGATAGAAGATCACTCGGTTTACATATAGCTTCTGTTAAGTTATATACAAAGCTAGCTGCGTCCAACTTTGGTTGCAATGCTTAAGCTTACAGAACCCACGGTATTGCGGCCAGTTTTGAGTTCGACGTTGTTTCCGAATATTATTCGTGTAATTCACCTGAAATCTACAGACGTTTTACACTCTTGTGTTTTATTTTTCGCTTTGTAATTATTATAGTCTATGAGAATATTGATTTGACTATGAACTTTGGAAGATCAGAGTGCGACCTTGACGCACCATCTGATTCCCCCGTTGTTGAGTCGAATGTTCTGCGATCGGGTCTTGAGACAATGCGAACCTATATATTGGCCACAAAGCAAAGAGAAAAGGACTCTTAATTTGCCAATTGGATAGATTTTGACTGATTGTAATAATTATAACTGATTTTTAAGAAATGCTTACTCTGCTACACGCAATTTTCGAACAAGCATTACAAATATCATGAGGCTCTCCAAGGAAATGTATACGATTTCACCAAATCCTCCACAGTTAGACCTGAAAGAATTTGCAAATTTAGGTCATCTTTTAATGATACATAATTTAACAGAAATAAAAATACTTTGAATACTAAATTACATATAACGTTACAGACTTCTCTACCTGTTCTTAATGCCAGACAGAATCAACGGAAGTTGTACAATTATTACTTGGTAATAATTGAATAATAAGGTGATTTTATTGAAAATACATCAGTCTATTGTATACAGGTTTATTGAGAGGATCTGTGAACGAACAGGGTCATCAGAAATCTAGTAAGCTTATGCTTTTGTGGCATGTGAAGATGATTACTACTTACTTTTGAATTTTTGAAGGAAGGTTGTTACAAAAAATAACTTCCTTGAAGATTTTTGCTTTAATGACTTTAGAGCTTAGCTTAGCATCCTTGAATGATCAGTGAGTACGTCGTTCTGAATAAACGCGCAGTAAGCTTTCATCGTCGTTTATGTGTTTCCCAGTATTGTGATGATTATAACCGACGCGGGAAAAGACGATATTTACCAGTGTATCGGTTTGATGGCACTGAGGGTTGTAAAGTCTTAACGGTGTAATATAAGAAAAAACACGAAGTACTGATTTTCATTATATCAGTCTGTCTCGTGACTAGTACGATCAGTTATAGATCAAATAAACTACGATTATTGTCTGCGCGAGACTTCTCGAGATTCAGTGTCGCTTTCAAAAAATCGTTTTATATTGGATAAACGGCAGCTCATCCATGGTGCTTTGATCAGCACATATGCGATAAGATACCCCAATGCTACAATGAATTAGACTCATTAGTGATAAGATAGGCAACAGACGGATGCGTTTAGATGAGTCATATCGAAGTATAACAAAATCTTCCCGTGAGCGGGAAATGGTCGATTTAAGGTAAGGGAGCTGTCTAAGAGTCATTAACAAAAGTGTAAACAGATACGGCCGTTAAAACAGTGCCATAAAGTGCAATCCCGTCTTGTAAAATTTTGTTACAGCTCCACAAGAACCGATTTGGCTATATTTGTATTGTGTACATTGTTTGTTCACCAGTGCCGAAATAACGCGTCTACGCACATCTTTGGCAGGTTCAAATTTAACATCGAACCTATCCTTGCTCTCCTACCTCTCCTCAGCGTGCCCACAATAATCGTTTTGTTTAGACGTCAAATGCACACATTCCCTGGCATCGGAAAATTGCCAGTGACGGTGTTGATTCAGGTGTAACATAATCATATTGACCTGTTTACTGAGCCAGGACCGAAAAGTGGGTTAATTGCCAGAGCTCAGGATGTCTGCTCAACACCTTAACGTGCGAGGAGGGATTTGCTGACATTACAACATTGAGATCATAATGGTCAGAGGTCAGAAGTCACAGGCACTGTGGCAATTATGTCAATTATGCACAAGATGATAAAATCAAAAGATTTATTCTGGACACAACGAAATCTATTGCTTTAGGCTGCATTCACAAACACCTCTAGAGGGGGCGAGAGAATTGATAGCGGTGACTTGAGAATATCGAGGGTGTGTTAGGGGAATTGAAAGGGTTTGGAGGGCGCCGCTGGGGACTTAAAGGGGACTCAAAAACAAACTGTCTCTGATTGATATGAAATATATGTTGAGTTGTCAATTTCGAGCTATAACGTTTGGCTAATTTTGGTGGTTTTGTTCTGTTTATCAACTGCAGTTACATGTTCTACTCCCTGAGCAAGATGAAAAGTCCAGCACAGCCATATGTGTACAGTCAGCATTGTTGTGTAACACTGAATTCAAGTCCAGACTCAGTATTGGTCATCAATAACATTGAGAGTATTTACTAGGCAGAATTTTGTTATCCCGTCATGCAGTGAGGCGTAAAACAAACAAATGAAGTCGATACACAGAACAAACCATACTTGATTGGGCAAAAGGTATATCTAATGTTCTTTTTATACAAATATAATAATTGTGTATTGTTTTCCGGGCAGATGAGGGAAGCAACCCTATTTCCAAACATTTCTTATGTGTCATGCAGCGTTATGTAAAATTAAGTCACCATAACAGATCATGGTATATAACTTTTGGCCGACGTCGACAAAACAATCTTTAATCTTGGCAGAGAATTATTGGACGTAAACATGATTCCGTCTGTCAAATCACTTTGACACGTCGATACGATGACACGATACGAATTCGTTCAGGGCTTTTCAATAATTTGCGATGAGTCGCCATCAATCTTTAAATGTGATGCTGATGTGGTGTGGATGCGTATCTAGACAATATAAAGGAATTTTCGATTAAAAATCACATTCTTTGCGATGTAATGCAATCATTATTTAAATGCAACTCTGGTGCAGACAGGAAGACATGGGAGTATTTAGGCAAAAGCTATGTCTATGGGTACTATTGCGGCCGCAGCTACCTCACTATCGCCGTAAAAGATCTCGCAACCTTGACGCTGATTTTCTCGCGTACCGAAAAAGGATGCGTCACCTTCTTTCGACACTCACTGTAGGACGTTGTGCTAAAACTTTACAGTATCATATTGCGTTCGTTCTAGATAGCACTGACGCCTTTCTTCCTCGGTGATCAGAGGTACCAGCGACGATTGCGATACGCATAATATTAGCCGGTAGGTAAAACAATCGAGCAGTTCTTTCGACGTCGTCAAGATTACAAGCTTATTGTATTGTTTTGAGTCATTACATCCAAAAATTAGATTTTTGTCATCAGATTTTTCAGATTATTTTTTTCGAAAGTTCCAAAATTGAATAGGTAAAGTGCGAAATTGATTGTCTGAATCCGTCGTCTCGACAGCACCAACAATGATTGACGGGTCAATCTTACGAACTCCGAATACCTGATTGGCAAACATGGCATACGGCGTACAGAAAGCTGAGCGTAATTGGATTTGTTTCTGTACTTATTTGCATATCGCCTCGATGATTGGCTACTTAACCAATTAAACAGAAAGTGATCCTAGAGAACAAAGCATAGATGATGTGACTTTTCGTCCGACAAAAGACTCCTATCTTTCCACGGTTACAAAAATACCGATTTTTCATACATATATAGTATGAAGTTTGAAATTTGACTTTGGTTGACACTATCGGATACTCGTGGGATTACACACGGACTACACATAATTCCTGTAAAAGCATTGCAACCAATACGCACGGAGCTTAGCAAATTTCATCCATCGTATGCATTTGCTGTTACACTCTCGGAAGTTCTACAACAACAATATTTTGGAGACAGCATCGCAAACGATGACTGAGCACGGTGCTTGAAGAGATCCTGACTACAGACGTGAATTTTCATCTTCTGATTGAACGGTAGACCCTGTATTTGGGGGGGCCTGTAATGGAACACAGAACATACACTGTCTCTCATTATTTCTCTTTTGAGAGTGTATTTTGTCTTTAGAAAAGTGGACGAGTCTGAGCTGATCCTGAAAATATGGATAATCTAAGATGGGACGACAATCGTTGTGAACTGTTGAAGGATGTCCTGAACAGCCTGAGTGTACCTGCAGTGTGGAAAGCTTTACCCTTCTTCTTGTTGGCGATCTTCATTGCCATTAACAACGGTATAATCATTGTCACAATACTCGCTTATGGAAGTCTACGAGAAAGAAATCATTACTTGTTGTTACTGAATCTCAGTCTTTCCGATTTCGCGGCCGCTGTTTTCGTCATCCCAATCCCAGTATTAGCACTTCTTGGCATTGTTTTACCCGAGACCGTATGTGACGCCCATCGAATATTAGCTGGTGCACTGTCCGGTGTAACCCTCATCAGTACATGTCTACTGAGCGTTCACAAGTATATATACATTTTTTATCCCTTTCGATACAATACCCTTGTCACTAGAGAAAGACTGTTGACAGCAATGGGCCTCGTGTGGATCGGCGTCTTTGTTCCTGCATTAATAGTGAATCTGACGATTAAACCACGAGATCAAAGTGCAAACTGTACGAACGTGATGAATTTGTGCCCAGACCACAATGACCATCCATATTACATACCTTTTTTTCTTGTCGTAATATACTTCATCCAGCTGACCACAATGACCATCACAAACAGCCGCGTAGCGCTGCTGGTGCGAAGACAAGCAAGAAAAATTCGGGATCTGACTCACAATGTGTCTGACACACCCACCCTAACAAAAGGCGAACTAAATGCGGCAATGACGGTGGTAATGGTCGTGTTGGTCTACTTGTGTACATGGATGCCGTATGTTATAGCACTCATGATACACAGATATTCAACGTCTGCTGGCGTCGATACTATCCGGTACGGACTTCTAGCTCGTTTGTTGACATTTGTTAATTGTGCAATAAACCCCTTCGTTTACGGATACGATAAGTCACTTCGTACAGCACTTAAGGCACTACTTCATTGTCGCTTTGGTTCTGGGGCACTGCAGGCTGAGCTGAATATTGGGACATAGATTCCTCAAAGAATAGCATTGAAAATTACGTGATTAACACAATTTTAATCAAAGGGGATGTCAGAGCTGTAAAACAAATAAGATTCTACCTAAAAGCGTTATAGTTTTCTAACGAACCCTTTTCTGTTTGAAAGAATAAGGGTACAGGTCGATTTTCTAATTCTCTAACAAAATATTTATGTCTGCTTTTAAATGAATTTAAACTGTAAAACACACCAACAAACGCATAAACGAGGAGTAAGCTATTTTGATGACTTCTGCAAGACATAGTAAAAGGGCTTCAGCTTGTCCGCTGACTGTTCTTACTCTTTTCTCAGAGATTTGCTCTATTTATCCGCGTTGATGTCGTTAGTCTAAATATTCATAGCATCTCGAAGTTCAAACTTTCGATCTTTCTATCTGAATTATTCCTGAAGTGCACTGTTTCGTGTTCCAGTCTTTAAATCACATGAAAGGTCTAGTATGTACTCTCATGCATTAATTTATATACTGCCCAATATTATTGCTTTTAACTAAAATATAAGTTGCCAGCAATTACACATTTTATATATTACGGAATGCATTTGACTCATGTCTAATAGTTTCTACTTCATCACATTTATCTGTGATTAGAAAATATAATAAAGTGTGTTTTCTTGAACATAGATTATGAATATATTGAAAGTTGCAGCAAATGTTACTTAAATTGTATTGCTAGGCTCTTAGAATTCTTTTTTGCATCGCTGAAATTTGTTTATTGTCACGATTTCAATAAGTGACTGTTTTAATATTGCTACATATACGATCATGTCGCTCGGTGTAGTCAAGCAATAATACGATAAAGCTTGCTGACTTTATTTCTTAAACCTCAATGTACTCATCATTGAGAAAATGACAAATCAACATCGTGTCTTGATTGTCATCATTGACCCTCAACGTTTGTTATATGTTTGCTGTTTTCGTTATCCTTGATGTTGACATCGTCGAAATGGTAACTGATGATCACCGTACATTGGTAATACTTTAATTATGAGTTTATGCGTTCACGTTGGAGTCTAAAAACTCGGTAGTAAGGTTTCAATAGATGATTAAGCGTGTCTGGTTGTCATGCCAAGGTTGGTAACTTGTAAATTTGAATTAGTACTATTTTATAAGATTTTCCACGTACTTTTTCTCTGTTTTAACATGTGATCAACAGGTATTGACTCCCAGTGAATTTTATAGATGCATGACTGCTGGTGGTAAAACAACGAAAACCATTGTTTTCTCTCAGTAGGTTCTCATGGTTCACGATCTAAGAGGCTACCTACAGTACCTCAAAACTTGGAATAGCATTATAAAGGAGAAAATGTTTTTGATGTGATTTACTTAAGCATCAAAAGATTAAACTTGCAATGAAGCGTTTGTCAGCGGGAATGTGTAATATATGCAAAAATGTTATGGACAGAACATCGTATATTTATTTTCAAATGGCAGGTAACCATTTGCTCCACTCGAAATCGGCAAGCGGCCTCATGCTGCGGGGCATGTTCAATATAAACTATTTGGGATTATCTGCTTCCCAACTTACACAATTGAGCGTTTGTGTTTCTAGTGAGCTTTGTAATGGATTTCTTTTCAGTGTCAGATAGTTACAAAAATGAATGAATAGATATCATTATGATTTTTTTTCTGCGAGTTCAAATTTTTTTATTCATATATCTGGAGTATATGTTATGTAAATAGCAATAACCGCGCTCGTTGACGGAAATCTCGTGGTGCAGTGTTTGAGGATTGTGCGATCTTAGCAGCATAATTGACCTAACATATTCAGGCATGACTTACATATTAGCTCGTAATGTTAACGAAGTAGATATTGAACAGTAGATTCCACAGCGTGAGTCAACTAGACATCGTTAGGTCTCGGAAAGATTAAAAAAACTAAAACTACTTATATCTGTGTATCTCTCACTTTATCCTAATCCTCAACCTTTTCTTACGTTTCGTATAGCTTTAGTCTATTGTATCTCAATGTTTCACACTTTGCCAAAATCTGACACAAACATAGGGGAAAGAACAAAACTATCGTAAAGAAGGTAGAAATCTTACCTTCAACCATGACATTCTAAGTCTTTTCATTTCCCGACATGACTACTTGCAGACCGTTCTTTTTTCTGGCGTACAAGCTATGTACATTTGCATCTGATTTGACGTAAGACGTAATGCAACGATAATTAATGGCCTTCAGGAATCTTGATGGACGTTTATGGCCAGGTTGCATAACGAAATTAACATCAAAAGTTTTATTTATGAACGCCATTCCTTTACGGCTTGGTTTGACTTTTAAGTTTTTGCACCACAGCCATGGGAACGTCCATGTTCTGTCCGTTCTGACGTTTCCACCCAAATTGCAATTGCCAACACTCAGAAAAGATATATTCCATTCGTCTGTCTAAAATACGGTTAGTCACCTACCGTCTGATGTCTGGCCGTACCTTAGAAGATGTGTCTAAAGCACTAGCCTGGTGGACATAGTCCTTCTCAGAAACATTATCCAGCGAACGAAAGCCTGTGGTAAAAATACACCCAACACATCCAGACTTTTCAACAAACTCACTACCAAATTAACATATACGAGGCTGATATAGTTTGAGTCTGATCATAGACCCTCGAGGGTCTATGATCTGATTTACCCGTTATGTTTAACGTTGAAGTATTGCTTCAAACTATGGCAGTGTACTTTGGAAATACGAAAGGCAGGGTACAGTGATGCATACATACATACATACATACATACATACATACATACATACATACATACATACATACATACATACATAACCTCTCCCTCTTTGTTTCTCTCTGTTCGTTTATCTGTCTGACCCTTTTCCATCTTTTTTCAATGTGACAGTGTCGCTCGCTTATTTAACTACTTCTTTAAATTGTAGGGATTTAGCCGAGCAGTTTTGACTCCGATGTCTTTGTTGGGTGATTGGGTGCTGTGCTTTCTGAAATCGAAAACTTCCTAATTGTCCATCTACGTGTGTTTGTGTAAGGGATGGACCATTAGACCTTGGGAGGGGGGTAGTCACAATGAAATTGTGAAACATTTTTTTTTACTATTGTAAATTTCTGAAATTTTTTTTTCCAATTGAGATTAGCTGTGCAATTTTTTTTTTCAGAGTAAATTTTCAGATTTATAATTTTTTTTTAGTTCATCGCTGTCTGAAGATAAAGAGGGCAAAGATGTGGTGCCAAGCACTACAAGCGGCCACGCAAGCGATCACGGGGGGGGGAGGTCAGGAGAGGGGTGTCCCCTCCTGCCGTTGGAGCTTTTGAAAAATAGAGATTAAAATGGTGTTATTTGGTGGCACTTGGGGAGTTTTTTGCGGGGGGAGGTCAGGAGGTGGTGTCCCCCCTCCTGCTGTTGGAGCTTTTGAAAAATAGAGATAAAAATGGTGTTATTTGGTGGCACTTTGGGAGCATTTTTTCCGATTGCACATCTTCCTCTGAAACATGGTCTTCTTGCTCCTCAGTAGCTTCCTATAGTTTTAAAATTGACTTTTTGGTTTCATGGCTTCCCTTTCTACTTCGTGGTGAAATGGCTAAATTCACCCCACCAAACATCATGCATATATCATGATTTACAATTGATTTTGACAAGCTGAGAAGCTAAAATAAGCTAAATAATATAGTTAAATTTGCATATTTGTGTTTTTAGAGCAATTGTTGCCCTTTTTTGATCAAAACATCTATTTCTCTGTAGCAGCATGTCCAAATTGATTGGATGTGTATAGATGTGTTGAAATTTCAATATTTGTCTTTTTAGGGCATTTATGCCATTAATGGTCAAAAAATCTGTATTCTCTGAAAGGGCTTGTCCAATTTCTTTGAAATTTGTCTACACAAAAAACGATTATTCATGCAGATTTATTCAGTATTTGCTATCGAGAAACTTTCAAAGTTCAACCCTTTTGTGTGTTTTTGTGTTGGGATTTGTTGGATAGATGGCATTCTAGGTAGTGTATTGTTGAATGTTAAAACATGTGTTGCTGTTGTTTTTTGAGGCTGTTTTTTGAGAAAAAAGAATTAAAATGCCTTTTTAAAAGCAAAATAATACATAATGACTTGATATGTTGTTTTATCATTATTGACGTGTTTCTACTTGTTCACCCATTCTTGCATTCATCATTGCAATAAAATGCTGTGAAAAAAATGAAACTGATGTGGCCTGCATCTGTTTACCTTGATCTTAAAAGGCAAATACAACTTTCTGTCTTGACAACCATACCATAGTTTCAATGTTTTACCTAGTGTACCTGCTTGGTTTGTACGCGGGAAACAAATAGAAAACAGGCTCTATAATTTCATAATTTTCAAGTGATCAGAATACAAAAGTCCTGAAAAGATAAGATAATCACAACTTCCAGTATAAGAGATACAATCACTCTAATTGTATAAATTAAAATTAAAAATGTGCCGGGAGGATGTACTAAAAAATACAGAAAGTTGCTTTCTGTCGGTAAAATCTAATTTTTACGCCTTTGTCTTCTTATTTATTTTTTTTTTTATTTTGCAAACTAGTTTGAAGATTTTTTTCCTAACTTTCTGCTCTGAATTTTTTTTTTCTGTTTTTGACCACCCCCTCCCAAGATCTAATGGTCCGTCCCTAAACAAATTCATCGAGAAGGAGAGGTATGACGTAGGAGAAGTCTGGTGTGTTTTATTAGTACAGAGTTCAACTTCGGCAACAGTTTAATCCTACATAGTATTTATATCATTCTCACGTAATATTATATAGGGCTCAGCCCTTGGTGTCGCGCCAGGGGTTAAGATTGGCAATATTATTTGTATTGATTCATGATGAAATGTAATTAATTGTTACTTCATAAACGTTTATATTACAACTATGCCCAGTTTCCCTCTGATGAAAGCAGTTCACGTACGTACACGACGTCAAACCCTGCAGCAGTGCAGGTATAGATTTTCTGTAACGTGTAAAAATTTTGGACAAAAATTGGCAATTTTTACAATGATAACAGCCTATTGCGTTAAAAAAAGGGACGTATTATGCAATCATTATCATTGCAATGGTAACCGCACTGCCCACCTTCCACTTGCAAGCTGAAAACTATAGCGTTCCGTCTAAAAACTGGCAATTTTTGAATCTAATTATTGACACAGGGGGCGCTTTTCTAAAATTCAATCCCAGCATTCTTTGCGTATGCCACCGTTCATATGCGCGACTGTTTTCACAGGTCCAGTAGGCATAATTTGTGATGATTTTTTCCTATTATTATCATAAAAAATAATTATGAATATTAATAAATTATTAATATGAATGTTACAGAATATTAAAACTTTTTTTACAAACCATGTCGTCTACTTTGTGTAAATACCGTCTGGAAACCCCATTGTTGTGATAATTATGATTATTAATAAATTATGATTATGGTTAATAAATCATATTTTACACATTGTAGGGTGCTTATGTAAACAACCCTCTGGAAACCCTTATATAGTTTCACAATCTATGCCAAATTATACAAGTGACACAATTGCCCAGGTTCAGTCTACGGCGAGAGTTACCATTGCCCAGGTTCAGTCTACGGCGAGAGTTACTACACAGTGTATATAAAGAGCACTGTGTAGTAACTCTCGCCGTAGACTGAACCTGGGCAATGGTAACTCTCGCCGTAGACTGAACCTGGGCAATTGTGTCACTTGTATAATTTGGCATAGATTGTGAAACTATATAAGGGTTTCCAGAGGGTTGTTTACATAAGCACATTACAATGTGTAAAATATGATTTATTAACCATAATCATAATTTATTAATAATCATAATTATCACAACAATGGGGTTTCCAGACGGTATTTACACAAAGTAGACGACATGGTTTGTAAAAAAAGTTTTAATATTCTGTAACATTCATATTAATAATTTATTAATATTCATAATTATTTTTTATGATAATAATAGGAAAAAATCATCACAAATTATGCCTACTGGACCTGTGGTCTGTCACGGTTTTAATCATGCATGCGCCTCAACAGGTCTGCCGTAAGGCGCGCTACCCAGGGCAGTGGATACGATAAGTCCGTCGCCTGTGTCCTGTCCTATTTCTGCCGCTTGCCGCGTTTTGCCCGCCAAAGTTGAGCAAAGCGTAGCAAATGGTAGAAATAAGGTTAGAAAGTAGACTACGGACTGGCTCAGAGAGCCTCGCCCGCATGGAAGACTGTTAAGGGCGCGTCACCGCTGTGCAGACTGGTCAGTTTCTTCGCCGGGGGGGGGGGGGGCGGTGAATTATTTTTTGCCGACGTCAAAAAGTGGCTGACACTCCCTATTCCAACTTTCGAAAACAGGGTGAGCCCCTCCCCCTGCGCACGACAAAGGTAAAACAAAAGGTGGAATATAAATTGAATAATTCAGTGTATGTGTGAATTCAGTAGGCCTATATGTGTGTGTGACGTATAATTATATATATATATATATATATATATATATATATATATATATATATATATATATAATTTTTTTGGTATATTTTAAACATTCAATTATTCTGTCTTTTAATGAAATTGTTGTCATGTCAGTTGCAAAATAGGGACTTAAAAGTGTCGAGTCTAAAGTTTGAATACAGTATTTTGAATGAGCTGTGAATGTATTCCACTCTTTTTATGCATAACCAGATGTCCAGAACTGTTGTAAGAAAAATGTGATTGTGAAATATTAGTGCATGTTGTTTTCTAATACTGAATTCTCATAGAGAACAGAAACAGAAAAGTGTCAGGAACTTGCCATGCTTTTCATATGAACTGTAGATTTCATAATGATTAGTACACTTTGCAAAAAACACTCTAAAATATAATGCATGGACATAAAAATATTTCAGAAAGTGAATAGATTAATCAACAGTTTCGGGTCTTTACTTTATTGACATCGTCATGCAATCATGTGATATGCTTTCCGCTACAAATTACAATGGTTGCTCTCTTCCGCATGCTTGGCGCCCGCTACGATGAAGACCAGCGGCCGAAGAATAGGCTTGGTTCAAGTCTGTGATTTGTGAATGTTGGAGTGGGGTGAACGCAATGATTTGTGTTCTATTTTCATATGAAACTTGCGAGTTGGGTGAACGCTATATGAGTGGGGTGTACGCGATACAGGGAGTTTTGTCCGGACAGAGAAACTAACTCACTGCAGAGTCAAAGGTAGCGCGTTCGATCGATATATCGCCAAGAAAACCTGACAGATAACAAATAAATTTGTATGAAATAGAAGAGACACAGATAAACTATTGCAAATCGTTTTTTTTTTAAATTCACCGACTTTAACCAAGTCTAGCATGTAAGACACTCCACCCCGAAGAACTCTCAAAATTATCGTTTCCTGTAGGACTGGTTTCGCTATGTAGGCCGTATAACATTTCAGATCTTCGAAAAAAGTTATCATTGATTTACTCAGGTAATTTCTTTCTCTTGTACTAAATTTTGGATGGTGCCGCCCCGACTTCTATGCTTAATTTGGTAGGTGTATGGTTGAAAGTCACACTGAAGAAAGACAATGGATTAATTCTCGATGGTTTCATTGATTGTGTCTAAAACCGGGGCCGAATATATGCATGGTCACCCATGATTCATTCAGTATCTTTCAACATGTCAAACAGAATTCATGAAAAATGGCTGACTTTGTCCCTTTAAATGTTTGCTCAAACATTAAATCGCAGCCCCATCGCAGGGAGCTCTTCCTCCTTGTTTATTTGTGTCTGTGCTTGTTTGTGTGTAAGTGTTTGTGTTTGTTTATTTGTTATTAGCTCACGTGTGGAAACACGTGGGCTAATGTCATAGCGATGTCTGTCTGTCTGTCCGTGTGTGTGTGTGTGTGTGTCTGTCTGTCTGTCTGTCTGTCTGTTTACACGATAGCTCAAAAACGCCTGAACGGATTCAAGTCAGGTTTGGTACACAGGTACCATATGCTACTTGCAAGAACTGATTAGATTTTGGTTAGTGTGGCTTGCATATTAATGAAGTTATGCAATATCGTTTTTTTCCGTACAATGGTTTCCCTATGGAGACGGTAATGACAGTGTAGACATATATCAAGAAATACTGCACAAAATTTCATGAAATTTTTCACAGATGACAATCTAAGAACATTATGATGATACTGTGAGTGTCATGTCAATTATGTTCTCATTTGTATATTTAATGAACTTTTGTTATTAGTGAGATAACTCTGAAATTCCTGCACCAAACTTGATGATACTTGCAACAAATATTGATCTGATATATATCTAATTATACTTAGAAGCATTAGGCAGTGTCAATTTAATAAATAGCTCATTTACATATTTTATGAAGTTTGTAATTAGTCATATAACTCCGATATACCTTAACCAAATGTGATGAAATCTGCTGCAGATACTGATCCGACTGTAGTGTAAAGCATTTAGTAGTGTGAAATTAATTAAAGGTTGATTTGCATATTTAATGAACTTTGTAATTAGGTATATAACTCTGAAATTACGGCACCCAAGTCAGTGAAATTGGGTACAGATATTGTTTTGATAAATATCTAATTGTACTGAGAAGCATTTGGCAGTGTCAAGTTAACAAATAGGTCATTTGCATATTTTATGAAGTTTTGTAATTAGTGATGTAACTCCAAAATAACTGCACCAAATGTGATGAAATCTGCTGCAGATACTGATCCGACAGATATCTAATTGTGGTGTAGAGCATTTACTTGTGTGAAGTTAATTGAGGGTTCATTTGCATATTTAATGAACTTTCTAGTTAGTGATATTACTCCAAAATTACAGCGTTAAATTTGATGAAACTTGCTACAGATGTTGATCTGATAACTATCCAATTGTACTGAGAAGCATTGAGCAGTGCCAAGTTAATGAACAGCTCATTTGCATATTAAATAAAGTTTTGTAATTAGTGATTAAACTCTGAGAGTACTGCTATATATAGTGATAACATATATCTCATTGTTCTGTGAAGCGCACTACTAATGAACATGTTGTAAAACACGTGAGCATATTCAGTTTATATCTGGTTTTTAATAAAATAACAGCGAAAGCTGTTTTGTTTATACTTGTTCTCTGTAATATATGCCGACACTATAGCTGTACTGAACCCCACCAAGCTGATCAAAATCAATGTAGATAATGGGTCAGTCTGTAACACTATCATATTACGGTCTCTTTTTCTGCGATCTTCCCCTCACTTTGGGAGGGCTACAGAAAATCGTATCGTGAACCACACGATTGTCCATTAGTAGTCGTGACGTCTTTGTCACGTGATCACGAGAAGTCGCGTGCCTATGGAAGAGATGTTTTGAACAGTACGCGACATTAAAAACGTCGTTGTATTTACGTGTAATACTGTAAGACTTTCCTGATGTTTTCCATGAATTTAGATCAGCAACTTCGTAGTATCATTGTAAATTACAACGCTGTAGCAAACATCTTTGATATCAGACTATGTTGTAGAGTTTGCACGAGTACATAAAGCACTTAAGAATGTTGTAGTCTCAGTCCACTTTTATATGACACCTAGACAAAAAGTTCCTCAAACCTCAAAAATAATCGACCTATTTAATTCAAAGGTATAATGGGGAATTAGTGTAACACCTTCCTAATCCCTTCTCAATGATTTCAGATGTTCTAAGTCGACCAATAGTAATCAACTTGACCGATAGTAACGATTGCCAGCAGACGTAGTTTCCTGGGATCCACTAAGCCTGTGTACCCACCCTATTTTGACGTAAAACTTATTGTCTGGCGTTGTGTGATGTACTATTTTATCAGATGATAAAGTTATTAGAAATGACCGGATGTTGACGTTGACTCAAGCTTCTAGTTGAAAGATCATTTCATACTGTTTTAACAATATTTCCTGTCCTTTAATAGTTTCTGACGTATCTGTAACATACATAATTAATGCTGTATGCTAAGTCATTCATTCATTTTAATATGTAGATTTGGAAACTATAAGTGTACACTTTCTAGACAAAATTTCAGTTTTGGGAGATTTAGAAGTTGATTCTTCACCGATCCTGTTTTCTAATGAAGATCGTAACAGGTGTTTATATCCGACAACTCAGTTGCCTTCGATTAATGAAAGCATTCCGCCAGAGTAATGATTTCATTACGTAATGTTTTCTTTCCGGTAACTCAAATTCACGGACTGTAAGGAAACAGGAATACATAAAACATAGGAATGGTGGTCGCGTAAAGAAATTAATGTTTTTCTTTAATACTTTTTCTTACATCTTACGTGTTACCGAGACAAAATGGAGCGACTTCTTAGGAAACGCATGTTAGCACGGATACGCATCACTGCGGCGCCGTCACTGTACGCGTAATTTCGTGTCACTACACCGTGTACAGACCAATATTTGTTTTCTGGCGTAGACTAATTTGGCGTCCAGGGCCGTAGGTTACATTGAATGAAGAGGATGGACATGTAAGAATACCATACATGTACGTTGATATTTTGTTCACTGACAAAATTGCGTCCTTGTCTTTAGAGTTTTGTCAGCTTTAGCTATTAAAGGGACAAAGTCGGCCATTTTTCATGAATTTTGTTTGACATAAGACACTACCTATCTACTCTGTAAAAATAGCGGACGCTAGACGCGTCTTACGCGTTCAAAATGTAGATGTCGATGTTCAAATTTGAACGGCTAGTGTTCATATTGTTACCACTAGTGTTCATATTATTAACAATGATGTTCTAAACCTGAACACTGTGTGTTAACAATCTTTAGTGTTTTTTACTTTACTATGGCTATAGGCTACTTTCTCGCTGTCTGGCAAACGTACACGGATTTTGATGTAACGAATTTCCCACTAAGTGAGAAATATCTCCGGTCTAAAATTGCTGAAAGCATGTTTTTTTCTAAAAAAAGAAGTATACAAAATAATATTACACGTTTATTACGGGTTGAAATTTTGAAATTTTGAAAAGAAAATCAGATAACCACCATGAACGTTTTAATTTTAACATCAGCGTGCAAGAGGCGTTCTACTCCTAAACACTTGGTGTTCAAGTTTGGTGCCTTTTCTTATCCCGTAATGCATCAAAACGGAAGTTTCGACATTTTTCTTGTAAACGTACTATCGTGCGGAAGCAAGACCAGAAAGGGTAAGTTTTCTCTCCAAAATAGTAAAAGGTGTTAAATTTTGAAGCATCTGTATTATTATCCTTTGATATTATTTGTATAGTACTTTGGAATAGATAAAATACGTGAAGAAACCTGTTTTTCTTTCAGTGGCTGGTATACCATACACTAGCTGTGAATACGCAGCGGTGTTTTGGGCCATGGCGCATCGATCGCACTCGGGTCAAGGGTCATCACCAGAGAACTGTGGCGATGATCCTTGACCCAAGCGCGATCGATATGCCACATTACCGCTGCGTAATCGAAGCTAACACGTCTTTTAGTAATCACAATCGCATGTAAAACATTAGTTAAACATCGCAGAGTGTACAATCTATTGTTTCAGCATATGAGAGTTTGCTTTATTTTTTACTTTTCATCAGTTGATGACAAGAAGAAGCCAATATATTGTAACAGTATCGAAAAGAGGCACTGTATAGCAAAGTCACCCCTTTTCCTTAACCTAATATGGCCACCTTGTCTTTCATTTAAAGTCTCATGTCGCCATATTTCCTATTGTTGCATTATTTTCAGGATGTGAAAAGTTGGATTTACCTGGTAATCGAAGAGTTATTACAGAAGCTGATGGTACAGAAATTGAAGAAGATGAGTGTACAGGAAAACAAGCTTGAGAACCTCAGTTCATCTCTAATGTAGATTTAAACTTCGAGGGTCAGTAACTGAATTTTGATAAGTTTCTGTATTTTTGTTCTGAATTTATCTAAGCTTTGGTAGAACGCTATGATCAACTAAATGTAACTGGAGATAAGCTTTCAAATACGTGTAGTCTCCCTTATCAAATGCAAGGGTGAAATGAAGAATTAAAGCAGAAAGCGACAGAAAATTCAGAGTGAAAAATGTACCCTCTGAATTTTTGAATTTTCTGAAATATTCACTCTGAATTTTCTGTCATTCCACCCTTGCATCTGATGAAGAAGACTTCACGTCTTTGAAAGCTTATGCTCTAGTAACATTTAGTTGATCATAGCCTGCTACCAAATCTTAGATTATTTTGTATTTTATATCAACACGTCTTTTGTTCTCGATTTGTTACTGTTTTGTTTGCTTTGCTGTTAGCGACGCAGAGCTTATCAAATAGGTGAATGTGTGGCATCGTCCCAAAGAATGACCTTCGTCAAATTTGTGCTAGTTGTGATGAAATATTCAACTTTTATTTTTGCATAGCAATTTTTGTCTTTTTTGGTCAAAAAACTTTAAAAATCTTCTTAACAACTGCTAATTGAACAGCTTTGATAATTTACCCACTTTCTGCATGTTGTGCCTTGCTGTGACACTTTGTAACAACTTGACATGTTGTGTTTACTTAAGTGTGGACAACTATGTACCATGTGCATCAGCCTAACCTTTTTCCAAGTTTACAATTGTCTATACAGAGGGAATGTCTTAAACCATCTTACAAAAACGGAGTAGATATTTCATACGAATACGTGTTTTCAACACAATAAGTTAGCCAAATTTTGAGCTTTTTCAAAACAGATATTTTTGTACGTTTTTACAAGTATGAACATACAACGTAATCCACAATAAGTAGAACCTGTTTTGTCATTACTTTGTTCACATGTTTTGAAAACGATCGACAGAATTTATAAGGATTCTCTTTTGTTTATGTTTTGATAGGAAGGTGTTATCACGTACCGTTGGTGTTTTCCTATGGCAAACGTCACAAAGTGGCCATGTTTTATTCATGGTGTGGTATTGGCCCTCTCGTCCACGGCACCGAATCTGATATGATTGGGACACGCCTGTATCAGATTTGTCAAGGTTAATGTCGCAGTTTAAATTCAACAATTCGTCAAATAATTGTGGTTGCATTAAAATCTCATGAATGTTAAAGATGACTTTGGTATATCCCTACCCCGACAAAGTACAAATACAGGTAACCATCGAGCAAGAATTCTGCTGGCAGCATTTGACATTGCTACACTAGAACATTGGCCATTCAGAATGTCAGTATACAATGCTTTTACGGACATCTCATTTGTCTCACGTATGGCCTCTGCAAATGCTATCACATCAGTTCGGGTCATTGGTCCGGGAAACGTTTCGATCCCACCGTTACCAGTAGCATGTAAATTATTTAAACTTTGTTCCCAAGTAAAATTTGTATACTTCAGTCCCTCGATATAAAAGCTTTTATCACTGAAAGGGAATGCACGAGACTTCATTTGCGAAAGTCGAATTCATAAGCGTGGCAACAAATTACCAATGGCGTTTTCGATGTTGATCATTGGGGCGGACGCTTGGGATAGAAACAGGGACTTCTGAACTGCAGATTGAAAATTACCAAATTTAGTCGAACCTATTTTGGTACGTGCTACTTCTTGAAGTAAATTGCGCAGTTCCAATTGTTCACGATTTAATTCCGCTCTCTTTTCAGAAATCATAATGATCTTTCTCTGTTTCTGTGAGAGTTCATAATACTCATCGGCTGCTTTTCTGACTATACTGACGGACTTCGAAACCTGCAGTAACACTGACACAAATGGTGTGACGGACAAAACATCTTCAGTCAGTAACTCGTTTGGTTTTATCCCGACGGAATCAAGAAACCCCTAAATGATACACAACTCACACTCTTTGACACAAGCAGATTGTTCAGTAGCTGTTTTTTCTTATAAATTCCACGATGTTTGGGAGCGATCGAGTTGCTTCAAAACCCTCTTCTCTCATCATCAACTTGCCTTTATCAATTTGCGCAGACTCGAAAGTGGGTTCACTTGAGGTCACATTGTTATTGCCACATGTTGACTTACCACATGTTGCTTTATCAACATGTTTGAAAGAGCTTGATTTCTTCCAGCATTTCTCGTCAAAGTTGTGTTTCCAGTGATCATAATCCAGCAAATATTTCTTCAGCAGTGTCGGATTACTTTTGTATTCAGCTTTCCATTTCTCTTGGGCGTTTGATACCACGTCTTGTTTGCACTTGCCTTCGTTCTGGTTCAGTACAACGTAGGCGTTGATAGAAACCGTTCATATTCACAGGAAAAATTTGTTCTAAATCTCACCTGAATTGTTTTGTATCGTCCCAAAAAGAGTAGTTGCAAACTTTTTTTTGACTCATAATGCGAACTTGACGACTTGACTTGGTCGACTGTCAAACACGTGTACGGTTTGTCGTCCCGAATTTATCTCAATGGCGCGTGGCGGGATTTCCCTGTGGATTGAGCTTCCCATTCTAGTTTTTGTCGGCAAACATAAGGACCAATAGATATGTTTCATGGTAATAACCAGTTTTGAATTACACGTATGTGACAAAATGTAAACGAACATATTACCGTAACGTTCCTTATATTTGGAAAATAAAAAGGGGAAAAAATTGATATTTTCCTGTATGTATCTCTTTCACAATCACACATACGGTACCATCCTCCCCGGCTGCGGCATACCCCCTCTAAAATCAATCTACGTTCAGTGCCAACTCGACAATGACGCAACTAATAGAATGAAATGATTGAAACAGTGCATCCAAAATTATTGTTACGTTGTTTACATGTGCACTGAACCACGTAGGCCCGGTGCCGCACTGGTACTGGCCTTGTACACGCCAAACAATATAGCTTTTTCTCGATTTGAAAAATATATATGTGATCTTGGGGGTTGGGCAACTTGATCTCTGGAAAAATTATAAAATTTTCGCGTCGTTTGTTTTCCTTGAAACATATGTTGTACATGTCAAGGGGAGTTTTCCTCTGTTGTCTTTACGTTTCCTTCGCTTTTCAATATTTTTTTCTATTTCGAAGGTATTGCAGATATAGTTCGACGGTACAATAAAAAATCTTGTCCAACATTATATTTCTCTTTAAAGTTTTGCCAAGAAAGTAGTTCTCATTTTTCGTTAAAGAAATCACCTACATATTTCTCATGCTTTTCATTATTACTCAATACATTTCGGTTATTCCAAATTATTTCAGACGCAACTTCTTCGGGAGTTTCTGGACGTGAACGGAATTCATTAAAATAGTGTAGCATATTACAGTAAAAGGATGGAAGTTATACATGAAGTTTGTTTACATCAAAATTACATTTTTAAAGAAACTCTAATCCCCCGGCCGTTTTGAAATAAAATGCCGGTACGAGGGTCCATGAGGATTTACTTTGTAGTAATTGCTATAGGTGTGACAACTTGAGGGCTTTGTTCATTAAGGTTGCATCTATCATTTTCTGGCCTCCCATATCAAGTGTTCCAATTAATGTACTATTTCAAATGAGGTGTCTCATTTTATTCCATAAATAATTAAAAAGGCTCGCACTCAGTTCTAGGACCATACAATGGGGGACTGAAATATATTTCATACTGTGAATAAACTTGGAAATACCAATAAAGTTTCGTAAATCACATTCTTCCTATATAAATTCCTAAAAATTTAATTGGAATTTTCGTTTCTTTGAGGGGAGGCGGTAGGTCACCTGAGAATTTTCAGAGTCGATTGGAAGAGCCTAGAAATAGCAGTTCTGTTTTATTCAAATTTATTTCTAAGTCTGAACATAGTGTGAATGCGTTTATCAAGGCGATACCGAAGGATTCAAAACGCGCGTTGGTTGCTATCGCTGGCAACGTTCCGAACGCGCACTTTTGCACGTTCAAAATCTTACCGTTCCGTTGTTTTCTATGGATTTTCGACTCTTGGTATTTTGAAATGCTCAAAATCTTTCAACTCTCTCAATTGTAAACCAATTTAGCTGACTTTTGGTAGGGTTATTGAAGTCATACATGAGAATATACCGGTAGATAAGCATGCATTTCTAAAAATTCCGGACCGTTTATGAGATATCGCCGTAAAACCCTTCACAATTTCACAAAATGACACAGTAGCCTAGATATTTTCCTTTTCAAAAATCGTTTGTACTTGGACAGATAACCTAATCCATGCTAGGGGCTCTAAACAGGTATCTTATGTGTTACATTCTGAAATTTTGGAAAATTTGGTGCAAATTTGTAGGAGCTGAAACGTTTTAAAGTAGAGCTGTGAAAATTTGTATATGTGTGACGTCACTGACCAATCGCGCGACAAACCTGCGTCTTTTGGAATTGTATGGTTCTGTAAATCTTTATTATGCAAAGAAAACCATGAAAACTTTGCATTTTGATTGATTTTGGAAATTACCCTTAGCAACCGTTGCTTAGCAATTTGAATCCTTCGGTATCGCCTTAAACTAATACTGTTCTAGATGAACCGTAGATTTCCTAGCAGTAAAGTTGTTTAGAAGAAACAATAGTTGAATTTCTTACACATATTGCTAATAATTCGATTGAAATTATAAATAAGGCCGTGGACATGGGACATCCTTGTCTAACTCCTCTTTCGAGTTTGAACCATCCAGTGGAAAATCCACTGTTTATGACACAGCTTTGAATTTTACTATAAAGGTTTCAACCCACTCACTGTCTTAGGGAATTTCCAAAACTTTCCAAAACAGAGTGAGAGGTTTCTGCATTAAACCCTATTCAAAACTGTCTAATGCTTTCTTTAAGGAAAAAGGAGAGACTTTCTTTATTTTCAGTTTCACAATACTCTAGTACATCTGTGATTAATTTAATATTCTCCCTTTAATAAATGCAGTCTGATCTTCGTGTGTGATTGAATCCAGGACTTTAATGATTCTTAAGGCGATACATTTATTAACTATTTTATAATCCGTGTTTAATAAGGAAATTGGCCGCCAATTTTGGATATTAGGACCATCTTTACCGGGTTTTGTTAGTAATGAAATTATAGCCTTTCGTTGTATGGTTGACTATTTCCTGTTAGAGTACGCAAAATTCAAACTATCTACTGGTGTGTCTCCCAGTTTGTTCCAGAAAAATAGACAAACTCTGGTGGTATTCCATCGCAACCTGGTGTGTTATTTTGGGGGATTTTTCCAAGGCTTGAAAAACTTCCTCCTTTTGAAGCAACCATTCACAAATTTCAGCCTTTTCTTTTGATAAGGTAGGTACATCGTTTGGATTTGTGAAGAATTTGCAGCTATCAGTCTCAATATCTGGGTTAGTTAAGCTGTAAAGGTCAGCGTAAAATATTTTTGATTCTTTCAAAATACCATTATGATCAGTTACATTCACATTGTTAATTTTAGCGCTATATAAGCTTGTTGATTGATTAATTGTTCTGGGGGTTGGTAGTAGACCCTTGTGTATGACCAACCCGTATAATCTGAACTGATATCTGATCGACACTGCGACCATTAGACGTACCATTGAACCATGGTAGGGACGGTCAGAATGAAGATAAGCAAATTTTTCCCCATCAAATGACGCTTCACATTTTCTAGAAGGGGGTCTTGGATGAAGGAAAACTTTTTCAAAACCACATCTTTCTAGCACTTTCAGCACGATCGATTTTTAAAGTGAAAAAAAAGCAATGCTCACAATTATCACTATTTATTTTTCAACATAGTCCCTCTTACGGTCCACACACTTCTGCCAGCGGTGCGGCAACGCTTGGATCCCTACTTTGTAGAAGCTTTCATCTTGGTCGTCGAAAAAGTCCTGAACGGCGGATATGACGTCATCGTCATCGTCAAAATGCCTTCCTGCTAACTGTTTCTTTGTGTTGGGGAAGAGATGAAAGTCTGAGGGTGCTAGGTCATGAGAGTATGGGGGTGTGGAACGAGTTTGAAGCCGCAGTCAAGCACTGTTGCCATGGCAATGACTGATTTGTGGGCCGGAGCATTGTCCTGATGAAACAAGATGCGTTTTTTCTCAACTTTCCTCGTCCTTTTTTCTGTAGGTCTTGTATCAGCAGTCATATACACAGCGAAATGAAAGTAAACCAGTCAGTTCATCTGAAGAGTTGAAATAAATGCAAACCAAGCGTCATTGATTTGGCATCACTCCTTCATAGTTAGGCCCAAAACTTTTCATCCAACCCTCGTAACGATAGTCGGACACAGTGCCAGAGCAGCATCTTCATCTACCTTTATGTTTTTCCAGTTTACGAGAGGAAATTCCATCAATAACGACGATTTCATATCGTATTTTGGGGAAATGGCATTATTTCATCAAACCGTTTAAGACAAGATACCATGTGCCGACAGCTCCGAGTGTCAAAAAGTGTCAAAATCTCCGGGCCAGTTTTGAAATAGTGCTATTGTTTTAAATAAATGTAAAATTATCAAATACACAAAAGAAAATACGCAACCATTATACTATTATTTTTTTCTTTCATACTAGTAATGTAGTCGTGATAGCTTGGCCCATGGACTAACGATATCCGCGACCAAAAACTTAATGGTATTACCGCTGATTGCTGATTCGGGGCCTAATAGGTGGCATACACAGTTGATGTCGTACTTCATACTTAATCGGCATAGATAATTCCAGAACGACAAAAATATCTCTTGTAAAATATTGTATGCAAATTTCGTCATTATTTACTAACAAGCTACTACACAAATTGTAGGTGTAAAACAACCAGTGTAACATTGACAATTGGAAATTATCAGTTAAGATACATACTTCAGCAACATCCTATAGACCTCTTATAGACTACTACTCTTATGTTTTTAATTATTGAGGTCCCCACGATCACAAAAACGGGCTGATAAGTATCACGTGACTGGCTGTCGAGTAGTGTACTAGTACCAAAGTCACGTGAGATCTCACGACGAGAGGAAAATATAGTCTTTTTTGCTAAGAAATCTGTAAATAGCACCACAGATCATGTTGTCTATGACAGTTATACAATTTAATAGAACAACAGTCGGGAAAATAGGTACATGTTCAAATAACGAGATACGCCATATCTCTTTACGGTGTTAATTTACGTATACGTGCGTTAGGTGCCTGCTATTAGTGATTTTGACTTGAAATGCGACTAAATAACCCAGCGTTCTACAATCTGTACTTCTCCGCGTTTCCACGTGCAGTGTAAGGAGTATACATAATTATTGACAATAATGCGATAATTTCAGCATTTTGAGCGCCGCTTCTCTCCGATAGTTGATTTCTTGGTTGAATTCCTTCATTGCACGGTCGAATAAAAAAGTGTCTCGTCATCCTCGTAGCTCCTTTCTCTGGTGACGGGACTAGTGTCGTCAAGCTCACAAGGGTAGTCATTTTCAAGCCAACGTTGGGTATATATGCCTTTTCCCTTTTCTTTGGTGCGGTATCTGGTGGTAAAACAGAAACCAAGGGATTTGTGTCGTGGAAATATAAGGAACGATGCTAATAGCTTGATTTCTTCAAAGTTTTCCTGCTTGCAGCAGAACCGAATTAAAGTCAGTAATTAATCAAACCATTTGCTTTTCTAAATTCGCGAAAATATTTTGAAGAACTCCCGCTTGCGACATTTTGTGAACAGTTTTCTTTATATGGGCCAGAGAGAAGAATTAAAATGTTCCTTGGAATCGCCGAATATACTTTTGCTTAATTTGAATTTATTTTTGAAAAAGTGCCAATGTTAGACCTAACCTTTATTGCATTTGTGTTATTACTTTCAGAGCATTTTTATGCATAATTCACATGCTGTATTTATTTTGGGAGTATGTGGAAAAGCTACGAATTTACTTTCAGAATGCCTTTATGATTGAACAATCAAGACCCCAGGTCATCAGTACCACTTGGAAGATTTTGCCAGTTCGTAAAAACAAAATCCATCTTAGGAACAATAAATCTACTTTTCCCCCGGCCTTGATGTCAAATCATTGTTTCACAACCACCTACAAGATATATTCGCCCACCATTGCATATTTGCATTTTTCGATACAATGATGAACCATTATAACACGCCATCAACGTTTTCAGTCGAAGGCATTGTCATTTGTCAACTGGGGCCTTGTGCTTTATCATTAAAACTCGACATATATGACTTTTTAAACCAATAAATGAGTCAAAAGCACGGTAGCTGCTATAGATTTAGGTGGCATGCAAGAATACACAGCATAATATCATTTGGCATGTGCAAAGGTCCTTTGACAATATTCTCAAGGCTGATAAATTGATTGAGTATATACTCATACTTGCAAACCCCCTGCACAGATACACGGATACAACAATGCATACTATGCACAGATAATACCGTCTTATCTGTGGACTGAGGAACATGCTAAGTTCAGGTACAGTGAACATCCAGACATAGTAATTTCAAGAAAGCAAACTAGTTGGTGTGTTGACAAATGTTGTTATGACTCTCACATGGTAATCTGGGATATGACATGTGCTGTTCCATCCACAGTCAGCATTCCGTCTCTCGAATTTGCATAAGCAGAGTAGCCTTTAACTAAAGAGGGAAGGTACTTTACATAGATCATTAAGTAATGACTAATCCTTCTAGATTGTTCCCTTCATCTCGAGTACTCCATCAAGCGACTAACATAAGCAGTACTCACTATGTACAACTACACACAGACACCACATTGATTGTATCAAGATGGCATATTCAACTCTGCAAAAATTGCGCACAAAATACAATCTTGCTATTAAATTTTGCCTCAAAATGAAGAAACTGGGTCATCTATACCATTTCAAACACATCTCAGATGATCATGTTCTTAGGAGATGATTTGTATCAAAATGGCAAAAATTGCCAGAAAAATACAATTTACAACGCCATGCACGTTTGCAGTCTGAGGCACTTGGTTCTCAAGAAATTTGAGTGGCCACACACCCTCACACATACATACATACATACATACATACATACATACATACATACATACATACGTACGTACGTACGTACGTACGTACGTACGTACATAAAACAGACAGACGGCAAACATATTCATGAATTTCCTTGCCCATGGTCCTGGGCAAACGGGTTCTCAGACATGCATTTTCGCAAATAATTGGTATTTTCCTTAATTTGATGACATCATAAATATAATAAAGGGCGACGCTGATTAATTGAGTGGGGCGAGAAGAAAGCCTCGTCTCGCCCGTTACTTTTTTGGCTTTCATTTCTTCCTTGCCTATTAACAAATCTTATTGGTAGGCACACGCCTTTTATTTCTTCAATACAATTCCCTTTTCTAAATGAATTCGTCTCACTTATGTGAAACTTGAAGTTTCAGGGAAAGTATTGGATAAATATTTATCGGTCAATATTCCAAAATTACAAAATTGTTATACTCACCGTTTCTGGCACAAAACTATAATCGTAACCGTTAAAATTACATTAATAATCACCGACAATACCAAGAACACCGATAAAATGTAAACGAGGTTATCATTTTCATCTGTCGAAAGAAAATTAAAGTAAAGGTATTAAAATATCTCTCTGACTAACGATTAAACGATTAACACTAATAAGATCGCGTCAAATTCGAATTTGCATATTAGGACCACTTGCATCAAGAGGTAATGGTCGTTCTACGAAATGATTTAGGTTGAGTTCTGCCTTTTTCAGTTTGTCCGTATACACAACTTGGTAATGCAAAAATTGATACAGTTGTTTTGTTATGTTTTTCTGCTTTAGGACTAAATACACTATGAACATAAATTAGTCAGATGAAATAGCCCTGGTCTGCGGATACGTTGGCGCCCCTTTGGGTCGCCACTTTACACTTTAAGAATACATTTCAGTAGGAAGCGCTAACAGATATAAAGATAGTATGTGACTCGAAACCAGCCGACATAATTTTGCTCAAACTTTCCAGAAGAAATTTTAATTATTTTTCTTTCGAAATTGTGAATAACGATCATGAGGTCATCGTACGAATTTCTAGACCAGAGAAACATATTTACTGAAATTTACTCGCATTTGAAATTCAAAATAGCTACTATTCCTATACGAACTCTGGTGGAAAAAAAATATTATGTTTTCGCTTTTCACAAACACGGTGCACACTCCAACTGAGACCACGCATGAAGTAAAATAATATTATCGGGAATTTTGAGACTTTAAACATCTGTCTTAGCGATGCATTGTAAATAAGGTTTACCGTTAGTAATAGAAAAGGTTACAAGGCCTCACTGTTTCAGTTCTGAATCAATTTTCATGAATCTACAAACTGACCTACAGGAGTTAGTGTAGAACTCGAGCTTTCTTCAGATGGCTTCATGTCTTCAGTTGCTGATGTAAAAGTAAAAACGTAACGATACAAACGACAGAAGGAGACCGTAAAAGCGAATGATGAGCATCAGATTATATTGTATTTCTGCTGTAGGTCTACATACACTCTTAACATATATAAGCCAGATAAAATCCCCTCTGTAAAATAAGTTTAGATGTTAGTGGATGCATTGGCGCCCTTTTGAGTCGCCAGTGCACGATTTAAGAATACATTTCAGTAGGAAGCACTAAGTCATATTAAGATAGCATATGTCTCGAAATTGACAGACTTTTCAAACTTTTTAGCCCCAAAACTTTCAGATTTCGGTTTCGAATTGTAAATATGGTCAGGGCGTCATCGTAATTTTGGTACCTGAAAAACGAATTTCCTTAAATGAACGCGCATTTGAAATTTAAAATAGCCACTATTCCTATAGAAATTCTAGTTGAACATTATGTTTTCGCTTTTCACAAAGAAGTGAAGATTCCACTCATTCCAACAGTGAGACCACGCGATAACATTCTTTGGAAATTTGAGGTTTCAAATATCTGTACGACAGGCGCATTGTATATGATGCAAAATAAGGTTTACCGTTAGTAAAAGAAAAGGTCACTAGGCCTCACTTTTTTAGTTCAATTTTCATGACTATAGAAACTGACCTACAAGAGTTTGTATCGAACTCGAGCGTTCTTCAGATGGCTTCATGTCTTCAGTCGCTGATGTAAAAGTAAAACGTAACGATAAAAACTTTAGAATAAGACCGTAAAAGCGAACAATGAGCATGACATACGGTTTTAATAAGATGATGTCATACAACTTGGTATTCTTGATTAAGGTAGTATGTGTCTCGAAATTGACAGACCTTAGGTTTTGCTCAAACTTTCTAGGGAAAAACCTTTAATATTTCTCTTTAGATTTCATGAATAATGATCAGTAGCTCATCGTAATTTGGATACAAGAGAAACACATTTCCCATAATGTACTCACAATTGACAGTCAAAATAGCCTACTATTCCTATATGAACTCTAGTAGAAGAATTATGTTTTCCTTTTTTGACAAAGACAGTGAAGACTTCACTCATTCCAAAAGTGAGTCAACGTAAACAGTGAAGTAAGATAAATGGGAAATATGAGATTTCAAACATCTGTCTAAGAGGCGTATTCTACTAGATGCAAAATAAGGTTTACTGGTGTAATAGAAAATGTTACAATCCCTCACTTTTTCAGTTCAATTCTCATTAATCTATACACTGACCTACAGGAGTTTGTGTAGAACTCGAGCTTTCTTCAGATGGCTTCATGTCTTCAGTTGCTGATGTAAAAGTAAAAACGTAACGATAAAAACGTTGTAAAGAGACCGTTAAAGCGAATGATGAGCATTAGATTTCGTATTAATAAGACGTTGAAATTAACTTTAGTATTCTTGTGTTTTTAAATTATCATTTAAAAATATTTCCCTCTTCAATTTGCTTCCCTCAACAATATACCGTAACCGTTAAGATTACATTAAAATTAAAAGCGCCGAGCTCCCTCCGCGGGAGAGGCGCGACCCGCTCCGTCCACAGTGTCAGGCGGGGAGTCTGACTGGGGCGGTACATCTGTCAAACGGTAACGTAGGTGTCCTTAGGCGAGCTTGGCGGGGAATATTAATAAACTACTATCATACTAACAACTCCGATAAAATGTAA
This sequence comes from Ptychodera flava, assembly GCF_041260155.1. Lineage (NCBI taxonomy): Eukaryota > Metazoa > Hemichordata > Enteropneusta > Ptychoderidae > Ptychodera > Ptychodera flava. The sequence goes on from NC_091949.1 coordinate 4,756,954, forward strand.
ACAGAGTTGTCAGTTCTTTCGGAGGAAAACCCCAGAAAAAGTACTAACCAATGATTACAGGATTACCACGAATGACATGGCGTCAAATTCGAGTTTGCGTGTTAGGACCACTTGCATCAAGATGCAATGATGGTTTCGAACCGGAGATAACACAATTGTCCAGGAAATAACCTAGGTTGAGTTCTACTATGTTCAGTGTGTCGTTATCTATGCAGAATTTGATGCAGTTGTATTATTTTGTATTTCTGCTATAGGTCTAAATACACTCTCAACATATATTAGCCAGAAAAAAACCCCCTCTGCAAAATAAGTTTAAATGTTAGTGGATGCGTTGGCGCCGTTTTGAGTCGCCACTTTACATTTCAAGAATACATTTCCTTATGTAGCACTAACTCACATTAAGATAGTATGTGTCTTGAAATTGACAGACTTAAGGTTCTGCTCAAACTTTCCAGCAAAAAAACTTTCATATTTCCGTTTCGAAATCGTAAATATGATCAAGGCGTCATCGTAATTTTGGTACCTGAAAAACGAATTTCCTTAAATAAACGCGCATTTGAAATTCAAAATAGCCACCATTCCTATACAAACTCTAGTTGAACATTATGTTTTCGCTTTTTAGAAAGAAAGTGAAGATTCCACTCATTCCAAACATGAGTCCACGCGATAACATTATTGTGAAATTTGAGGTTTCAAATATCTGTCCGACAGGCGCATTGTATATGATGCAAAGTAAGGATTACTGTTAGTAATAGAAAATGTTACAAGGCCTCACTTTTTTAATTCAATTTTCATAACTTTACAAACTGACCTACAACAGTTTGTGTCGAACTCGAGCTTTCTTCAGATGGCTTGATGTCTTCAGTCGCTGATGTAAAAGTAAAAACGTAACGATAAAAACGTTATAAGGAGACCGTAAAAGCGAATGATGTGCATTATATTTGATATTAATAAGACATTCATATAAACATAAGTATTCTTGGTGTTTCTTAAATTATTATTTTAAAAAATTTCCCTCTTCAATTTACTTCCCTCAAAAATATATCGTCACCTTTAAGATAACATTAATAATCACCAATACTACTATATTACTAGCAACTCCGATAAATTGTAAACAGAGTTGTCATTTTTTTCTGAAGAAAACCCGAGAAAAAGTATTAGGCAATGATTATAGGATTAACACTAATGACATGGCGTCAAATTCGAGATTGCGTGTTAGGACCACTTGCATCAAGATGCAATGATGTTTTTGAACCGGAGATTACTCGATTGTCAACGAAATATTTTAGGTTGAGTTCTACCATGTTCAGTTTGTCGTTGTATATGAAAAATTTGATGCAGTTGTATTATTTTGTATTTCTGCTATTGGTCTATGTACACTCTTAACACATATTAGCCAGATAAAATCCCCTCTGCAAAATAAGTTTAGATGTTAGTGGATGCGTTGGCGCCCTTTTGAGTCGCAACTTTACATTTCAAGAATACATTTCCTTATGTAGCACTAACTCACATTAAGATAGTATGTGTCTCGAAATTGACAGACTTAAAGTTCTGCTCAAACTTTCCAGCAAAAAAACTTTCATATTTCCGTTTCGAATTCGTAAATATGATCAAGGCGTCATCGTAATTTTGGTATCTGAAAAACGAATTTCCTTAAATAAACGCGCATTTGAAATTCAAAATAGCCACCATTCCTATACAAACTCTAGTTGAAAATTATGTTCTCGCTGTTCAGAAAGAAAGTGAAGATTCCACTCATTCCAAACATGAGTCCACGCGATAACATTCTTTGGAAATTTGAGGTTTCAAATATCTGTCCGACAGGCGCATTGTATATGATGCAAAGTAAGGATTACTGTTAGTAATAGAAAATGTTACAAGGCCTCACTTTTTTAGTTCAATTTTCATAACTCTACAAACTGACCTACAACAGTTTGTGTCGAACTCGAGCTTTCTTCAGATGGCTTCATGTCTTCAGTCGCTGATGTAAAAGTAAAACGTAACGATAAAAACGTTAAAAGGAGACCGTAAAAGCGAAAGATGAGCATGATATACGGTTTTAATAAGACGTTGTCATACAACTTGTTATTGCTCAAACTTTCTAGGAAAAAACTTTTAATATTTGTCTTTAGAGTTCATGAATAATGCTCAGTAGCTCATCGTAATTTGGATACAAGAGAAACACATTTCCCATAATGTACTCACAATTGACAGTAAAAATAGCCTACTATTCCTATATGTACTGTAGTGGAAGAATTATGTTTTCCTTTTTTGACAAAGACAGTGAAGACTTCACTCCTTCCGAAAGTGAGTCAACGTAAGCAGTAACGTAAGATAAATGGGAAATATGAGATTTCAAACATCTGTCTAAGAGGTGTATTCTACTAGATGCAAAATAAGGTTTAACGTTGTAATGGAAAATGTTACAATGCTTTACTTTTTCAGTTCAATTCTCATTATTCTACACACTGACCTACAGGAGTTTTTGTCGAAATCGAACTTCCTTCAGATGGCTTCATGTCTTCAGTCGCTGATGTAAAAGTAAAAACGTAACGATAAAAACGTTATAAGGAGACCGTAAAAGTGACTGATGAGCATTAGATTTGATATTAATAAGACATTTACATAAACATAAGTATTCTTGGTGTTTCTTAAATTATTATTTTAAAAAATTTCCCTCTTCAATTTACTTCCCTCAAAAATATATCGTCACCTTTAAGATAACATTAATAATCACCAATACTACTATATTACTAGCAACTCCGATAAATTGTTAACAGAGTTGTCATTTTTTTCTGAAGAAAACCCGAGAAAAAGTATTAGGCAATGATTATAGGATTAACACTTTATGTCATGGCGTCAAATTCAAATTTGCGTGTTAGGACCACTTGCATCAAGATACAATGATGTTTTTGAACCGGAGATTACACGATTGTCAACGAAATAATTTAGGTTGAATTCTACCATGTTCAGTTTGTCGTTGTATATGAAAAATTTGATGCAGTTGTATTATTTTGTATTTCTGCTATTGGTCTATGTACACTCTTAACATATATTAGCCAGATAAAATCCCCTCTGTAAAATAAGTTTAAATGTTAGTGGATGCGTTGGCGCCGTTTTGAGTCGCCACTTTACATTTTAAGAATACATTTCCTTACGAAGCACTAACTCACATTAAGATAGTATGTGTCTCGAAATTGACAGACTGAAAGTTTTGCTCAAACTTTCCAGCCAAAAAAAACTTTCAAATTTCGGTTTCGAATTCGTAAATATGGTCAGGGGGTAACCTGAAAAACAAATTTCCTTAAATAAACGCTCATTTGAAATTCAAAATAGCCACTCATATAGAAATTCTAGTTGAAAATTATGTTTTCGCTTTACACAAAAAAAGTGAAGATTCCACTCATTCCAAAAGTGAGATCACGCGATAACTTCAAATATCTGTCCGACAGGCGCATTGTATGTGATGCAAAATAAGGTTTACCGTTTGTAATAGAAAATGTCACAAGGCCTCACTTGTTTAGTTCAATTTTCATGACTATAAATACTGACCTACAAAAGTTTTTATCGAACTAGAGCTTTCTTCAGATGGCTTCATGTCTTCAGTCGCTGATGTAAAAGTAAACGTAACGATAAAAGCGTTAGAAGAAGACCGTAAAAGTGAACAATGAGCATGATATACGGTTTTAATAAGACGTCGTCATACAACTTGGTATTCTTGATTAACGTATAGTACGTGTCTTGAAATTGAGAGACGTTAGGTTTTGCTCAAACTTTCCAGGAAAAAAAACCTTTAATACCTCTCTTTAGATTTCTTGAATAATGATCAGTAGCTCAGTAGGTCATCGTAAATGAGAAACACATTTCTTATAATTAACTTACAATTGACAGTCACAATAGTCTACTATTCCTATATGAACTCTAGTGGAAGAATTATGTTTTCCTTTTTTCACAAAGACAGTGAAGACTTCACTCATTCCAAAAGTGAGTCAACGTAAGCAGAGCGTAAGATAAATGGGAAATATGAGATTTCAAACATCTGTCTGAGAGGTGTATTCTACTTGATGCAAAATAAGGTTTACTGTTGTAATGGAAAATATTACAATCCCTCACTTTTTCAATTCAATTTTCATGACTCTACAAACTGACCTAAAAGAGTTTGTATAGAACTCGAGCTTTCTTCAGATGGCTTCATGTCTTCAGTCGCTGATGTAAAAGTAAAAACGTAACGATAAAAACGTTATAAGGAGACCGTGAAAGCGAATGATGTGCATTAGATTTGGTATTAATAATACGTAAAGATGAATTTTAGTATTCTTGGTGTTTTTTAAATAATCATTTAAAAATATTGCCCTCTTCTTCAATTCACTTCCCTCAACAATATATCGTAACCGTTAAGATTATATTAATAATCACCAATACTGCTATCATACTAACAACTCCGATAAAATGTAAACAGAGTTGTCAGTTCTTTCGGAGGAAAACCCGAGAAAAAGTATTAGCCAATGATTATAGGATTAACACTAATGACATGGCGTCAAATTCGAGTTTGCGTGTTAGGACCACTTGGATCAAGATGCAATGATGGTTTCGAACCGGAGATTACATGATTGTCCACGAAGTGGTTTAGGTTGTGTATTACTATGTTCAGTTTGTCGTTATCTATGTAAAATTTAATGCATTTCTGCTATAGGTCTAAATACACTTTTAACTTACATAAGCCAGATAAAATCCCCTCTGTAAAATTAGTTTAGATGTTAGTGGATGCGTTGGCGCCCTTTTGAGTCGCCAAATTGCATTTTAAGAATACATTTACTAAGGAAGTGCTAACTCACATTAAGATAGTATGTGTCTCGAAATTGACAGACTTAAAGTTTTGCTCAAACTTTCCAGCCGAAAAACTTTCGTATTTCGGTATCGAATTCGTAAATATGGTCAGGGCGGTCATCGTAATTTTAGTACCTGAAAACAAATTTCCTTAAATGAACGTGCACTTTAAATTCAAAATAGCCACTTTTCCTATAGAAATTCTAGTTGAACATTATGTTTTCGCGTTTCACAAAGACAGTGAAGATTCCACTCATTCCAAACATGAGTCCACGCGATAACATTGTGAAATTTGAGGTTTCAAATATCTGTCCGACAGGTGCATTGTATATGATGCAAAATAAGGTTTACCGTTAGTAATAGAATATGTTACAAGGCCTCACTTTTTTAGTTCAATTTTCATAACTTTACAAACTGACCTACAACAGTTTGTGTCGAACTCAAGCTTTCTTCAGATGGCTTCATGTCTTCAGTTGCTGATGTAAAAGTAAAACGTAACGATAAAAACGTTAGAAGGAGACCGTAAAAGCGAAAGATGAGCATGATATACGGTTTTAATAAGACGTTGTCATACAACTTGTTATTGCTCAAACTTTCTAGGAAAAAACCTTTAATATTTCTCTTTAGATTTCATGAATACAAGAGAAACACATTTCCCATAATGTACTCACAATTGACAGTCGCAATAGTCTACTATTCCTATATGAACTCTAGTGGAAGAATTATGTTTTCCTTTTTTCACAAAGACAGTGAAGACTTCACTCATTCCGAAAGTGAGTCAACGTAAGCAGTGAAGTAAGATAAATGGGAAAAATGAGATTTCAAACATCTGTCTGAGAGGTGTATTCTACGTGATGCAAAATAAGGTTTACCGTTGTAATAGAAAATGTTACAATGCCTGACTTTTTTAATTCTATTTCATGACTCTACAAACTGACCTACAGGAGTTTGCGTCGAAGTCGAGCTTTCTTCAGATGGCTCCATGTCTTCAGTCGCTGATGTAAAAGTAAAGTAACAATTAAAACGTTATAAGGGGACCGTAAAAGTGACTGATGAGCATTAGATTTGGTGTACATAAGACGATGACATAAACTTTGGTATTCTTGGTGTTTTTTAAATCATCATTTAAAAATATTGCCCTCATCAATTTACTTCCTCTCAAAAATATATCGTAACCATTACATTTATAATCACCAATACAACTATCATACCAACAACTCCGATAAAATGTAAACAGAGTTGTCAGTTCTTTCGGAAGAAAACCCGAGAAAAAGTATTAGCCAATGACTATAGGATTAACACTTTATGTCATGGCGTCAAATTCGAGTTTGTGTGTTAGGACCACTTGCACCAAGATGCAATGATGGTTTCGAACCGGAGATTACATGATTGTCCACGAAATGATTTAGGTTGTGTTCTACTATGTTCAGTTTGTCGTTATCTATGTAAAATTACTATGTTCAGTTTGTCGTTATCTATGTAAAATTTAATGCATTTCTGCTATAGGTCAATACACTTTTAACATATATAAGCCTAATAAACGATAAAATCCCCTCTGTAAAATAAGTTTAGATGTTAGTGGATGCGTTGGCGCCTTTTTGAGTCGCCACTTTATAATTTCCTTAGGAAGTACTAACTCACATTAAGATAATATGTGTCTCGAAATTGACAGACTTAAAGTTTTGCTCAAACTTTCCTGCCGAAAAACTTTCGTATTTCGGTATCGAATTCGTAAATATGGTCAGGGCGGTCATCGTAATTTTAGTACCTGGAAAACAAATTTCCTTAAATGAACGCGCATTTGAAATTCAAAATAGCCACTTTTCCTATACAAACTCTAGCTGAAAATTATGTTTTCGCGTTTCACAAGGACAGTGAAGATTCCACTCATTCCAAAAGTGAGTCCACGCTTTAACATTATTGGTAAATTTGAGGTTTCAAATATCTGTCCGACAGGCGCATTGTATATGATGCAAAATAAGGTTTACCGTTAGTAACAGAAAAGGTTACAAGGCCTCACTATTTTAGTTCAATTTTCATGACTCTACAAACTGACCTACAAGAGTTTGTGTTGAACTTGAGCTTTCTGCAGATGGCTTCATGTCTTCAGTCGCTGTTGTAAAAGTAATAACGTAACGACAAGAACGTTAGAAGGAGACTGTAAAAGCGAACAATGAGCATGATATACGGTTTTAATAAGACGTTGCAATACAACTTGGTATTCTTGATTAAGGTAGTATGTGTCTCGAAATTGACAGACCTTAGGTTTTTCTCAAACTTTCTAGGAAAAAAACTTTAATATACCTCTTTAGATTTCATGAATAATGATTAGTAGCTCAGTAGTTCATCGTAATTTTGATACAAGACAAACACATTTCCTATAATGTACTCATAATAGACAGTCAATTAGCCTACTATTCCTATATGAACTCGAGTGGAAGATTTTTTTTCCTTTTTCACAAAGACAGTGAAGACTTCACTCATTCCGAAAGTGAGTCAACGTAAGCAGTAACGTAAGATAAATGGGAAATATGAGATTTCAAACATCTGTCTAAGAGGTGTATTCTACTTGATGCAAAATAAGGTTTAATGTTGTAATGGAAAATGTTACAATCCCTCACTTTTTCAGTTCAATTCTCATTAATCTACACACTGACCTACAGGAGTTTGTGTCGAAATCGAACTTCCTTCAGATGGCTTCATGTCTTCAGTCGCTGATGTAAAAGTAAAAAGGTAACGATAAAAACGTTATAAGGAGACCGTAAAAGCGACTGATGAGTATGGCATACAATATTAATAAGACCTTGTTATAAACCTTAACGTTCTTGATTTTTTCCAATTATTTGAAATATTTCCCTCTTCATTTTACCTCCTTCATAAATATTACAAACCGTATTCAAGACAAGAGAATGGAAAGCTGTTCAAACGACATCAATTTAAAACATTTGTCACTTTAGCATTTGACAAATATATTTGTGCATCAACTGCATTTCCGCAATGTTTTTAATAAAGGATGCCAGGTGCCAAGCATTTGATTTGTAAGCATAATGCATAATATGTTTGGGGGTCACATGTTGACATATAGCTGGTAATGTACCTAAGTTCCTCACTGCATAAGGGAAATCTACAAGTCTGCTATAATTATAATAGGGATGAAGCTGAGAAACTGTAGTCAGTACAGAAAGTGTTTTGTTAAAACGTTACTAGTGCTGAGAATTAGCTTAATCAATCAATCAAATCAAGTATATTACATCTGTTGACTTCTTTGGGAGCAATGCCAGGATAATTGTTACTTACTGAGTCTTGGAATAGGCATTCCCTTCACCTCTACGAAAACATTTGTCATATTTGCCATGAGAGTAATAAAACATTAATTGATCATTGAATGCTACACCGGCAATATTGTCAAACTTGTATTAACATTCAACTGAATTACTTGAACAGTATGAAGTACAAATCATCAGTCAAGTGTAATATTGCATTGCTATCTATGTTGTACTACCCGAGTTGCCTACTATTTGTACTACGCTTTCATTTATTTTTCTGTGTATCATATTTTATACACAAGGCATAGTGGTTTTGCATTTTGTATTTCAACATACATTATGAGAGACGAATTCGATGGAATAAGAAAAAATTCTTTTTCAGAGAATGAAAGTTATCAAAGTATATCAATGTTTACTGTTGTTCCTGCTTTGAAATTCATACTGACTTAAGTGATAATATGGTCCCTTTCCTTACCGAGGTATATAGCCTTTATCCATTGCCATTACCGTCACGACATAACTGTCTATGACATTGGCATCCAATTGATCCAAGTTATAACTGGCAAATAATTCTCCAGTGATTTGGTCTATCGTGAATATATCCAATCCGTTATCAGTTGCGAACCATAGACTATACTCGATTTCTGCATTTTGTCCACTGTCTAAATCATAAGCTTCGATCTAAAGAAAATATAAAGAACATTCAGTCTCCTTCTTTATATCAATAACGTCATAGAGTGCACAAAGTTAATCAGCTAAAGCTGATTTATAAACTCAACAACAGGGCCGTAGCCCATGGGGAATAGCTGCCCCCTCCACCTGGAATATTCCACACTAAGAATAAAACTTTTTGTAAATAACCCAAATCTTAGCTCAGCTAAGCCCTGCCCCCTTGGCAATTTGGTCACGCGGTCGCCCTGAACGACTTATTTTAAGAAATAAAATGACATGTTGAAACAAAAAAACAATAAGGATATACAAATTATTTCCCATTAAAGTCCGTATTCTAGAGTGTAATTATAAATATTCTGAAATAAAAAGCAATTATACATTTAACTTTTGGTATTTTGAATCGCAATTTTAGCAATTTCATCTTAATGTGTTAAAAACAGAATTGATAAATTTGGAGTAAAAATATGTTTACGTTTGTTTGTATGGTCCAGTGTATAATTAAATTTTCTAATCTTGCCTTTATCAAGAGCGTTTCTTCTTCAATATCGTCGTCAACTGAAGTTGTGTATGGGTCATTGATGAACACAGGCGAGTTGTCATTGATATCAGTGATCGCAACTATCACAATGGACTTGTCGCTCTGTAAGCGTTCCAATGTCATGGTCTCTACCGCGAAGACCTATCAAGGCAATTTAAAATCACGTTTACGATCGTCTATTTAATTTAATTTACGTTCAAGTTTTAGATGACTAGCATTAAGATTATTAATGTTACAGTAGCTCCCTGTCATGTCCTTGTCAATTTATTTTTAAATTCTTGTCACGCTTTTAGATCTCAAAAATTATTTTTGTTATGTATATATTGACGATTGCCAAGCGCATGAAACAGTCTGTAGAGTAATCACGACAGGTTCCACGTCTAGCAATACCTATGCCCTGCGGAAACGCATCGAGCACTATACATTGCCTGAATTGACACCAAGCCACTGATATATATATATATATATATATATATATATATATATATATATATATATATATATATATATATATATATATATATATATATATATATATATATATAAAACAGATTACTTCAAGTACAAAGTAATGAAATCTATTACTTAAGTTTCATGCATCTTGCAATCCTCAGATAGAGTGAAAGGATTACTAGCTCGACACTCTTACATATATGATTGGGACGAACCATTCTATTTGTAGGTAGTGTTAAAATTCGATAAATAATATTTGTTTTGGTGGCGACATTTGAAACCAACTCAGAGCGTTTGTTTAACAGTGTAGATATGTCAGCATTGATAATGTGCAGCTTTTCTGATATACAAAGATTACATCGCTTGTTCATGTTAGAGTAGCTCAATGCTTTATCAATGATTGACAATGAAATGTCAAAGTCTTGTCCCTTATTTCTTAAGTTCCATACATATTTTGATAACTCGGTGTCGTTTTTGTATCTCTCGTTGTGGAACGACTTCATGTGATTAGTGTAGCGCGTCTTGAAGGTGTTATCAGTGAGGCCGATATAAACCCTCTCTCCGTTGTCCTCCGTTGATACGTTGGCCTTATACACCACGCCTTTGACTTGACAGTTACCCTTCAGGGACATGCCGACTTAACCCTGCAATTGCAATCAGCTGGTTGGTCCTTACGCTGTTCTCCGGAGATTACCCTCTTACTGTGCGATTTGATTATACTTGCCATATTCCTCATACTGCTATAACTCACTTTAATTGCGGCCTTGTTGAAGATCTTGTGGAGTTTGGACCCTTTTGGAAAGTGTTTATCGACAAGTTGGAGAATCTCTTGCCGATATTAGTTTCCACATTCCTACAGAAAGAGGGTTTCACCACGTGATGTTACGTTTTCTGTTAATGGTTCTCCTTGTTGATTTGTTGGTCTTGGTGAATTCAATTTGTTCGGTGTAGCCGCTTCATGAGGGAAAATGCCAAGAGGTTTTGACCGGTTAAGAAGGGCTTGACTACGCAGTTTCTGCGTAGTGAAGCTTCATTGCGTATTCATGGTGACCCTGGCCAGCTGTCAATAACTTTGGGGGCTTTTGTCTTTTGGCCTGCTTTGCATATGCGTCGTTGGACACGACCTGCCAATCACCCAGGTAGTCAATTAAACTATTAATTGACTGTTTACCGACCCAATTAACACTATCCAGCAGTATCAGTCATATTTTAATCGCGTGGCCCGGGTGGGCACAACGTAGGAACGCGTGTACGTTTCACTTGTGGTGTTGTTTGTACCATCGTGCGTTTGAAGTCCTTGTTTCACCTACAGCATTACCTTCAAGGTGACAAGCTTACTATATATAGTATACTATTACATGTAATGTTCAGTATCATTGCACCGAGTTCTGCCCACGGTGAAAACCACCTGTTTGCCTACTAATTACTGCCCGTCGCTGCCCGTCCTGAATGTAGCCCATCTATAGCTACAGCACAGTCCCTCTAGAGGGACTGTGGCTACAGTAATCACATAAATCATTTATCAGTTTTGATATATACTCCTAAATTGTAAGTTTGATCAAAATCTAGACCACATTCAAGGGCTATGCAGACTGTCCATGTACGCACACACAGTTACAAGAAGGCGGCAAACACCTACTCACCAAGCACATCGAATCGGCGAAAAGAAGCATAAAAAAGCTAGGCTCATCGCCAAAACAAACGCGCCAAGCGCTAACAAAAACCCATACCAAGCGGCCCTTTTCAACCAAAAAATACGATAAATGACATAGAACATACAAACACTTAAAAGAAATAACAAATATCGTACACATAACAAACAACTGAAACACAACATTAAATACAAAATAAACAATCACAGTAACGTAACAGAAAACATGGCCGTGGAAATAAATCAGGTATTTCCAAAGAAAAGCCGACAACAACATGAAAGTCAACAACAACCTATCATCGCTCAAACTATGAAACTCCGAAAAATAGTACTAGGCAAAAGCCTTAAAATTCATTCGGACACCAACAAAACCAAACAGAATAAAACCACCTCAGGATTTCAACAAATAAAGTCGTATAATGTGACTACGCTACATCGTGAGACACAAACAATCGCAACACCAATTCAAAGAAAAGTCAAATTGGACTCCACGAACAACAAAAAAACAAAACTTGAAAGCTATCTGAAGCTTCTAAACTCGCACTTCTAGAGATACCCTTTCAAACAAGGAACAAAACATGTCGCGTGCCAAAAGAATCGCGATAAACCAGCTTGCAAACAATGGACAAATTTTGGGAAAATAACCCTTCGACAAGGGTCGGTTTTTCGTTATTGTCAACACAAACGATTACGTACTCGAATGCGAAAGGCAATTACGTAACACTCAGTATTATACACAACAAGCCAGAACAAACAGTAAACAAAGTAAACGAACTATTAATTAAAATGTACGAGAACAAACACATACTTGTAAGTATCTTGATCCAATAAACATAAAATCCGTACCCCGCAGTGGTACTTATTGCCTAAAAATTCACAAACCTCCGCAAAAATCTAAAAGACACACCAGTCAAAACAAAATTTACCGAAGTAAAGAAATGTAGAACAAACAAACCGAACCACCAAACGGACTCACAACGTGACCAAAATTAATATACTTGCCTCGTTAATCGGAAAGCAAGACCACTAAAATGCATTAAAATAATTTTCACAAACACAAACTAAGGAAAGAATCTACACTGCGACTGATGAGAAACCACACTCGGGTTTCGAAACGCAAGCGTCAAAGGGCGACTCTATCAACTTTTGTAACAACATAGGTCCGGCTGCGTCTCGCCATAAGCTTTCCCCACACAAACAAAACATTACCGTACACACTGATCCAAACTTCTCTACAAATATCCAAAGCGAAACAAACATTTCATTAACACAAACAATCGGATAAGAATGTAGGAACACATTTTCGAAACGAATCAAACACAAACTCGACACAAAAACATTTAGGATATTTAGGTGGGGAGCCTGTTTCACATTTTTTACATCTCGCTATACTGTCTATGATTCTAAAAATAAAGTATCTGCCACTTTTTCTGTATACGCGATTTGGCAAAACTCATCTCTTCAATCGAAAGTCGGGCGATTTCATGGTTCTTTGGGGCACTTAAGTGTACGTCGAGCTTAAGGAATGTAGTTACATTCGCGATGTTTTATTCGAAAATTATTTATTTCTTCAAGGGCAAATGCACATAATTTATGCTGTTGGAAATACTGGCCGCTCATAAACAAGACAATAAACTCAATATATGTGCATCTTTACTTTTATTGTCAAAGTACCACCGACACCCACAAAAAACCAAATGGTTCAGTCCAGGTATTTGCAACTCTGCCATCCGACTGGTCACAAGGAAATCAACCATAGGTGTCTTTTGGCACGCGTATACGCCAGTCACCTAGGCGACGGTAATCTGCACCACTTATCACCATCGGAAGGTACTCCTCCCCATATACCACTGGCGATCCCACCCTCAAGGCATTGCGTCATTCGACCAAGCATTGTTATTGTAATTTCCTGCATAAAATTAACAGCGAGGTCAACCGGTCAAAATGTCTTGGCATTTTCTGGCATTGTGCCTTTAGCGCTGTATTGTATCGCCCTTTATATTTATCAAAGATGCCCTTATCACTAGATATTGTTGAGATGCGTTTGCTTATTGCGTCAGGTATGTGATTAATAATGGTTGGCGGGTGATTAGACTATGGCAAGTAATATATATATATATATATATATATATATATATATATATTATATATATATATATTATATCTCCAAAGGCGAGAAGTTGTGCGGCTCCGCGAAAAACACGAGTATACGATGACGTCAAACAGAGAAAAATACCATGGGATTATATATTTATCACATGAACAGCCTTCTTATTTTTCTTTTGACGTGATGGATCAAAATTATCGTAACAAATTGCATGAATTTCGTCGCGATTTGTGTTTTACTTACGCGGATTACTTTCATTTAAAGAGTAAAGCGGTCCGTCACCAATGAGATACTTTCATTCATAAATCCCATCAAGCTGAAATTTGCTACATCCAAAGGTATTTCAACCAATCAAACGTACAGATTCGGTCACGTGAACGTGTCAATCATTGTCTCGCGCTGTACCGATGCCAAGGCAAGTCGGCCATCGGTGGACATAACTTTCATCGTGCTAGCGACGGATAGCCATAGTATTCAGAGCTATTTAGAATATTTACAAATAGATTTATGAAGTAAATGCCACACAAGTTTACGACCGCGGCGAGCGCGAAAGATTCCGTTCGATGACACACAGAGTCTACCTCATTGCATGTTTATGCCAACAACGCTGCCGTCATGCGTCACCGGTCTCTGCCATGCCGGTGTCAACTCGTAATCCCGATCTCGGTCGTCAATGTTTTCGTCGTAAGGACTTCGATGTTTGCAGTGACATATATCTCACCCGTAGATACATCCTAATTTTACTTGACGGAAACTCTGTTTTGAGTGTTGTCAGAGTCAACTTTCTAAGTACATCGGAATCCACAGCGCTGCGCTGCATACCGCGAAGACATCAGTTGTTGAGCTGTAGGTACCGGTATACTGGTACCTACAGCTCAACAACTGATGTCTTCGCTACAGCCTTTATAGTATACGCCGCTACAGGTTTGATTCCGAGCGAGAATTTACGGAATTTTTTTATGATGAAGGAAATCTATTGTTGTTAGTCGAATGACTTTATGCTTGTGTCTCCTATGTCGCTTTCCCGATGATTATATACTTTACTCATTTATTCAGTTGAACTTCCGTTAAGGTGTAGATTTCAGGTTTATCGCCAACTGGTATCGCCAGGTACGAAGTCCACGACGCGACTCGACTGGCGCTGCAACGTTACTAAGCAAAGCCATTAAAATACCAGATATGAACTGTAAATGCTCACGTGTTTCATTATATATTGCAGTTATGTGTAAATTTGAACCTTTGCTACATGTTTGCAACTTCATTGAAAGTATTATGATCAACATAATGAACATAATTCACCACAGATTAACTCTATAGGGCATTAAGTATTCAAATATGTAATTAGCTGAAAAAAATTAATTTCTTTGACTGCTGTCATTGTATCACCACTTTATATAGCAAGTGTAATTGCCTTTGGTCAAGTCCTCCAAGTTATATATTCCAAACTTTGAAAGCTCATTAGATATGCAAACTATAAAGTAGCTGACATGAAAACTTAAATGCGACTGATGCCGTATGTTGTGGGTTCGAATCCGATTGAAAACTAGCCATATTTTCTCTCCTGGGTTGGTAAAACTGCTGGTGGACAGAATTGTCCCCGAGGTTATCGTTCGCCCAGTTAAAGCGATGAAATTCGTTTCTTCGCTTCGATAAAGTGTGTATGTGCGATGTATGATAGTGAGCATGCGTGCGTGAGTGCTTCACGAACTCTACAACGTGTTGAGCGGTCTCAGTCAGAAAAATGTAACAACTTAGCCGGCTATTGAACCACTCTTTTTTGGGAGTGGAGATTTAGCCGAGTGGTTCTGTCTATGGCCTCTCAGCTAGGCGACTGATGCCGTATGTTGTGGGTTCGAATCCGATTGAAAACTAGCCATATTTTCTATCCTGGGTTGGTAACACTGCTGGTGGACAGAATTGCCCCCGAGGTTATCGTTCGCCCAGTTAAAGCGATGAAATTCGTTTCTTCGCTTCGATAAAGTGTGTATGTGCGATGTATGATAGTGAGCATGCGTGCGTGAGTGCTTCACGAACTCTACAACGTGTTGAGCGGTCTCAGTCAGAAAAATGTAACAACTTAGCCGGCTATTGAACCACTCTTTTTTGGGAGTGGAGATTTAGCCGAGTGGTTCTGTCTGTGGCCCCTCAGCTAGGCGACTGATGCCGTATGTTGTGGGTTCGAATCCGATTGAAAACTAGCCGTATATTGATATAACCTGGTATAATCATCAATGTCCATAGCATGTTATGCCAATTTTGATCAAATAAATCCAAGTATATATCCCTAATTAGGAAAGTTCATTAAATACACAAATTAGGAATTGGCTGAAGTAAAAATGCTTAATGCCTTTCAATAAAGTTAGCCGACATAATAGTATCTTTAATGTACATTGCAAGTTTCATCAATTTTGGTCATGTAAATTCAAATATATACCCCTAATTTCAAAAATTCATTAAATATGCAAATTAGGAGCTGATGAAGTAAAAATTCTTAATGACTTTCAATAATGTCGTATCATAGTATCTTTAATGTACATAGCAAGTTTCGTCAAATTTGGTCTTGTCAATACAGATAAATATCCCTGATTATGAAAGTTCATTAAATATGCAAATACGGAATTGGCTAAACTTCAAATGCTTAATGACTTTCAAAAATGTTCTATCATAGTATCTTTAATGTACATAGCCAGTTTCATCAACTTTGGTCTCGTCAATTCAGATAAATACCCCTAATTAGAAAGTTCATAAAATATGCAAATTAGGAATTGGCTGATGTAAAAATGCTTAGTGACATTTAATAATATTCTATCATAGTATCTTAATGTACAAAGCAAGTTTCATCAATATTGGTCATGTAACTTCAAATATATAGCCTTAATTTCAAAAGGTCATTAAATATTCAAATTGGGATTTGGATGAAGTAAAATGCTTAATGACTTTCAATAACGTTAATTCATAGTATCTTCAATATGCATACCAAGTTTCGTCAATTTTGATCGAGTAAATCCAGATGTATACTCCTATTTAGGAAATTTCATTAAACATGCAATTAGTAATTATCTTTCATGTCATCCCTTAATATCTTTCAAAGCTGATATATCTTGGAGTGATCAACATTTGTGGCGAGTCTCATCAAATTGTGTGGCAGTCGTTGTCAATATATATCAGTTTTTCTAAAATCATTAATTATGCAAATTAGCAAAAAGTAAGCAAGCCACACCCACCAAAAACTAATCAGTTCTTGCCATTTGCAAACTGAATCTATGTACCAGATTTGATTCTGATCTGATGAGCCGTTTTTGAGATATTGAGTACACAGACAGACAGACGGACAGACAGACAGACACACAGACACACAGACAGACTGACAGACAGACATTGAACGGTACCATGCAAGAAAAAAGTTCCGGTTGATGACGTACAACAGGGGTAATTCGGATTTCTTATCCGTCCTGTTCTACGTCACACAGATGGGAATTCGGGCCAGTTCATGTGATAAATATATATATATATATATATATATATATATATATATATATATATATATATATATATATATATATATATATATATATATATATATATATATATATATATATGTCTATGTGTATGTATGTATGTGTGTCTGTCTGTCTGTCTGTCTGTCTGTCTGTCACTTAAACAATACTGTGCAGGATCATGTCCTTGGAGTATGAACAATACAAAAAACACTATACGCGCTAGTATGTATTTCTTGATCGTTAAATTTCTCCAATCGAGTGCGGCATCATGAAAAATCATCATCATACCGATATAATAGTCAGTTACATACCGTTACATTCACCTCTGCAGGTAAAACTTCAAAATCCAACAGCGTTGAATCGTTGACACGTATGAAGGCGATAGCTCTATTTGCAGACACGGATGTTGGTTGATCGATGCTGAAAATCTTAAAGTCGGATTCGATGAAAAAGCTGAACACGGCATTACTTCCCTGAATTAAATATTTGAAAAGAAGATTGAAACTCTCTTACTCGTCTGTCTCAACACAGGTCAGCAACTTTACAAATCCACGGTCATAAACCATCATTAGCGAATACACAGTTCTGTGTTGTACGAGTGGGCAGTGCACACTAATGCAAGTGTATTGCTAAATTCATCCCTGATACCTCTTTACAGTGGTTAACATTCCAATAAAGGGCAATGCTCATCCATTTGATGATCAAAAACATACTTGCATCGATGGTCTCATACTGTTACAAATTTGTGGATATGAGAAAACATTGCGTCAATAGAACAATAAATAATGTACTGAACATGAATAAATACTAAATAATCTACCGTACTTGTATTTGTTATATAGCATTGAACTGTATGGTTGAATTAATAAAAGTTATACAAACTTCGTCTAAGTCTTCGGCCATGACTTCGCAGATAATCGTTCCGTACGGTGCATGTTCGAACACTTGTCCACTGTAAACAGCTTGGCTCATGGTTGGCGCGTTGTCATTGACATCCAACACAGTGACAACCAATGAGGCAAGAGTATCTCTGTACGAGTATATGGGGTAGCCATGACTACTGATCTGCCGCCCTAAAATCAATTGACACGATATGTATTACTGACAGAGTGTATATTATTATAGTACAAGCATAATTTAGGCCTATAGTATTAACCTAATTTGTTTCGATGCTTTGTGAAATACATGCGCAAGGCTTGTCAGTGAAAAAAACCGCTCACGATTCAAGAAAAGACTGAAAGAAAAGACGGTAAATTTTGAAAGATGCCACATTCATATCTCTGGCTATCCCCAACAAGATCCAATCGCTCATTTTCTACGATTTGACTTCGAAATGTATGGGAAAACCCCAGACCGCTCGAGTTAAGGTATTTTGCTCACTTATTATGTCAGTTCTCGGTAAATAGTACTTCATTAAGTCTGTCGAGATCCAACACTTTGCATTTATTTTTGTGATTTGAATAGTTCAAAATAACAAGGAAATTTTCGTACTTTCAACATTTAAACGTAATAAATTGTGTGATCGTGAATATATACACTTTGTAACAAGCTTTGTACTTACCCTAATCGCCAAAGATAATTTGCCGCTCTCCAGATTTTCTCTATCTAAACCTGAGGTAAGTATTATGACGGCTGTCTCGAGGTCAATTTTGAAATATCCGCTTTCCAAAATGGAGTCGTTTTGCCTGGAAATATCTGATATGGATATATGCTTGAAAGGTTTATTTAATGATAGCGATCATCAAGGTGCCGAAAATGCGTTATCATTGGCATTTTCAGGGCACTAGCCTTGAATCAAGAGACTCTAACTCCCCTTGTGACATGCGCACCAAATTAAAGATGTTTCTTGCTATTCTCATGTGTCCTTTTCCCAATTTTCTACCTGATTACATTGTCTTAGTGTTTCAGTTCATTGTATCCAATCATTTAGTTCTTTTGTGTTTCCCCGATGCTGTTCCTTTTTCAGGTTCACGTTCTTTGCACCCGTATTCCATTGCAGCTACCAATCGGTGTTTAGCTTCCAATTGTTCCCTTCTGCAGCGACACATTTTTGCAAATCTCATAGCTTAATTGTTGACCCAGATACTTTACAAATCCATGTTGCTGAGCCAATGTAGATCTCAAATAAGTTTCTCACTTTTCAATACTCACTGAAATTAATACAGACGGACGAATGGAATTCCCCTTTCAGTTCCCAGAAGAACCAAAACTATTAGCTTTTAATGAAAATAAGGATTATATCAACTCGTACTCAGACTGTTTTGAAAAGTTTAGCACTATCCAGGCATGTTTGCAATAATTTTAGACGATAAGTTTGAATACCTTGCTAAATATTAGAGTATTGCTAAATTATTACAGCATGCTTCCCATAAATTCTTTCGACTGCGATAGAATAAAAGAAGCGTTGCTGTAACACTACAAGTTAAGAGAAATTTCACTTGAAATTTCGTAAAAGTAAACAACATGGTAATGAAACTGCTACAGGCTTTATATCTACTGTCATGGCCATTCTTAACCGACCATATCAATAATTACTGTATATCTCTCTGACATCTGCCAAAAGTATTCCCAAGCACTCAAACCTTCATTCATTTTATTTTGTCTTGGATCTATCGAATCTATATTCCTCCAGGCCTGCCCCTTGACAAATTTGTGACAGAGGTGGATAAGTTCGTTTGCGATCGAAGATGAGTTAGACTGATGGAAATTTTAATAGTATTCACCTGCAAAACTGTAGTAAACAGTTTCATTGATTC
Source organism: Ptychodera flava (assembly GCF_041260155.1). NCBI lineage: Eukaryota > Metazoa > Hemichordata > Enteropneusta > Ptychoderidae > Ptychodera > Ptychodera flava. The sequence goes on from NC_091949.1 coordinate 4,776,724, forward strand.
CAAAGTCCTGGTCATAAGCCTGTATCTTTGGCGTTACTTCTAGCACTATATGTTCCACATTCTCGTAAACTTCGCTTTCATAGATTAAGTCGGTAAAGACTGGCGTCATATCATCCTCATCCACGATAAATACATCCATTTCAGTAGTAGAATTTCGTCCGTCACGATCCTGTGTGATTAACAAAAGTTGATTGTAAATTTTGTGTCGGTAAAATGAAATAAAAGACATACTTCATTTATGCTCTCCTTCTTCCGAGGCATTAAGCCCTTATTGATAGCGATATTATACATGTGTTTTAGGCAGTCATTGTGGAGAATAGATGTTAAAACGTAATGACTTATATTCTTACATCAAACCTTAAATAAATTTGGCTATCATTTGAAACAACCGCGATAATAGTTTTACGACAAATGCTATGAATATATTTAATTAAAGTCATCCCAGTCCCGTATTTCATATTACCATAGAGGTAAGGTTAAAATATATCATATACTCCTTTCCGCTTAGAATTGCCAAAAATATGGAAAATGTCTTTAAGGCAGATTTCTAAATGTCTACCTATGTCTATATATGAGGTGACATTCATTTTTGATGTACAAAGGATCAGTCAATTTTGTTTCATTTTTTTTCAAAAGAAAAGAGATTATTGAACGCGTCGATCATTTAATCATTGGAAAGGCACAATTTTACTGTCATGGCAAATGAGTATAAAATGCCGTTTGCCTCCATTAGTGTAGAAATCTATCAACTGGAGACTACCTCGTTAAATCAGGCACCAACAATGATTGCGTTTGTTATTAAAGCAATTATGTACCCCACCCGGCCCATAATGGACGAAAGAAAACTTCGTATGATATGGAGTGCCGAGTACATTATGGAGTGCAAAGTTTGCTTGAGTCCATTATTGACCGGGAGAGGATACATTATTGCCATTATTTTATAATTTTGGAAATGCCAGTGAATTTGGTGATGTAGAAAACGAATAAAAAAGTTTGAAGCCAGTGAGTATCGTCCGGCATATTGGCCCTGAATCTGTATACTGTATACATTTACACGCACTCAGCACTGCACTGAGCACGCACGTTCAACACAAAAAATGAGCTGTACTTTCACGGTTAGATTTTCTGAGGAAATGAAAGGGAATTACATCTCTACCGTCTACATCAATTTTGAAACAACAACTTTCAATATCATGCTATTCAAAAAGCTGAAACACGGTGAAATGCCAGACATAAAGAAAACGGAATCGCTAATAGTACAGCATCCAATTACAAACAATATCAACAGAGTTCAACAATGTTATTCAAATGTTTAAATTTCATTAATAATTGTCTATAAATTTAATTTTCGATGCTTCTTGAGAAGAGCTATTGTATTTTGGCGAACGGGAAAACTCGATGAAAACGTGTGCTTGAATTTTGAAAGGTACGGTTGACAAATATACCCTTTATGAAGGGTTTTCGACGGGAACTGGTCGTCACCGATGATGAAAGTTGTCGCGGGGCCGATTACAGTCGGTGCTTCAGAAACTAGGTAACCGAGATGTTAGATCAACGGAGAGCCCACGGTCGTCATGTTTGTTGGTCGTAGCGTCAGGTGTGCTGTGAGCTGAGTAGGTTTAATAGTGTAAAATTTATGATGTGAGTTCATGTTACCTTCCGACGTTCTCATACGTAGACTATCCTCACGTATAAGAACGTCGGAACGTACAATAAACTCAAAGCATTAACTGTACACTATAAAAACTACCCAGTTCTCATCGCGCCTGTGGTCGTAACTGACCTTGGAACCGAGACTTTGAATGGCTCCTGAGTCATTTCCGTATACGGTACCGGTCAAGGTTGATGACACCTGCCGTTGTTGGCCCGTTGATGACTTGTTCGAGTAGCTTTTCACGCTGAACTCGTTTACATGACCATCAAGGCTGAGGGGGGCTGGAGGAATTCAGGGAGATTCGAAAATTTTCGGGGTAGTGGAGGGGATGGACTTGAAAGTTTTGCACTGCCTATAGGGTGGAGACCTGAATTTTTTTTGTTCCCTTTTACCTTACATTTTCCAATACTTAGGTTTGTCAGGTAATTCAATGAAAAATGAATAACATTTTAATGCCATCTAATTGTTTTAATTAGTAATAATTAAACAAAATCTAGAACCATTTTGTCACATTTCATGACTTTTGTCTCGAAAAAATCTAAACATCTATTGCAAGTGGGCCTAGTAAAGGGGCAGCAGCTGCAACTGTCGATAATTTTTTCAATATTTGTATGCAATATATCAAATACAGTTTCTTGCTGTCTCCCTACAGCATGCTGAAACACAACATTCCGTTAACGTTTTTTCGACAAAGCCTGTATATATGAATATGTATTGGATGACTGAAAGTCATTTGTCAATGATACAAATGCACAGTACACATACACAGGCTGTGTTGGCAAGCAGAATATAATGCTGGACAGTTCAACATGCTGTAGGGAGTAAAACAAGAACGCTGTTGTATAAACTGAACAAAACTATTGTCAAAGTTAATACAGCTTCCACCTTGCCACTGTAGTGTCACTGCATATCGGCAGTGATAGAGATAGCTCTGACTCTGATGTAGTTGAAGAAGAGTTTTGGTCAAATGACGCTGGTGACAGTGAAATATACATGTACATAAAATCAGACCAAAGAGCAACACATGATATGGAAGACCAGGAAACTTGAAAGTTATCAGCGAATTTTGAATTCTGGCATATGAGAATAATCAAGTTTTGAAGAAAAAAGATGGGGTCACCATGGTATTGCTTGATTTTCTAAACTTTCACATTCTCATCGTAAAATAACACAAAAGTAAAACTTTGAATAGTAAAGAATTTAATTTAAACGAAAAAATGAGACTGAATGGAATTATTATTTTCTACCATTATTACATCTTAAAATTTAGAGATTAAAAAGTTTATTTTATGGAATATCTATCTTACCCTTCCAGCATTTTCAATTTTGAGCAGCATCGAAGTCATAAATGTCCCGTACCTTTGGAAAAATATTTTTGGTAGGTCACTTTGCTAACTTTTTCACAATTTGGCAAAATGTAGCCAGGAATTCACAATTTGCATACTCTCTCATCTTCGTCATTTGGTGTGCTCTTCAGCAGGTGCCATCATGATTGACCTGGCAAGAGTGGGATTAACTCAAGTCAGCTTAGAATCAATTTAAGAACTTGCCTTATAGGAATATGGCTCTACAAACTGCTAATAACAGGTAGTGTTGAACATCTGCGAGTAGAACTGCCAAATACATGTTTATTTTTTCTTTGTGTGCATCCCTAATAAATATGCGTGTATATGATAATTTGGGGAAGGGGGCCTTGAAAAATTTTGATCATAGACAGGAGGACTTGAAAAGTTTCGAGGGCACTGAGGGGGGATCTGAGAAAAAATAAGATTTCAATCGCGATTCCTCCAGGCCCCCCCCCCCTAATAATTATGAACGCACCCTGACGTACATAATATGCCGTGTGTCAAACCAAGCATCATCTAGGAGCTTGTAAGTACTGAGTTCTGTTTCACATATACATCAACGAAGTGAGCCATGTTGTAAACAAAGTTAAGAAACGTAGTGCTGTACACTGCAGCGTATCGGAATGGGACAGCTGAGCGCGAGCCAGACAGACCAGAAGACAAGTGCATGTGGGAGGACTCAGAATATTTGATAAATCTACAGCAAGGCATTATTATAGATATTGTGCGCAATTATCAAGATTTATCGTTTTATGTGTTACGTGGTTTACCCAATAATTTCCCTCCCTTTTAAATGCCAAGGCCTTTACTCGTTTGCAAACAAAAATCTTGTATTCTTGGACAATGCTGGATAATCGGATACACTATCAGTAATATTCAAGGGGTATGACGTCACAAAATTCACTGGTATTGACAAAGCTATAATATAATACTCAATAACATGCCATTTCTGCATAACGCTATCAAAATCGAAATTCAAGATTTATTATAAGCCAAAAGTTTGATATATTGAGCCTTTCGTAAGTTTACTTTTAAATCTTATTTTAATTTCAATGTCCTTTTTTGCCTTCAGATTTCTATTGGGTAGTTAAATGAGTTAATAAGCGATTTTCTTAAGAACATGTAGTACAAAAAATTTCAACCTGATAAAGCTCTTTTAATTAGAATAAAAACGGATATATAACTGAGGAAGATAAGCTATTTTTATAAGGTTATGAAAAATTTACGAAACGATCAACTCTGTTACTGAAAGTTTGAACATCATGCGATGAGATTATTAGTTAGTACATACTTACATCTACCATCAATGTGAGCTTGTATTCAGAGCAAAGTTCAAAGTCCAGACTGTCGGTGATTATAATGTATGGTGTGTTAGCCGATTCAAAGTCAAAATAATCTGCTCCTGAGCCCTACAATAAGGATCGAAAAATTCAAAACAATTTTTTAATTTTAACATGCCGAAAATCAAATTATCCTTATCCATGAAGTCATCATGAATGAAACTTTAATAGCAATAAAAGGAACGAAAAAAATGTGGCATGTTTTTACAAACGATAATGTGTATTATCATGTTACGGGCTTTGTTAATGAAAACATTTAATAGATTCAAGAACTTACTCTGATTATCTAAATGAATAATCAAAAAGGGTATTGATGTAATTTTTGTATCTTCATGCATTAGGCAACACAGCACAGCCATAGTTATTACATTTAATGTGATAAATCCATAGGGCTCCAAGCTTTTTTAAAGAATCCAATACAGTAAATACAGAACTTACATCGATTACAGAATACAGAAGTTGACGAGCTCCACAATCTTTGTCTTCACTTGACACAACGTACACAGTGTGACCAATGGCTGCCAGCTTGGTGAAGAGAAGAAAGTTTGAATTCTGAATGACGTGTGCAAACAATTAGTCAGTTTTTCCTCTGTATATGATAAAGGAGACCCATAGTTTATATCCGCGGCCTTTGATTACTCACGCATGAAAGTGACTTAAAGGGACATTAGCTGTAACTGTTGACTAATTTTTCACTACTTCAATGTATCACCTACATAATTTTACTATAATCTGATCGTCATGACCAATGCTCGGTGTCCTGCTTGCCAACACAGCCTGTATATGTGAAATGACCATTGCTATTGTTGATAAATGTAAACAATAACAATGCAGATTATACTCATATAGGGTATTTTTATGAGCTAAATATTAGAAATTTCTCCATGGTTCAGGGATTCACACCAGAAACTGCAGATGATACACAGAAACAAACAAAATAAAAAAATGACCAAAGTTACAGCTAATGGATCTTTGATATCATAATCTATACGTTCTCTTTTCACAACTATTGATTCAGCGCTTTTTGAATACTTTATGCTACAACCGCTCAGCCACATAATCTTTGATACAACTATAAAGAATGACGAAATGATGATAGGTACAGGTACAGTCTCACCTCGCTTACATCAGTGCTGTACGGTGTATCTACAAACCGAGGGTCGTTGTCATTGACGTCATAAATGAACACTTGAAGTTGAAAATTCTGTAATTAGTACAAACACGTTAGAGAAGTTGAAAGGTCAGCGTTAAAAGACTGACTGAGAAGCAAACGTGAGATGGCATTGAATATTTCCCCTACATTTCCACAGTCTAGGCCAAATAAAAATTATGTGTGTTTCCGGTGACAAGCCTCCGAAAATTAGGGTATGGGCAGGTCCGAGGATATTTTTGTTCTTATTTTTCTTGGCTTATACCCATAAAATGTGGTAAAATTTACTTCATGTTTTTGAAAATGAGAACAATTTCAAAGATCGGCTGATTTTTCTTGGGTAGGTCGAGTAATACCTGAAATACATGTGTTTTTACTCGGTCTTAATTCGAATACGTGAAAGAGTAGATCCATACGAATTTTGATCGGTTGGCTTGTTGATTGTTGGCTTTTAAAACTTATTTTGTCTGATTACTTACCGTGTCCAGTTGAGGCGCACCAAGAGGAGTACAAGATATCATGAGGGTGTAAGCTTCTTCGCAGTTTGTCTATGATTATGATATAAAAAGGTATGAATTTTGGCGTTAAAAACGTAAAGAAATACAAACATGTTGAGTGAAAAAATATCTGTAGTCTTAATATTGCCGAACGAAATATCACTATGATAGTTTGCTATTTATAGATTTTTACAAAGAACTCCCATATGATGCAAATTAGTTCACACCTATTCTGTATCAAGTGTATTAATTCGATACGCAATTTCAAATACATCACCCACTTCATTTGATTCCAAGTCATACACCATCGCCCATGTGATGTTCTTGTCTGTGATTTCCCACACCTCATCACACTGAAGATTGCTACGACCAGAATCGCAGCCGTCAAGTGTTAATGTTATTTCAGTCGTCGTATCGCCCTCTACGTTCAGTGTATACAACAGGCTGCCTGCAGAAGGAAGTATCAGTATTACATGACTGTAATATTTGTTTCAATAGTTACCTTATCCATAGTTCATGTACGTTTAAGTGGTCGTCGCGCTGTGCGTGCGCGACTTCTTTGTTGATAAACACAATTTTTTGTAAACATAAGCCTTTTCAACTTTAATCGGAGTGAGATGGAAGCGATACCTCAATTTGTAAACGCCACTATAAGATTCAAGATCATGCGACTGTAAAATATTAATATCGGAAATGAACTTTAGTGGTGATTTCTAATTATAAACTCATGTAAGGCTACGAACATTGAGACAATACACTCGGCACATTATATCGCTGAGTATATATTACTGCACGAATTTACGGTGAACAAATGGGGTTTGATCACGAACAGTCACGTTGGTTGTACACAATGCTATGTACATTACAGCAATAAAACATTAGTACACTGATCAACATTGTATATATATTTAGGCCAGCAACAAGCAGAATTCCTCACACAAAAATTGAACACAATGATCGGCAAGCCAGAGCAGGACACGGGAGCCGCTGTTGCTTCGATAAGGGAGAACTGTCACCGCGTTGACGTACGCGGATACAAGAGAATCCGGGCCAACAACGTACCGGCCCCGCGACAGACTTGACTCACGACCCTCTACCCCGGCCCTCTACGCAATCTTTACCTCCAGAGTGTTGGGCAGGTCTGAATCCTCGTTCAAATGAGATAACCCTACAAAAAGACCTATGAAAGGCCTTTCGCTTGACTTGATACCTGTACTCGGAATTATTGGTTGCACCACACCACGTTGGGGGGACTACGTAGTGGAGTCGGATTCTCCACAGCCGAATGGGGAGCGCCAAATACCCGGTTCTCTCGACACCGACGCTCACGCAGACCACGGAACAGGTGCAGCCAACGGAGCTATTCATCGAAAAAGCTATTCCAGGAGCAATATTTGAGGGCAGGGGAAATTATAATTTTGCTAGGGCAGGGGACATATTTTTAGGTGGCAGGGGAACAAATTTTAGTTTTTTTTGTCGGGTAGGGCAGATATTGGTTGATTGTCCTGGGGACAGGGGAAGTTGAGCCATTGTGTTTTCAGGGGAAATTTTTTCACAGGGCAGGGGTAAATCGACAGATTTTTTCATCAAAGGGTAGGGTAGCTCCATGTCTGCAGGGAAATGGAATGACAAAATTTTGGGGGGAATTTTTTGCAGGGCAAGGGAAATCGGCAAGTTTTTTTTCCGCCACAGGGCAGGGGAGCTTCAAAATTGACAGTGGGGAGGGGAAACAGGCAAAATTAAGTGGGGAGAGGGTGAAAATGAAGTTTGAGTGCGGGAGGGCAAGTCGAAAAGTTTTCAGTGGCAGGGCAAATTATGAACAGCTAATTAATTACCCTCATGACTTAAAATTAGTCAGTTCACATTACTTGTCATGCACAATATATCTTATCATAGTAAAGACCCCTTTAAAAGTGCGTAGTTCGTTGCTGCACCTGACGCAGACCACGGAACAGATTCTCCTCGCTCAGCTGCTGCAGCGGGCATTGCTCTGCAAGCTACGTAGATTTCTGTCGCTTGCGTTATTGCCGACTGGACTCCTGTTCGACCTCTGGAAATTAGCTCTCGTCTTTGCCAGCGGTGTCGTGGACTAGGGCCTGGCCATTTGATAGTGTGTTGGCGTATTACTGTGACACGCGTACGGATAATAAGTGTTGTCAAGTACACTCTAGCGATTACAGTAGCCGAGCCCAATTCAAGAAAATGATGATCACATGTGATCTCAATACAACCAGTGTGCTAAATTAAAGTCGGTCCGAAGGTCCGAGACCGACAGATTTCTCGTCGGGCCGAAAGTTTTTAGCAACATGTCGGTCCTTATGACCGACTGGAATTTGGAGTAGATGATGAAAATTTCTCCGTCAAGACCTGTAACAGATGCAGATAATGACTAACTTTGAATCATGTGATTCAGACTTGAATGTCATGCACCTATCAATGTTTTCCACCGTGCACCGTGGGAGTGCGTGGCAACAGGGGATATTGATCGCACTTCGTGTCCTGGATTTATTATGGTGCAACAATGCGATACAATATTACTTGTCCAGTGAGTGTGACCCTGGTAATTTCAGCATATCTGTGTCATATGATACACCCATTATCACTTCACTAATTCCACACTTCAAATGTTCGGAATTTACAATTACACAAATGTACATAATACAGCCCTTCATTTTATCAAACTGACTCCGTTTTCTTTGCTTTGATTTTCAATTGACGCGTTCAAAACACAAAACGGTTCATAGAAGAGTTTAAGACAAAAATCTACTACGAGTACAGTGCTGTTGACTAATCATATTTGGTTTTGAACATGGAGGTATATTTTTACCTCCATGGTTTTGAACTACGACGAATACAGGGATAAGATGTTAATACACGACAGCCCAATAGTGCTACCTGCAGTCGACAGTCAAGTCAGTCAGTCACGTTTCGCTACGTTTGTTTCTGGACCGCTAGAACATCTTGCTTGCTCGTTGGTCTCCAACTAAAGTTCACAAGACCGACTGTTAGCACGATATATCGACGTGATAACAAGTGTACATTTTATAAAACGGAGCGGCCTTATCATAACAGTTTTGTAACAGTTTTGTCGAGTGTACTCTTAGAGGCCGAGAGTAGGGCTTCAAATTGTTTCGATGTATACCGTTTTACGACAGGCATACAAAACTCACCGTCATCCTGGGCTGTACGGCTAAATATCGCAAAAAATACGTCTTTTAAGATTTTACGGTATCATTAAATGATCGTGTCGCGATCGTTTTCAGCAGAGTCATTTTAAAAGGCGATGAGACCCAGCAATCGCTTAGTCAAAACTGTTCAATCAGAAAATATGCATTCATTTCCGCGAGTGGCGACGTGTGCCATTCATGTTGTCTGCAATTTCTATAATCGAGAAAAAGTTACGATTATACTTGTTCTTTTAATTAAAAGTGTAACATCACCTGTTTCTTCATGAATGCAACAGAGGCCACATTTAAGCACATTTATTTTTTGAAAAATTTTGAAAGTAAGCCATACGTCATATCAAAATACATACCAAGTATTTTCTTTCTTCTGTTTAGACGTAGTGATCAATGTTTGCATAAGAAATTATTCACACACTCCCCCTACTCATTACCGTTTTCAGGGTACTAAGGTATTCACTCACTCCTCTACCACTCACGTTGGCTAATTTCAGCAGTTCAGAAGTGATTTTCAGCTCGCCAACCATTTTCAAATCACAATATCACATGCGCTGGTGTAGTGTACAATTTTACACAGAAATGTATAGAACATCAACTCCCATAGACTATCATGAGAGACAAACTGTCTCGCTTTCATCACCCTCACGTAGTCAGTGCATGAGCATGTATTCGCCGGTCCCTGGGTGTTTGAAATCATTTTGTGGTCCGAAAGTGGGGGATTTGACATGGCTAGAAAAAAAGGCATTGCAAATTCCCCTGTTAGTCCCATAGTCCCCCCTCCCGTGGTGGAAAACATTGATAAATGTGTGCGCATGACAGTGAGGAAGATGAGGGCTGTGGTCTTTTTCAGATTCCAGATCATGTAGCTGAACGATGCATTCACTTACACTATTCTGCAATCTATGTGAACAATAGTCCTTTTGTATTGATAAAAGGACATGAAAAATTAAATATTACAACATTCATAAGCATAGTAATTAGTCGAGAGAGTGTTTACTTTAATGGTCGTTAACAACTGCATTTATTGAGGACCGGCAGTTTTCTGTAAGGACCTGAAGCTTTGGCTTGGTGCAGGCCCTTATGACCTGAAGCTATTTTCTCTTAATTTCGCACACTGAATACAACCTGTAATTCCTGTTAAATATTCCGCAGATATTAACTCAGATTAATTGACCTGTTATTGCGTGTTAGGTTTGGTAAGTGGGAATGCTTGTGACAGATCGGCCGCCGCTTTAACAAGTGGCAACTTCGCAACCAGTGTGCACATGTGGCGGCTTTGGATATGTTTATAACATGGGGACCCCCTCACGAGCTTGCGCAGCGGGACGACCACTGCCCTTTAATAACTCTAGATTCTTCTTTGTTTCCATTCTTTTACTTTCATGACATTCTACATTTATTGCGTAGTATCCAGGGGCTGTTACTAGTGAGACGTCAGTTTCATCCCAGATCTAAGAAGCAGGGTCATCAACAAATAATGCCTCATTCAAACCTTCTTCTCAGCTACTAGATTGCCTACAAGCAAGCATATATATAGCGGCGATAAATAAAGTATTCCATGCATGATTTCTCAACTATTTCAACAGTTCAATCATTGGCTACTAGATTTGCCACTGTAACAGGTTGTAGATCGTGTTAAAGTCCCCAAAACATGAAATGCCAAACATTCCTATAAACCACCTGTCCGTGTTTCAGCAAATCAAATGAGTTCTAGAACGCGTGAGTAGAAATAAAATGAACTTATAGTATAGGTAATTGTACGGGTTCGAGTGGGTTTACAATTCTAAACCTCACGGCTTCAGCTGGCATTTTGTAAACCACACGAGGCCGAAGGCCGAGTGCGGTTTACAATTTGCCAGGTAAAACCCTGACGTTTAGAATTGTAAACACACGAGAACCTGTACAATTACCTACTTATACCACGAAAAAAGAGGAAATTTGAAAAATATTATGACCTAGTTGTGCGTTGCTATCAGAATGATCAATTTGCATTGCGCCTTAAAACACCTGGTGTCATTAGGGATTGAAATTCTGACACAATAGATAGTTTAATACAGCTTTCTCATTGGCTAACAAACTGACTGCACTGATCCAAGTGCACATCAATTTGCCACGTGGTATGATGCATGCGCATGTCACTGTGCATCGGCCACGCCACCAGTATGGACGCATACTCGTATATCTCCGACACAATGTAATCAAGCGAAGTGGTACGGTTCTGCTCGCAGTTTGATAACGCTATACCACTGGATGACAGAGAGGATTTTACTTAACGGCAAACATGAAAGTGGAAGATTTCCTGCTGCCGTGAACAGTGCACAATTGACTGAAATACACGGATCTCGCGTACTTCAAAATACACGCAAGTCTACCGGATCAGACGTGTCAGTGTCGGATGCATGGGGACGTAAATGTGTTAATATCCGGATATCATACCGGCCATTCGGGCAGGTTAGTTTCAATTATTTTCTTACATTTTCCCGGCGTGACTGTTATCGTTATTGTTTCTTCCATCGTGTTTTTGAAAGGCCAGTTTAATGTGACATGATTATATTTCAAACGTTCGATGCAATGGGTCTATCCCGCCCGCTGAGTGTTGTCCTGTATCGGAGTTTCAAGTGTGGAATTCTATTACTTTCCGCTCAAATGTCATGCCTTTTCGACGGCAATATTTTTCAATTATTGATTATTTTCATTAAATTCAGGTTGCTGCAGCAACTTCTTTGTATGAATAACGGCTTCGATGAACAACTATTTAAAGAATGCACTGGTCATCGTCCTGATGAAGAATTTCGCACGTACACTGCGTATCAGCAATTTCCTGCAGAAAACCGTGCCTAACGCTTTACAATCCCCACAACCTGTGACAAAAGTTGATGTAAATGTTGAAGAGTACCATTCTCAGTGCTGCTCGTCAGATACCACTACGTTTAATAACCTGGTACACAAGTTCATCAGTCCATGTTTTCATTCAAAATCAACACGGTGATAAGTTGTCATTGAAATGTAATTTCGCTAGTTCATTAAAAGTTGCCATGACTGTGTACAATCTGCCAGATGTTTGATTTTCGTTTGTATGTAGATAAGTAAACCTTTAAGCGTACATTGATATGAAAAGTAGTAAACCTTACGTCCGTATTCATATGATAATGAAGTCTATTCATTAAACTGTAAGGTTTACTAATTTCCAAATCAATGAACCGTAATGGTTTACTTATTTTCATAAGAACAATTGGTGTTTCGATAATAAACGTACGGTGAGAACAATGTGTCACATGACCATAAGTGGTATAAGCTTCTTTACTTACCAACCGGCTGCTCTTCATAAACGCCAACGTCATCGAAGCCCGAAGGATTGAAGTCGCACAAAGCACCTGTCAAAATTTTCAAACGAACTGCAGAAGTAGGCTTGTTCTCAGAGCTATGAACATCAGTGTGTTTTTTTGCAATTGCAGCATAATTATTATGTTAATAAACGTGTTGTTTTTCCATTTTGTAACACACGACTTTTCTTTGCGGTAATAAGCTCCGAACGTTGAGAAGGAAGCACATACTGGCACGTAATTAGCATTCTTGCATTCAATTATCATCGGTGTAAAAGACTGGATTACATTAATTCGCGTTTCGCAACATGCACTGCTATATCCATAGAATATACCACTCTATTAAAATTTGTAAAGAAATTAGCAGATCTATCCTAACGTGAGTTTTCAGAAAAGTCAACAAATGTCATTAAATACCCATAAACAAAAGACCAAGTGGTACCAACAATTTTGTATATGAGAGATATGAAGTCGCTATTAATAATTCAGGCAGTCTGCTTTGTTGTCATTTGAAATAATACTTTATGGTCTGGATATTGTGAAAAATATTATTCTTTCACGTAGTACACAATGATGATATCCTGCTCAACAAAAACCATGCATTAAAATGAATGATGACTTACCCGATACTAATGTCGTAGGTTGTGGAACAAAAATAATTGTTAGAGTTGTTGCCAAGCTCACTAAAACAAAATATAAATGACAAGTAATTTTATAAGTGTCTGTAAATTTACTAGACAGATTGATCCATTCTTCCCTCCATCCTAGCCTTCACATTGGCGTTTTCGGCTTCACTCACTTAGTAGCATTGTCCTGGAGCAATGAAACGAAAACAGTGCGTGCTTCTACATTGTCTGAAAACAGTTGCAGAACTCATATGTAAAAAGACTCAATGTAGTAACAATAATTTGATGTTTTAAAACATGGATGAACCTCCAGAGGAACTCTTCTTCAGAGCAATGATTCCTTTGATGCTATGGTCGTATTTAGGAAACGCTTTTGTTTTGTTTTGTTTTGTATTATATCAAAAAATATCTAGTAAATTTAGTTTAATCGATATCAAACCGGCTTAAAACAATATAAAATATGCAAAATTACCGCTGACATGAATGTGTTTTAAGTAATCAAACTCAGGACGAAGTTTGTTTCGTTAATAATAAGTTTCTCTTGATGATGCAAAATTGAATTCAAACTGCACCAACTTGACTATGAATAAACTATATAGATTCACTGCTACTTGAAGACAATCTGTTCGAATACTGCACTTGGTCCTGTTTATTACCAATGCGTAGTAGTTAACGCATCGCTTCGATTCTGCCGAAATAAGTCATTTAAAATGTAATATGTCCCTAAAACTTTCTCGACCTTCAACAAAGTTCTAAAAGTAGATGTTTAGTTCCATGGGACGACCATATTTGTCTCTAAAGACGGGCATACTTTAGGCAATTAATGATAATACTATGTATGCTGCGGTCGAAGGTTTACGGCAACCTAACATACAGCGATGTTATCAACAACTCAGTGAAGGTTAACAATGTTATCACGCCCTAACATCTACACTGTTCATTTACCACTTGATGCCCTGTGATAATTTACAGAGCAGTGCTGATTAATAATTATAAAAATAACAATTCTTAATCTTATCCATCCCTCCATGCATGCATGCATGCATGCATACATACATACATACATACATACATACATACATACATACATACACACATGCATACACACATGCAGACACACATGCACACACACACACACACATATATATATATATATATATACACACACACACACACACACACACCAACCAACCAATCCATCCATCCATCCATCCATACATACATACATACATACATACATACATACATACATACATACATACATACATACATACATACATACATATATACATACATACATACATAGATAGATAGATAGATAGATAGATAGATAGATAGATAGATACATACATACATACATACATACATACATACATACATACATACATACATACATACATACATACATACATACATACATACATACATACATACATACATACGACTTACGCAGATAAAGCTCGTTCATTGGTCGTCCATTAAACGACCATTTGCTTGGTCCCATGCTTTTCTCTCTGTAGAAAAATTGAACCATCCTATTCGATGAACTTTTTAGTATATACATGAGTTTGATAGTGAAGGACACAAGGCTATTCATCCGTTGACCAACGTTAAAAATAACAAATTTTATCTGTGGTCTGTACCTGTAGTTTTGTTCGATATACTGAAGTTCTTTCACAGGCATAGGAAAGCCGACAAGCTTTTAGGGTAAATGTCATGTTCAAAACAAACATCAAACAAACACATGTAGGTAGGTACGAACAGATACCAGTGACGGTGTCTTAATTTCACGATATTTCATACGCAAATCGCAATGATTTTCCAGATTTTCGGCAATCGAATATTTCGCACAGCCTGCGAATTCGTTGAACTTTTAAACAATTAATAACATGACGTGCCATGGCTTCTGATAGCCGCTGAGCATAACCTTTTACTGATAAGCTATTAAACACCGCGTCGAGAAATTGAGGTAACGGTCTCGTCTGTAACCTATTCAGGTGGAATGTCACATGTATTTTCTCACCTTCGGAACACGGTGCTGCTGTGGGCATGAAACATTGTATGCCCGTTTAACTAATGTGAGCTTCCTGGACTCAGACAAAAAGGAGATCTCTGGTTGTCCTGTAGCACAGATCTTAATACGCATGCGCATACATATTAATTAGCTCATGAAAGAGATAAAAACATTGGATGTCAGGAGATTAAAAAAACACGTTTTGGGTTCGACCCTTCGTCAGTGACGTCAGTTCGTCTGTGAAGACCTCAAAGTGGTCCCCGACTTCAAAGTGGTCCCCATCCTAAATGTCCGGTAAGATAGGGGGTTAAACTCAAGTCTGACGACACCTACCGCATAATGGACGCTTTTGTTGTCACACGGACGTTTCCGATGTAATATCAGCTGCTATTTTAGTATTTAATACTTAGAGTTGGGAAAAATGTACAAAATAAGGGCTGAGCACAGAATTAACAATGGGGAGGGCTAGTGTCTACATCAATCATGACTTATCTATAAAATGACTCATTTGAAGTCATATCGATATTTGGAAGTCATTCTAATCGCTGTTCGTAAATACATAAACGGATATGAAATACAATTTGCAGCATTGCTGTGGCGTATCAATCGCATTTGCGGGTCAAAAATTCATCGCCACAAGCCAGTCCATAGACATTTTTGGTAGTTTACTTCGACCGGTACTATAACACTGGTCAGTTCACGACCCATTGTCTACTTCTGCTAGCTACCTCAATAATATAAACATGTATTTTCAACCGTTTTCCCGTGAGCCGACGTCCACGAATTCTGCAACGTTTGCCCTCTCGCGTAATTGAATACTTTGGGTCTGTCAAAAGTTCAGAACCGAGCAGAAACAGTCGACGGCTCTTAAAAAAGCTGAAATTATAGATGTTGCCACATTCAACATAATTAACGGAAGTAGGAGATGAGTCATAGATAGTCAGAGATAAAGTAGGTACATGTTCATTTATTCAAAGACTAAGCTATTTCATTATTTTGCGAGGTAAATAAAAAAACGATTGGTGTCGTAGTAAACTACAGAAAAGGTCTATGGACAGATTAACAGCGGTTCTGAAGCGATATCCCTTGACACGAATGCAATCTATAGGCCTCAGCATTATGCTACGAATGCACAGATGAAAAATACACCAGAATAGGGCTCGAGGCCAATATTTTAGGGGGATATTTTTCTTAATTTTTTTTTACAAAGATATCCAATACCTACCATAGAAAGTGACGCGATTGAAGTAATACATTACCTAAAAGAAGTTGAATACAGCAGGCGGAGCGTAAAATTATCCGAATTTTCATGGGACACCTTTGAAGTCAAGAGGACGCTTTTGAAGTCAAACTGATTTCTTTATTCTTTACTAAAAGCGTGAAAAAACAGGAAGTGTACTCTTGTCTTATTTATACCTGATACTTAACAGGTCGCATATTCAATTGTAAAATCAAAACATTATTTCTTTAACATAAACGATTGAATACAGGACAGAGAGCGTAAAATCATCACAAGTCTTGGGGACCACCTTGAGGTCAAAAAGACACTTTTGGGGTCAAACTGATTTTCTTTATTCAATACCAAAAGTTGGACAAAATCAAAGAAGTGTAAGGCTTACTATAGTTTTATTAATACCTGATACTTCACAGGTCGCATGTTACATTTTTCAAGTCAACACATTCTTTCTTTAACATAAACGATGTTGAATACAGCAGAGAGACCGTAAAATCATCAAAAGCTTTCGGGACCACTTTAAAGTCAAAAGGACACTTTTGGAGTCAAACTGATTTTCTTTAAGCAATACTAAAAGTTGACAAAAATCCAAGGAAGTGTACTATAGTCCTATTAATAACTGATACTTCATAGGTCACATGTTACAATTTTCAAGTTAGAACATTGCTTCAATTACGCAAAAGAAGTTGAATAAAGCAGACAGAGTGTACAATCATTCGATTTTCCCGGGACCACTTTGAAGTCAAAAGGACACTTTTGGAGTCAAACTGATTTTCTTTATTCAATACTAAAAGTTGACAAAAATCCAAGGCCAAGGAAGTGTGCTATAGTCCTATTAATACTGATACTTCATAGGTCGCATGTTCCGTTTTTCAAGTTAGAACATTGCTTCAATTACGCAAAAGAAGTTGAATAAAGCAGACAGAGTGTACAATCATTCGATTTTCCCGGGACCACTTTGAAGTCAAAAGGACACTTTTGGAGTCAAACTGATTTTCTTTATGCAATACTAAAAGTTGACAAATATCCAAGGAAGTGTGCTGTAGTCCTACTAATACCTGATACTTCACAGGTCGCATGTTCGTTTTTAAGTTAGAACATTGCTTCAATTACGCAAAAGAAGTTGAATAAAGCAGACAGAGTGTACAATGATTCGATTTTCCGGGGACCACATTGAAGTCAAAAGGACACTTTTGGAGTCAAACTGATTTTCTTTATGCAATACTAAAAGTTGACAAATATCCAAGGAAGTGTGCTGTAGTCCTACTAATACCTGATACTTCACAGGTCGCATGTTCCGTTTTTTAAGTTAGAACATTGCTTCAATTACGCAAAAGAAGTTGAATAAAGCAGACAGAGTGTACAATGATTCGATTTTCCGGGGACCACTTTGAAGTCAAAAGGACACTTTTGGAGTCAAACTGATTTTTTTATGCAATACTAAAAGTTGACAAATATCCAAGGAAGTGTGCTATAGTCCTACTAATACCTGATACTTCACAGGTCGCATGTTCCGTTTTTCAAGTTAGAACATTGCTTCAATTACGCAAAAGAAGTTGAATAAAGCAGACAGAGTGTACAATCATTCGATTTTCCCGGGGACCACTTTGAAGTCAAAAGGACACTTTTGGAGCCAAACTGATTTTGCTTATGCAATATTAAAAGTTGGACAAAAAAAAGAAGTGTACTATAGTTTTATTAATACCTGATACTTCACAGGTCGCATGTTACATTTTTCAAGTCAACACATTCTTTCTTTAACATAAACGATGTTGAATACAGCAGAGAGACCGTAAAATCATCAAAAGCTTTCGGGGACCACTTTGAAGTCAAAAGGACACTTTTGGAGTCAAACTGATTTTCTTTAAGCAATACTAAAAGTTGACAAAAATCCAAGGAAGTGTACTATAGGCCTATTATACCTGATACTTCACAGCTGGCATGTTACATTTTCAAGTCAACAATTCTTTTTATTTACCTTAAAAGAAGCTGAACATAGCAGATGGAGCATATAATCAAGTGGAATTTCCGTGGACACCTTTACGGACATTTTGGTGTCATATGTATTTTTTCAATACAATACCAAATGTGTGATAAATCAGTAGAAATGTAGAATAATCCTACAAGTAACTCTGTCTTATAAACTCAATCTCATACACACATACAAATGGACGTTGAGCATTATTTAGCCAAAAAAAATCTTTATTTAACTGTACATAAATTTTAACAGTAGAGTAAAGCACAAGAGCAGTTTTTCTCTATAAAGTAAAATAACTACTTTCAATAACCGGAAAAATGAGATATAGGGCATCAATTTCAAAAATAAAAGCAAAATTACCTAAAGGCCAATACAGTCCTGTTGTGCTATGTAGAGAATAGCTTTTTGTGACACATATGTTTATGAAGATAGATACTTTGATAGCACATTTCAAAAAATGTCAAAAACGCTGCATTACCACTAATACAAAATTGAAAATATTATTATTATTTGAACATCACAGTAAGATTATCCCTGAGAACAAATCAGCCAGTGGTATGAGATGAGTAGTGTTTAGAGAAAGAGATTTTTCGATCAATAATGGAAAACATAGCATCAATGACACTTGGCTCTCATTTGATTTGATGAGGCAGGCCACAGTGTGTATACTTAACTATGTTTACCCTTGGCAACATGCATACAAACTTTCATAGCCATTGGAAGAGGGATTTCAGAGAAAATGATTTTTGACCAAATATGGGAAAAGTTGCACAAAAATGCCTATATGAAAATATTCACCAAAAATTTGAAGACACTCAACCGAGGTTGCCTCTAGATACATTAAAAACAAATTTCAAACCAATCAAAACATTTACTTCAAAGAAAATTATTTTTTGACCAAAATATTGCCCCAAAATGCAAAAAAAACCAAAAACACAAAGATGAAAATTTCACCACAATTTAAGAAATCATATAGAAAACAACTCTAGAGTCAAGAGTATTAAGTTTCAAAGCAATCCAACAAGAAATTTGAGAGAAAAACATTTTTTGACCAAAAATTGGAAAAATTGCCCCAAAAATACAAAATTGCAGATTTCATCATATATTCAAGAAATCATATTTAGTTCATCTGTAGGAACCTGTATACCAATACCAAATATCAAAGCTGTCAGATGGGCGGTTTTGATGAAATAAAGTTTTGACCAAAAATGACAAAAAAATTCCTTAAAAGTACAGATTTGCA
Organism: Ptychodera flava; assembly: GCF_041260155.1. Taxonomy (NCBI): domain Eukaryota; kingdom Metazoa; phylum Hemichordata; class Enteropneusta; family Ptychoderidae; genus Ptychodera; species Ptychodera flava. The sequence goes on from NC_091949.1 coordinate 4,796,311, forward strand.
CATTTCATTACAATTTGAACAAATCTAAGTTGGGTTATCCCAAGGGACCTATATACAAAATAACAAAGCTGTCTGACCAGCGATTATGAAGAAGATTTTTTACCAAAAACGCCTTTTTGGCGCTAATTTGCATATTTTCAACAATATCAAAAAATACCGTCAAGGACAGTGTGCTCACATTCGGTTTGAATTGGTAAATTCAAGAAATATTAAACCAGAAAAACAAGAATGACAAAAGCAAATAAGGTCTGCAACTTAGGTACTGGAGGTCGTCTTTGGGAATATCATCTTCTATAGCAACGGGACAAGCAGATCCTACATACAGAAAGCGATGTCAACAAAAAATAGCGTCAATGACACTGTAGCTCCCATCCTGGACTATTTAGTGTTTGTTCTCTGGTCAGATATTTGAACATGTGTGAAAGGGATAAAGTGCATGAAGTGAAAATACTTAAATGTAATGTACTGGAGACAGTGAAATATGTTTAATGTATTTATTCAGAATATAAAATGGAAAAAATACAGAATTAGAAATATCGAATACTGTGATACAACCATTAACTCAACAAGTCATTGAACAATGACATAGTCCCCACTTGTAATAGGAGTATTAGTCTTGATTGGGCAGGGAAATGTGGTCATTAAGAAGTATCACTGAAGCGTATATGTTGAGATCTATGGGCACATAGGTCTATGTCGTTGTTCCCAATTTGAAACACATGAGGCATGTCTAAGTTATAGTTCTACATCGGAAAAAAGATCAGACCTCTAGCAGTATTGGCCAGCCAAGAAATACATATGCGCATAATAAATGAGGTACAAGATGTGACATCTTAAGGTCTAATATCCTATCAAATTGATATCTAAAATTGGAGGGTATAGAACTTGTGGTTACTGAGATATGCATATATATGTATAATCAAGGTCAAAGGTCATCGAGGTCACATGACATTTTGAAAAAAAAATTACATTGCTAATTAATCCCTATATGCCAAAAAATCAGACCCCTAGCTCCATTCGCTTGCCCAGAATTAGATGTGTGCATAATTAATGACGTAAAGCGTGTGTTGTCATAAGTCTCCCATCCTACTAAATACAAAGGACATAGCACTTGTGGTTACTTATTTATTGACATAAACATATATTTAGGTAAAAGGTCATCGAGGTCACATGACATTTGGTCAAAAATTTCTCTCCTATAGTTATCCCGATATACCAAAAATCAGACATCCATCTCTATTAGCTTGCTCAGAATGAGATATGTGCATAATTAATGAGGTACAGTATGTGGTGTCATAAGGTGTCCAATCATACCAAATATGAAGGGTGTAGCACTTGTGGTTACTGAGTTATGGACAAATATGTATATTTGAGGTCAAAGGTCACCGAGGTCATGTGATATTTTGTCAAAAAAATTGTATTGCTAAGTTATCCCTACATACCAAAAACCAGACCTCTAGCTCTATTGGCTCGCTCAAAATTAGATATGTGCATAATTAATGAGGTACAATATGTAGCGTCATAAGGTGTCCCATCATACCATATATGAAGGGTGTAGCACTTGTGGTTACTGAGTTATGGACAAATATGTATTTGAGGTCAAAGGTCATCGAGGTCACATGACATTTTGTCAAAATATCCGAGATATCTGTGTGAAGGGATGGACTCACGGATGGACGAACAGACGGACATGACCCAATCTCTAAGCCCACTGGACTTCATCCATGGGGACTAAAAATCTATTGGCTCGCTCAAAATTAGATATGCACATAATTAATGGGGTACAATATGTGGCGTCATAAGGTGTCCTATCATACCATATATGAAAGGTTTAGCACTTGTGGTTACTGAGTTATGGACAAATATGTATATTTGACGTCAAAGGTCACCAAGGTCAGGTGACATTTTGTCAAAGTGTCTGAGATATCTGCGTGATTGGATGGGGTGAACGGATGGACTCACGGACGGATATGTCCCAATCTATAAGCCCCCTGGACTTTATCTGTGGGGACTAAAAACTGTGTCACTGCATCCTTTTTGCAATATGAATACGATGAGAAACTAAATTTTTATTTTTCTTGGCCTTATACATGGGAGTCTATGGAGAGCTGCCTTATACGTGGGAGTCTATGGAGGTGTAAACTAAAAAGTCCTCTAACACGGCCAAATTTGATCACATTGTGAAACAAATTGACGTGAGGTAGGGTACTATCCTTGTACCAAGTTTGAACAAAATTGCTCCAGGCGTCTCGTGAGATATCTGTGTGAATGGACGGACGGACACACGCACGGACGGACGGACGCACGGACATGACCAAACCTATAAGTCCCCCCGGACGGTGTCCTTGGGGACTTATAATCATATGACAGGAAAATAAAAATTACAACAAATAGTTGGCATTCGTGTGTTGTGCATTAAGTAAATGGCATCATGCTTGTTTCTGGTATGATCATGGTGTGTATGTGCGGGGAAATACTGTTTTTTTTTACTTTTCTGTTGGTCGCCAATTTTGAGTACGTCACCAGTTTATTATTCAGCCTGTTAAAACGTGTAGGCATGGTCCAAATCAGCAAGCAGTGATAACTCTGATCTTTCCACATCATTTCCAAGAACTCTGTTATCTGGAGAGAATAAATTGAAAAATTTATTACCAGTAAGCAAATCAATCCAGTCATCATTATCAGAAGATAAAATGTATGCAAATTAAATATAATCTCTTTTTGGTATTTATATACACACCAAATATGAGCTAAAAACTGACTCAAAGCAGGTCTGTTCATTATAAGCACATATGTAAAATTATGACTACGGTAAGTATTGAAATGGAGACATAACAAAATACATAAATGAGTACACTATAGGTGTAACCGTAAAGACTCAAATTGTGTGCTGAACACACATGAGGCTGAGATTGGGGATTTGGCTCAGCTGTTTTATCTATGGCTTCTGCGCTAGGTGACTGGTGCTATACGTTGTGAGTTCAAATCCGACTGAAACAACAATATATTACAAAAGTGTATGGACACAAATTCCATGAGCACAATCATATTGTATTCAGTTTAGATTGACAGCTTGAATTTACAGCTAGACATCAGTTAAGACTGATGACACAGTCCTTGACGTAAAAGAACTTTGTCATTCAAAGTCACTGAAATGTACATTGTACCAATGATGTGAAATGACCTAAGTTACAATGAAAACAATGTCAAGGCATGTAGAGTACGAACTCAACACATAGAAACTAGACAATATGGCTGCCTCAAAGTGCTAAATTTGCTTTCCTGTGCGTGCATGATACAGCCTTGGGGCTTAGTGGGCCAGGGTCGGGTGTTGGAGTATATTTCTATTCTTTCAAGTATCATCATAAATTCCTGACAAACTCTGTTTAAAACCCTTTCCCCAAAATACCACGGACAGGTAAAAAATCTAAGTTGGCAAAGAGCAGTCGGGGGGGGGGGGGGGGGGGGGGGGGGGGGGGGTCACTTCTATTACTTGCCAATATGTATATGCGCCGCCCAATGGGGTGGGTATTTCAGCAATTGGTCCAAAATTGGGGGGGGGGGGTCAATTCCACTGTAAACCATGGTCTAAATGGGGTTGAAGTTTGAGTGCCACACAAGAACAAATTTCAACAGTCTGTTCCTATCTCGCTAGCAGGGTTCTGAGCTGCACTCAATAAGCATGGATATCTTTTCTGTGGCAGGGGAACCATTACAGAGACCCCCTGGCTGAAAGTAAATATGGACTTTGTTTAAAACATAAATTGTCACTGATTTGTCAGAACTCTACATATGGCAGATTTTTGCCCACACCCAAACAAAGTGGCTCTACTGCTCCTAGTATTATTCAGGTCGACCATGGCCATATGAAGTAGTATTGCTTTACAGACAAACAGCGAGGTTTGTTGTGAATTGTAATTTAAAAAAAAAAACACCACTCAGACTGTAACTGCAGATGACTGATAATTTGCAGAAGCTGGACCAAAATTTGGTGAGAGTGAAAGGCATTTTCTTTCACAAAATTTGTTAGTATTTCCTCATGATTTTTCGGAATCATGGCTTGGCCAGCAACAAAATAGCTCTAAACGCAGTATAAGCTTACAGTGGTAGGCTTTGCCGGGGCAAATACTTGCTTTTTCCGTTTTAAAAATGTTGACGCTATGACTGTTGACCTGGGTCAAAGGTCAAAAAGGTCTAAAATGGGGTCCTAAAACAACGAGATTTTAGGTCTAAAATGGGCCCTGGGTTTTATACCTGCGGCCGCACACCCCTACCACTTCTCTGAACAAGTACTCCCCCCTCCCCGAGAGAGGTACAGCAGTTTTAGCTCTGCGTTATATAACGCCGGAAACACACAGCATCGTACGCAGGGCCATCATTCATTGTGGGATGTTTCTGTGACTGTACTGTAAGTTCACAGTGTAATTTGATTTTGGACGAAGACAATCAGCACTCGCACACAGGCGTTCTGTTTACTGGATAGTTTGTATAAGTGTAGTTTATGTTACGTTCCGATGTTCTGTTCCGTAAAAGTCTACGGAACAGAACGTCGGAACCATGGTCGGAACGTAGCATAAAAACAAACTACCCAGTAAATAGCTCTGCTGCATGGCCATGGCAGGGCTGTGTGTTAGCGGCGCGGCGTTATACGACCTCCCAACACATGTGGTGGGAGGCCGTATAACGCCGGTAATACACAGCCCTGCCATACACAGCTACCCAGTAAACAGAACGCCTGTATGCGAGTATGAAATATAACGCCGAGCAACAAGATTGAAATTAATGACTGTTGAGCTGGTACTCACTCAGTAAACTGCTAGGCCATATGGACCGCATATCCGTACAGTGATCGGGTGGGTCGCGGTCGCTGGTCTCGTGTCGTGTGCAGCGCAATCGAATCTCCCATGATGCTAATATGAGACACCCTAACCAGGTGAAAAAATTGGACACGCAGTTTGTGCTGGTTTGGCATGTAAAATGCATCGGAATTTTGAAAAAGTAATAAAAGTGAGCGCATATATCAAAAAGGACCAAAATAACAGATTAGTATTGGCAATGTTACAAAGTTTAACAACTTTATGCAAATATAGGAATGGAAAAATCCCTGGACTGCGTAAAATTTCAGTTCAATTACAACTACGGGGACCACTTTGAAGTCAGGGACCACTTAGAGGTCTTCACAGACGTCAGTTCGTCAGTGAAGTCAATTCGTCAGTGACGAAGAATCGAACCCGCAATATCTGTTGTTTTAATCTCCTGATACTCAGTGTGTTTATCCGCTGTTTTTTCCAGTACCGAAGTTTCATCTCTTTCACACTCGCATTGGTGCGATTCCTAAAGCTTTTTAAAGGTTTTTACGGTTTTATTTCGCACTCATGAAGGCGTTAAGGTTCACATCGAAAAATAGATAATATCATAAAAGACATCGTTTATAAGATATAGGCTTGGACATTTACGAGATCTCTGGTTATCCTGTAACTCGGGTTTTAGTACGCACGCGTATACATATCAATTTTGCAGTAAGGAATTCGTTCCTTTAAAGGCATTCACATCGAAAAATTAAAAAAATATCGTAAATGCATAAATTTTTTACATAAAGACTTTCTTCCCACGGGGAAATGAATGGCTTAATGTTTGAAGTAATGAATCACAGTAGACAAATAAGAGAAATTTTATTCATTTGTTCATGACGGCTGTAAAGATCAGATAACGGCAAATTCTCCATACGCTGTGGCGAGGTCACCATGGTCTCTGTTCGAAAATGCAGAAGTTATATTTCCATGCCGCCATCAAAGAACAGGCACACGACAGGTCAGTTCATTTAAGTACATTTTAGTTGCGGTAGAGGGAAGGGCAACGAGTAGGCGAACGACAGATCGAGCAGACTACCGTGTCCATGAACGAAAATTCACCTGGTCCATCTTGAAGGCAAATTATAAATTGCCACACTGTAATGTGCAGGGCCAGTTCTTTAATGACACCATGATATCATTGCAGGACAAGTAAATTTATTCAATGCAAGTTATGCCACGCAAGATGATATTCTAAATGTGTCACGGTGCGCATTTATCTAGCTGTTTATTAACGAATGGAGTTGAAAGTACGAATGATTTCAAAGGTTTCTGACGAGTCTGTTGCTAAGGTGTCTGTTTTAAAGATTAATGAGGTGTCTTTTTTCGAGGCATATAAAATCCCTAGTTTAATTTCCGCCCAAAATACTCTAGTAAAGCCCTGAGCAATTCTTGCCCAAGCGGAGAAGGGGTCACGGTGTTAGGAATTAAAACAAAGAAGGGAATGGCAAGCTATCTCGAAATGGAGAATGATGTTGACACCTTTTTAGGAATAATTTTATCAATATTGATTCTATTCACACATTCTCTCGGAAAGTTTCGGAAAAAATGGTGATTCACATTGAAACAGCATTCCTTGCAATCTTCAGAACATTCAAGTCAGTGAAAAAGGACTAACGCTACTTTGCACAATTGGAATCCATCACCTTGAAGCTGTTTTTCAATTTCATGTGAATTTTCCTTCAAGAAAAGTGAAATAACTTTAAATTTAGCCAATTCAAATAAGCCGAACTATCTTATGACGAGCATTGGACATACAACGGCTGTCCCAGTACATTTACAAAATGAGCATTTTACATGGGATTACCCGGGGGGGATTACATTAGCACGATCAGAATGAGAACGGGTCAGGGTACGTCGGCGCCGCACTGTGTGAAAAGTCTAGGGACGAGTGACTGCCCTTGATCCGGAACACCAATCATGTCGGACTAGTCGCAGAAGTTTGCAGTTTTGTGGAGCGGCGATAGCAGAATACAAACGTTACATGCCTCGATGTGAGTGACAATCAGTGCATTGATTTGAATAGGCACATCTAAGGAGTGAGCGCGCAGTGTGAACGATGTACGGACTGGTTTCCGCACAGGCGGCCCACACACTATTAATAAGCTTATTATTGAGTTTTCTCAGTTTTCTCTATCAGTTCCTCTCCTTTTCTTCATGCTCTGACTGATCGTAGTAAATAAAATAAATGACTACATAGCCTTACCTAGCCTCTTGCCTCTTTATTTATTTTACACCCCATTACAAGGACGTTTATCTCTCATATACACACATCTTGCACTTAATTAGTCAACACAACTAATTATGCTAATCCATGTTTTTATCAGGGATTTTATGGGTTGGTCAACATCGCGAAAGATAGGAAAGGTTACTAAAACTTTTTCATTTACATCTCTATCTTTCCAATGTTGACCAACCCTTGATAAGTCCGCGCATTAGCATAATTAGTTGTGTTGACTAATTAATTACAAGATGTAAGCGTCCTTGTAATGGGTTGTAAAATGAATAAAGAGTCAAGAGGCTTGGTTAGGTTATATAACCATTTATTTTATTTACTCCGATCAATCAGAGCATGAAGACACAGTCCCTCTATCCATAGAGGGACTGTGATGAAGAAAAGGAGAGGGAGTGATAGAGAAAACGGTGAGAAAAACTCAATAATAAGCTTATTAATAGTGTCTGGGCCCCCTGTGGTTTCTGTTGATACCAGGTGCAGTGAAGCCCTTAGACGTTTTCGACGTCAAGGTGTAAAATATCCATGCGCCCACTGCTATTTTAATTTTCGTTAAAATTTGTTTGATGCTGGTTGATAATGGTAAAATTGTTTGAGAATGCTCTGCATGTAACTAAATGTCATATATCGTTAACTGTGAAGAGGCATGTAATAAAATACTATTGCCAGAATAAATGGGTTCATGTGCCCTCGCAGCAGGGACCAATTTGCCCGACGCCAGGAAGGCAAGTTATCACCTGCTCTCGGGCACATAAACCCACGTATTCAGGCAATAATCTATAATGTTATCACTTCCTTATCTGTTTCAAGCAGCAAGCTGTAATTGGGTTAAGGTACTTATGTAATCTGCTGAGCAGTTTTTTCAACATATAATTAAACATACGACCAATACTCAACACGAATTTTCTTCAAATCAAAGCACAGGCTGACCCTGCTTGAGATGGCGTTCAATTGAACGCCATCTCAAAGCACAGGCTGACCCTGTGCCCTGCTTGAGGTGGCGTTCAAATGAACGCCATTTCAAAGCACGGGCTGACCCTGCCTGAGATGGTGTTCAATTTAAGGCCGTCTCGAAGCACAAGCAGGCCATGTCAATGTTGGAGAATGAACATTTCTGATGAACAAATAGGCCACCTTGTGTTATCATTGGTGAATAAAACTGATATGTTTGAGAGGGTGTTTGTACTGTTTCAAAGTAAAAAGTGAGTAGTTAATAAAAGACTACTGTAGGTAACAGCATTTCAAAAAATCAGCAAATCTAAGTGAACTAATCTTTTATTTAAGAAAATTTAATATGTACATGATAACATTATGTAAACACACAAAAATTAGACATTTTGTCTACCCGCATAACACCAGCTTTTCCCAAACATTGTGTGGAGACAATGGTAAAGACCACACAAATCCTGCACATACAGGCAGCAATTTCTTAACTTTTGACTGTTAATTGTTGCAAAGGCTGCCTCCAGAAATTTGATTATTAGTAACTGATCACAAAATAAAACAAATCAATGTTGTAACACATGTAATGTACCGTACACTTTGGCTATAATTCCTCTCTTGTTAAAAGTAACAAACTAGTTTGCAAGTTCCCAGAAGAAATTATTATCAATACACAGCACAGAGTGTTTCCTATTTAAGAATACATGTATTTAAGAATACATGCATCTTTCACCAATGCCAATTACACAACTACTGCTATAGAATCTAGATACATGTGGCAAATTTTGATCATGGAATAGTGAAAAATAAAATTAACAGTTATAAACTAGCGTCCCTATGGCTGATACAGCTTCACTGTGTTACATGTACAGAATAACTAGAATTTGTGATACTTGTGTTGATGATGAAGGTGGAAATCTTTGTTAGCTCATTTCAGGATGGCCTGACAAAAAAAAATAATAGCAAAAATACACATGGAAGATTTCACCATAATTTGAACAAATTATATTAAGATCATTCTTCAGAACATGTTAACCAAAGCTACCAGGTGAGTAGTATATCAAGCATATTTTTTGACCAAAAATGGCTAATATTGCCAGAAAAATACAAAAAGTGTTGATCTTATAACAATTTTAATACATCACATTGAAATAACCCCCAGGAACCTGTATATAAAATGTCAAAGCTATCAGAAAAGCAGTTTTTGAGAAACAATTTTTCAGCAAAAATGGCAAAAATTGCCCCCTGATTACAAAATTTTTAGATTTCATGATTTTTTAATACATAAATAACCCTTAGGAATTTGTTGACAAAATATATCAAGCTATTGAATGAGTAGTACTTAAGTAACAAATTTTGACGAAAAAGTATAAAATTAGCCTTAAAAATACAAATTTGCATATTTCATCACAATTTGAACAAATCTGATTAAAGTCATCCCTGGTTACCTGTACTCCACATTTTAAAGGAATCAGAAGAGTCATTTTGAAGATGCTGGGAATGTAAAAAGGTGACATACTCCAGACAACGAATGCCTGACAACAGACAATCGACATCCATCAGTTTGATTAACTTTGCATCGTTAACAGTGAAGCTTAAAATAGAAGTGAATTGCTGCATGTCATTTTGATTAAACATCAGTCCTTCACTAGAACATAATTGATACTATGTTCCACTATATTCGAGGTGTTGGTATATATACTGTATGCATCAAAATAGTCACCTACATGTACAACTTAGTACAGCAGTACAGAAGTTTATGTTGATATCACCTAGCTGACAATGCACATGTACATACACACTTTCCCAGAGGTTAAGCTTGAAAATTGTAAACTTTCAGAGCAGAATTTATCACCTACTTTCTTTAGCAATATTGCTGCATGTATTAAAAAAAGTCTGATTGCAATGTTGCCTCATTTGATTGCCTTTCTTCCGATTGTCTTCCTTCTGATTATCTGGTGTGCTGGATGTAATGCAGTGTTCAACAATATCCTGCTGGATGCAGTGTCGGTGGACTTATACTCATAGTTCTTCACTTCAACATGTTTTTCAATCTGAAGATCCCGTTCGCATGCTGGACAAAGAACACTTCTACTATCACAGCTGGCTTAAGAGTGCTGAAGTTTTCCATCTCTTATCTTTTCTTCAGTCTGTGTTTTCCCAGAGAAACCTTAAAATGAATATTTAAAATTTCAAATTAGGAGAAAATTCAAAAGTGATAGGAAAAAATGAAATTTGACATTTTACAATTTACTAAAGAACAATAAAATTAAAGATGTAAAGATTTAAAGCTATTATTATCAAAGGGACGCAGTCATCGAAACTGTGTTCAAGGGTCGTATCTGACCCGTACAACCAATGTTAACAGTGTAACTAAGGTATGATGGTGATTGGTGAAAGTTAAAAGTCTGTCATAATCTACAACATCATATAATTTAAAAGTTGCAGCTCACATGATGAGGTACATCTAGATATCTTCAACAAAATACCGGTACATTGTTTGTAAACAAGAAACTCACACAGATGCAGTTTCAACGATGGTTTCCATTGAGCTAAAGATGGTTACTGGAGGGAGGGTCACCATATTTTGTGCAACCATAAGAAGGAAAGATGTGGCTCATTTAGTGCTTCATCCAAAAATATCAAATCATAATACATGAGAGTCTATCTGGCAAATTGTTGACAATTTTCCCCACAAAACATGCCGTATCTGCATGTAAATATATTTGTTTGATAATGTATTTAAATGTACTTTGCTTGAATTGGGAAGTAAAATGTGCATTTGTGTACGAGAAATTGATTTCTGAATTTCATCTAAAAAGCTGGTTCACTACTGTATCCATGGTGTCTATGATGAAACTATGAATATTTTTTTTGCAGTACAAAATTAGATAAATCTGTGCATTTATGTATGCCTGATTATTTACATTATTGTTTTTGATTAGACTAGAGTGGTTACAAGTCCATGGTTGTGCAAGAAATTTGATTTTGGAATTTCACTGAAATGTTGATTCATTGTGCATTGCGGTCAATGATGAAATTATGAATAACTTTTTCCAATACAACATTAGATAAATCAGTGCATTTATGTATGCTTGATTATTTACATTATTGTTCTTGACTAGACTAGAGTGGTTACAGGTCCATGATTGTGCAAGAAATTTGATTTTGGAATTTCACTGAAATGTCAATTCAATATGCATGGCGGTCTATGGTGAAACAATGAATAATTTTTTTTCCAATACAAAACTAGGTAAATCTGTGCATGTATGTGTGCTTGATTATTTATATTAATGTGTTTGATTAAAGTAGAATGGTTACAAGTCCATGGTTGTGCAATAAATTTGATTTTGGAATTTCACCGAAATGTCAATTCACTATGCATGGCGGTCTATGATGAAACTATGAATAATTTTTTTTTCAAATACAAAACTAGGTAAATCTGTGCATGTATGTGTGCTTGATATTTGTATTAATGTTTTTGATTAAACTAGTAAACTAGAGTGGTTGTAAGTCCATGGTTGTGCAAGAACTTTGATTTTGGAATTTCACCGAAATGTTGATTCACTATGCATGGCGGTCTATGGTGAAAGAATGAATAATTTTTTTTCCAATACAAAACTAGTTAAATCTGTGCATGTATGTGTGCTTGATTATTTATATTAATGTTTTTGATGAAAGTAGAGTGGTTGTAAGTCCATGATGGAGCAAGAACTTTGATATTGGAATTTCACTGAAATGTTAATTCACTATGCATGGCGGTCTATGGTGAAACAATGAATAATTTTTTTTCCAATACAAAACTAGGTAAATCTGTGCATGTATGTGTGCTTGATTATTTATATTAATGTTTTTGATTAAACTAGAATGGTTACAAGTCCATGGTTGTGCAATAAATTTGATTTTGGAATTTCACCGAAATGTCAATTCACTATGCATGGCGGTCTATGATGAAACTATGAATAATTTTTTTTCAAATACAAAACTAGGTAAATCTGTGCATGTATGTGTGCTTGATTATTTGTATTAATGTTTTTGATTAAACTAGTAAACTAGAGTGGTTGTAAGTCCATGGTTGTGCAAGAACTTTGATATTGGAATTTCACTGAAATGTTAATTCACTATGCATGGCGGTCTATGATGAAACAATGAATAATTTTTTTTCCAATACAAAACTAGGTAAATCTGTGCATGTATGTGTGCTTGATTATTTATATTAATGTTTTTGATGAAAGTAGAGTGGTTGTAAGTCCATGATTGAGCAAGAAATTTGATTTTGGAATTTCACTGAAATGTCAATTCACTATGCATGGCGGTCTATGATGAAACTATGAAACTATGAATAATTTTTTTTTCAAATACAAAACTAGGTAAATCTGTGCATGTATTATTGCTTGATTATTTATATTAATGTTTTTGATTTAACTAGAGTGGTTGTAAGTCCATGGTTGTGCACTTGAAGAAATTTGATTTTTGAATTTCACTCAAAAGTTGATTTACTGTACATGGTACGTAGCCTATGAGAGAACTATGCACAAGTTTTCCAATATAAAACTGACAATATCTTTGAATTTATGTACATTTGATAATAGATAGCACCTGTTGCATATGTTTTTGCCTCTTGTCTTTTATCAGTTTTAACTGTTCAAGAAGTGTAGGATACCACTTTATCTTCTTTGCTTGTGAAACTTGTGGATAATGTGTACGTATTTTGTTGGTGATTTCCTATTCAGGAAATATCACATGGACAATCAAAGTTTTGGCCATAAAATCAGCGTCTGTCAAAAGTGACCCTCCCCTTGAACTGTTTTCTAAAAAGTGACCTCCCCCAATTGCCCCCCCCCCCTGTAATTTCTGAAGGCTCCCTAATGATGAGTCCCTTATCGTTGGTGATTGTCACTGTGTCAGGTAAAATCATTTCAATGGAGATGCCCTAACCACTGATATAACTGAAAATATAGCTTTTTACGTACATCCTCTCAAACATAACTCCAAAGGGTCCGTTTGGCAGTCCTTTCACCTCTTAACGTTCACGCTACGATCACCTTTTCGCTCTGCATGCTCTGCAAGTGCTGACACCATTTCTCGGGAGCAGCACGGTCACTCCAGCTCCACAACAGTGTTGACAATGACAGACATCAAATTCATCGGCGATATCCAGGTTTCCGTTGCAGTTTCTATGTAGTCCTGCCATTAAATCGTCGGAGTAATGGATGTTCTACATTCGGAATCAGTAACCTTTCCCAACGTAGGAATTAGTGCAGTGGACATAACAAAATCATTCGAATGCCGCGCCGTTTACTTTACACGTTCGACTTGAAACAATGCAAAAGCCTCACAGCTGGGTGACCCGTGACCTTTACTATGTTAATTTGCAAAGACCATCTTACTTGGTGTAAGAGTTGGCGTCTCGCTTAACGAGAAACATATCATTGACTACACCTCCACAACAATCATGAAGACTGTAACATACTACCCAGTATTTTAAACAGTAGGAAAACTTTACGGCATAGTAGAACAACATGTACCTTTAACACAACCGCGCGGCAAGCCCTAGGTGTACCTGTATATTAAAATGGAATATGCCGCCATGAAATGATTGTTCGTGAATTGTTTACAGTTTGTGTAAGACCAGCGACTTCAGTATACAGCAGCGTTCATCAGCGAGAGAGTACACTACCACTAATTTATCTAGACTGCTCGTCGAAGTTGACTGACAGTTGAACTACTGCCCAGTTCATCACATTTATGCCAGGGAGAACATGTCTTGTAGATCTCGTAGCGTGATTGCTGCGAAAACGAGCCCTGCCACTCCTTGACGTGTTCTGCTGGGAGTGGGGGCTGCGATGTGAAGAACTGAAATATCGCACAGGATAGTATTACACATGCACTATGCCGATGCGCACGGAATTTCGAACGGCGCGAATTTGAACGCCAATTTTCGATCTTTACAGAAATAATTTCCATAGACTTGGTCCAAAGCCCATTTAGCATCTATCCATCGGAAGATGTCTAGGTATTCCTCAAGTTTACCTACTTTTAACGGGTTTTTCCAACTGTAACCGGCGATCGCCTTGAAGTCAGCGCCATCTTGAATTTTAGCTGCATGACCCATGACGTCATGCAAGTCTCGCACGTTCCCGTTCTAGTTTATTTGCATTCAGACGTAAACAGACAACACGTGCGCTCGACCATCGTCTTTCACACTTCGCATTGTCGGCAACGTTGTGCGTATTTTCGCAAAAAAACCCCGGAAATGTAAATATTGTAAATAAAAGGAAGTAAAAGAAAAGAAATTGGGAATGAGTTGTGTTTTTGCACTTTTTTATATTTCATTTTTTTTTTAATTTGGAAGGGGGAGGGGCTTGACATGCATATTATGAAAGAGTCTTTTGTTTTATAAATAAACATAATTGTATAAAAATAGTTGTATAAAAATAATTGTATAATGCAGGCGCACATTACAACATCTTAAGTCGTTAATCCTCCTAAAATATTTGGTTTCTCAAACATTACCGTACCAAGACCCACTGCAATTTGCTTACCGCCAACACAGGAGTACGGAAGACGCAGTTCTCTGTCTTCTACATACCCTCACACAACACCTTGATACTTCCAATGCATCTGTTCGAATTTTATTTGTGGACTTCTCAAATGCATTTAATACTATTTCCCAAACTTATTAATCAGAAAATTGAAAAACATGTCAGTAAACAGGCAGTTAATTTATTGGGTTGCAGAATTTTTGGTTGGGAGACCACAGTTTGTCAAGGTAAATTCAATACGATCGCATGTGCGATTGACAAATACCGGCTCGCCTCAAGGCTCGGTTATATCACCGTCATTATTTACCATATTTACATCTGATTGTTCCACCATACATGCGGACAGTAATGATAAGCTTTACAAATTTACTGACGACAAGTCTTTAATTGGCCTCATTACAGCAGATCAGGACACAATCTATAAGCAAGAAGTGGACAGACTGGTTACATGGTGTGATGATAATAACTTAAGCTTGTTTTTGAATGTAAAGAAAACAAAAGAAATGATAATTGATTTCAGGAAAAACAAAATCAGTCCACCTCCGTTAAAAATCAAAGGTGAGGAGGTTGGAAGGGTAAATAGTTATAGATATCTTGGGATCCTTCTTACAAACATGGTTTCTTGGGATAATAATAATAATAATAATAATAATAATGATAATTTTATTGTCATATATATACGCTATTGCACATACAATGAAATACATCTTGGTTTTGCGAAAATAAAAGGACAGACAGTGAGATAAAAAAAAAACAGGGAATAAAAGAGCAATACACAAAATAAAACAAACAGAATTAAAAATAAACATGTTAGAATAAAAGCGCCGACTTCAGAAGTACAAGTGTAGGAACTATGAGAGACGAGATGTGTGAGCTCTCACAGTACTCGATTTACATTCATTTAACATGCGAATTGCTGTAGGGTAAAAACTGTTTAGGGACCGATTAGAACTTGACTTGAGTGAACGGTAACGTTCACCAGAACGCATAAGTTGAAACAAATTGTGTGCAGGGTGGTACTGATCATTGACAATGGAGACAGACTTTTTGAGAACACGGTCCTCGTAAAGACTGTCTAGCGATGGAAGATTACAATCAATAATTTTACTGGCGGTACTGACGATCCGGTTGAGTCGTTTCCGTTCATGGATGACCATGTGAATATGTTAAACCGTAAATGTCAGCAAAGATTGTATTTTCCGCGTAAGTTGCATAGATTTGGTGTATCCGGGAACATTTTGCATATGATTTACAGATCAACGGTTGAGTCAATCATCTGTTATTGTATTTCTTGCTGGGGCGGCAGTATTTCCTCTTCTAATAAAGTTCAGATAAATCGTATCATCAAAGCTGCTAGGAATATTCTAGGCGTACAATTGTATAGTTTTGATGACTTGTATATGAAATCAGTGAAAAACAAATCTACAACTATATTGTCTGACAAAACGCATCAACTGAATAGTAATTTCACTAAAATGAGGTCTGCAGCTGGTACCAGATACTATTCAGTAAAGGTGCCGCACAAACAGGTTTAGAAATACTTTTGTACCCTCAGCAGTGAGAATTCTAAACCAATTTTCTAACACGTAAAAAAAACAAAAACAAAAACAAACTCATTAATGGCTACTGTTAGAATTATTTTAAATTGTACTGTTGATGATCGACAAGTGCTTTGTCTGTTATTTGGAACTGTGCTTTTTAATCTGTGTGATCTCTTTGTATTTTATCTATTGTGGAATATTTCTTTTTAGACTGTGTACACCACAACACATTTCAATTTTTTTATATTGGATTAATAAAGGATATAATAATAATAAGTGGTCCTTCATTTGAAATTTAGTAAGGAGTTAGGGTGTTGGTTCAGTTCAAGTTCAGAAACATTATGGAGGCCAAATGTATGAACTATGGAGAAGCCTTTGAGGAGAGAGCAAAAGGTTACAGACGAGTCTCCATTGGAAGGCAGATTCATAAAACAGAAAATGTGAAAGATGTAAAGGAAAATAAGGGCAACTCCACACATCAGCTCTACCAAGATTGTTTGATATTACGATATGGTGAATAAAAGGATCATTGCATTTATTTTGTGTTACATGTGATGGAGAACATCATGATCTATAATGTAAAATTTCTCAGGGGAATTTAACATAATTTGCATGATGGATAATAGTTGGACAAGTTTAGTGTCATTCAACAATTTATTTTATTTATAAACACATATTACATATTTTATTTTTATTCACAAGTTTTGAAGTTAAAAGTAATTTGCTTTCTATTCATTCACTTTTTACCACGCGAAAATTCGCATAACGTAGCCGACAACGCTGAGACAGCAATACTAGTCAGCGCACGTATTGTTTGTTGATATCTGAATGCAAATGAAGTACGAACGGGAACTTGCGAGACTTGCATGACGTCATGGGTCAAGCAGCTTTAAATTCAAGATGGCGGTTATTTCAAGGCGATCGTCGGTCTTGCTGCGAAAAATCCATTAGGAGGAGAGAAAAATTACAAATACCGAGTAACTATTGAGCGGGTAGGTTATATGAACACCGGACAAGGTCCTTTTTGAAAAGTTATGTCACATTTGTGTCTTTGAAAATTTCTGGCGAAGGCCGTATCCTGTGCGAATTTTGCGTGTTACACATCGTAGCCCTACCACTCCAATGACCAAGCTACCCGAGTGGCAGAGGCTACGGATTCGCAGCAAGTAGCGTGATAAATGCGCAAAGACGGGTTCCAGCGCTGACCGATCAGCCACACATCGGAGCAATGAGGACGGGTTAAGCTCATTACATAACACATTGGCTCGACTTTTGAGGTGCGGAATGGAATGTAAACATCCATGGGAATATTGACGCTGTTTATCCAGCAAGTTTGGCCAAATCTTTTCAATGATTCCTCAGCCTGTGAGCTTTACCAAGAAATGCTTGTGAATGCACTAGCTGGCGAGCGAAACTTGAATGAAGGTAATGTTATATTTTGTTTAACCTATTGTTAAACCATTGTTTACAAATCCAAGCCCCTCTGATTGTGGGAAAAAGGGCTGCAGTCTGTATACAGTGGGAGGGGGGTATGTCAATATACTGGCCATTAGAAAACCATTTATGCGACCAAACAGAACTTTAAAATGTGAGCCATATTTTTATAACATTGTAGAAAAATCACTTGATTGTTTTTCTCAGCTGTAATCATGATTTGTAAATCATTCCTTGTGTGACAAGAACAGTAGAGGTTGAGATAGAGAATTAATCACTACATCATCAACTCTGTATTTGATCCATCAGCATACTGTATTTGCCATACAAACTGTGAAGTTTGAGCTTAAATGATCTCAGGAGAGACAAACTGTCCAGTTATTATCAGGATCTACCAAAAACCTCCCCTGGGCATAATTCACAAAAGAAGCCCATCTTTATATTCATCATGGATGCAGTGTCATCTTCAACAAAAGTAAATATTAAGAAAATTGAGTAACAAACGAGTAAAAAAATCACCCATATGTTCATTTATCTGCACAAGATTGTATTTTTTACGAGCATCTTATTAATTATTTGTTCTAGCAAGATCTCTGCCACAGATGGAAATGCTTGGGATGCATCTTTCTGTATAACTTATACTTATTTTGGCATAGAAAGATAGGAAATGATGTCAGAGAGTTTATATGACATACATGTAAAGTCAGTGGTGGCTAGCATAGAGTAGATATTTCATAAATGTGAGTGGAACTTTGTCATTTCTCATACCATACATGTATACTGTAATTATTAATTTTATAGACAACAGTCCAACTCTATCTGTGATGTAATAATAAACTACTGGTATATCATGTAAGTGTTCAGTGAGGGACAATGATTTAGACATATGACTCCTGTAAAATTTTCTTTTTCAGGATTTTGACACAGAGATGATGTATTGGAGACTTATTACCTGTAAGAAAAGACCACCAGTCCACCAGCCTTTCATTAACCCTTAAAATGTAAGTGTGATCATCTGACAAAGATCAAATCTGTCCAACATTCTCTCTCTTTCCAGTAATAAGACTGTGTTCACAAACACCTCAGGACGGGAATGGCGGGGACTTGAAAACAGTTATTTGTACTACGTGCAGAGGAGGAACTTAAAACATTTCTGAATATCAAATTCCTTTCCAAATATGTTATAGCACTTTCATTTCCTGCCATTTAATTTTCAGCACACCCTTTGGGCACTGTGAGTGATTAAAGCATAATAATGCACTTTTCATGCACATGTAATATTTAATTTTTGCTAACTGGAGACCACTAAAACTAATGGTATATGTATGTGTTATTACATTTGGATCATCAATTAAGCTCACAGTTTTAATCATTATGAAAGCCAAGTCAGAATATTGTTTATTTCTACACAAAATTTAGCTTATTGGACAATTTCACAATCGTCATGAAAGCTAAACCAATAATATTTTTCTGCTTAAAATTTTCCAATTTTTTACTTCCCATTTGCCATACACATGGCAGCTGGGAGGTTGTTTGCAATCATGAATGGCATCAAAATATCTGCATGTGATATGTCTGACCAGACATTGTATGTCCGTACAGTGTTTGTATGTCTGTCTATCTGTCTGTCCAGATCAAAAACTTCCAAACCTCTGCTTATGTTGAGCTGATTTTTGAGTAGTCATGCCATGTGTGATGTACGGTAGATGTGCCGTTGTTTAAATGAACCTCATCATTGAAATGATGGCAAAATTCTCATATTTGTTTTTTTGTGGCAATATTTTCCACTTTTTGATCAAACTATCTTCTTCTTTGAAAGTGTTTATCCCATTTCTTACAAATTAGGTGCCCAGGTCATTATGAGATGAAGTACTTCATATATGCTTCAGTATAAGAATGATTTGCAGTCGAATTTTCTTAGCAATCATTCTGTAGGATTACAATGTTGCTGTATGTGTTTGCTAGCACTGAGTATTTTTATAAAATGGAAGTGCAGTGTCATCAACAGTTTTTGTTGTATTTTTCATGACATATCATTACATGTTGTTTTTTTCAAAGTCAATATCATGACCGTTGTTTATCTTTTCTGATCACAGCTTCTGGCCAAAAGAAGTCACCAATGACAACACATACAGACAGAAAAAACAATGTAGACATTTTGTCAACAAAAGGATAAGAGATAGACACCTTGGAAGCATTTACCATTGTGGTCTTGTGGTCTGTGTAAGTCACATGCACAGAAACTACGTGTAGTTGAGAAGTGAACATCAAATCTACGGCGATATTTTTTCCTATGATAAGCCCAAGACCTAAAGTATGTAGACCTGGAAACTGGACATGTTTAACAACCACGTGCTGAGCAATGAAACTTCATCGGATGAATGATCTGGTGGAATCAAAGTAAACATGTACTCAGAGACTGTAGTGACAGTGATGTAACGGGATGTAATGGAGGAATTCTTCTTGTATTACTGACAAAAGTTTGTTAATTTTCTTTCTGTACATTTCTTAAATTAGATTAAGTTGTATAAGTTGTATACAATTGAGCTTGTCATTTTCTTGTGGCACATGTAGCCAATGCAGCTGCCCTTCTCACTGTCTGCTCTCTTATTCGGTAGTTTAGTGAAACAGCAACACTACACAGCAAAACTTCCATTCAGAAAGGCATGTCCAGGGCTAGCAGAAAACAAGCCTAATGCCAGTCTTAAGCTTGTTTAAGGCTAGCCTAAAGCAAGCCCAAAGCATACCCAGCTTGACAGCAAAGTCTGCATGTCTCATTCTCACCTTGTCTGGGGCCATTGAGTCTAAAGGTGATAACTATCATTGCCACTGAATTACATGTGTGATTTCCTGCACATTGTAGAGATAATGTAGTGTTGAAAGCTACTCTGTGGGTCTCAGACTTAGTTTGGGCTTGTTTTTGGCTTATCT
Source organism: Ptychodera flava (assembly GCF_041260155.1). NCBI lineage: Eukaryota > Metazoa > Hemichordata > Enteropneusta > Ptychoderidae > Ptychodera > Ptychodera flava. The sequence continues at coordinate 4,816,787 of NC_091949.1, forward strand.
AAGTCATGCCCAAAGCAGGACTTAATTGAACACAAGTTTTGCTGTGTACTGTATCAGGTGTTTGTGTATTCAGTAAAATTCACTTGTTTGGAAAGGTATTGGTCATTTCTTAACAAGTACAAGGCCCTGTGTCCTAGAATTATTCCTGTCATTTGCTATTGAAAATTGTAACACATACAATTTCATATTTCTATGCTTTGACCATGACAACATCAGATATCAATAAATTTTCCTGGACACAGTGCACAATTGAACATCATTTCTACAGGGTTTGAGACGGTGTTCAATTGAACGCCATCTCAAAGAATGCTTGAGATGGTGTTCAATGGAACGCCTTCTCAAAGAATGCTTGAGATGGCGTTCAATTGAACGCCATCTCAAAGAATGCTTGAGATGGCGTTCAATTGAACGCCGTCTCAAACATTCTTTGAGATGGCGTTGAACGCCATCTCAAAGAATGCTTGAGATGGCGTTTAATGGAACGCCGTCTCAAATAATGCTTGAGATGGCGTTCAATTGAATGCTTGAGATGGCGTTCAATGGAACGCCGTCTCAAAGAATGCTTGAGATGGCGTTCAATTGAACGCCGTCTCAAGCATTCTTTGAGATGGGGTTCAATTGAACGCCATCTCAAGCATTCTTTGAGACGGCGTTCTATTGAACGCCGTCTCAAATATCAATTGCCTGTTTTATTCTTCCAAAAATGTAATTATTTTTTATGACAGAGGTAATAATGCCAGACTGATAATAATATGCTGCGCAAATTCCAAAAAAGATTTATTTTTGAGAAAGCCAATGCAAAGTTACTTTTTTGCCTGTAAAATATCTCAGTTCAATTTTCTTGTTGTAAATCTGTATTATTTTATTCATTAATTGTTGAATAAAAATGATAGTCAATAAAAATGTGTTTTTGTACTGTCAATTTTTGGGTTTCACTTTTGCAAGTATGTCTTACATCTGAATTTATTTGATGAAATTATAAGTTATTTGGACATATATAAAAATGCGATTTTTGAACTTGCAAATTTTAAAATATATTACATGGACGGAATGGAAATTTTGAATTGTGATTTTTAAGTCAATCATTATGAAGAACCTTCAAACAGCAGAATTTTGCAAACTAAAGAATTATGCAGAAAATTTTAGCAGCCTGAAATTATAAACCATAAACTCAAACTTTTGATAACGAAATTTTGCAAAATAGTGGTCAATTACAGTGAAACTAACAAATTTATCATGTAAATATCAGAAAACCTCAAGATCAGAAAATCCCAAATTAGATCAGAAGGTGTTAAAAACAAAACATATACGCAACAGTAATAATCAGGGGATTAGTCCACAATTTTTACCATACCAATGAACATTGAACACAAAACACCAACCAAAATTTAATAGCCAATATTTGGAGCTATTTCCCCTTGTTTTGAAAGAACAATATTTGCCGAAACCCCTTTAAAGGCCATCAAGAAAGAGGTATTTTCTGGAAATAACTACCGTTCCAAATGTAACGGTAACTACATTTAGTCTCGTATTCATTAGTAAGTGGCAACAAAGTGACTTACATAGTGTACTTACTGAGGCTCGAAACAGAACATGATATGTAACAGCAATAAAGAGTAATTATCATAGGATACATACTTCAACAACTCTCAACGGATTTTGTAAGGATGAATACTCGCGTAACGCATTTTTACAGTGGCAGATGCGAGGTAATGCTCATTGGTATAATTTGCATAAATATATACCAATAAACGTCACATCTTGCACAAAGAGATGCATTTTGTGACTGTTTAAACATATTTGACATATTCTAGTTAAAACACAATGTGTGTTCTTGGTCATACCCGTTAGAAATAGGGAAGGTAATTAGGTGCATTTTACAACTCTCGAAGAAAGACTCCATATGTGTTTAATGTGGTCATGATGATCTGGAACATTATGCTCAATTACACCGACAACACTGTAGTCAATATCTAGTTGACATTGTTGTAAAAACTAACATTTTATGGCACTCCATTTAACATCATCAAAACCCTTGTTAACTTGATTGATCGAAAGCACTTGTTTCCTTGAATCGCTTTCTTGGTCCTTCTTTAAATGTAAAGATTTTAAAGTCGATCACTCCAAGGCGTGAACCAGAATAGACACGGTTCTTTAAAACATACATACATACACACAGACATGTAAATGAGATGCAAATGAAATGATTAACCTTATACGATACGCTCCTTTGGTATACCAAATGAGAGATAAAAATAATTGTAATTTCTTCCCAATAATTCTGTTAACGTTAAATGTATATCAATTAAAGATCAGACATGAATTAAAATTCATTAAGTTTGATGTTCATCAATTCGACTAATTTTGCAAAAACCTAGAGTGATAATATATCGGCATCGATATAATGTACAAGCTTTGGCATAGGTCATTGTTTTTGTACCAGATAACTGTAAGATAGTACGCGCCTCGAAAGTTTAAATATTTATATGCTCAAACTTCCTCAATGAAACTGCCAAACAAGCTCTTACTAAATGAAGAATATAAATCAGAGGTCATCGAGTAAAGTGCTGTATCAGAGAAAAGATTTAATATTTACAGATATTCGAAATTCAAACCGACTGCCCTCCCTTCGATTTCCGAAAAACTAAGAGGCTGAACATTATTCTTACTCCATGGGCTTAAAAATGAGCCCCCACGAGCGTTAGACCAAAACCATATTGTAAAATTTTGACAGTCGGATATCTGCGCCCGTGGTGCATTCTATTTTAAACGTCATTTCTCGCTGGATTATTGCAACATGCATTTTGTATCTTGATAACAACGAGAACTTCACTAATCAATAAGTGGGCTATCGGAAAAGCATATGAGTAAACATACTATAACGTTGTCGTCCACGTTGATATTGATTACTTATTAAGTTTTAAATGAGTATTTGAAGGTTACAAAAAAATTCGTAAGGATAGCTAAGAGGGACCGTGCTAATGTAAGTGGAAATGATAATGGAAAGCTATGATACCGGAAAAACACGCAGACAGAATACAAAAATATGTATAGTTCAACGCCTAAATATCACGATAAACTTGTACATTTCTGTATACAGCATCCAGATTGCTTCCTGGAGTCATACCAGATGTCACTGATGATATAAAACACAGTGTCAGAAATTGGCATGACAGAAAAAACGAGTATTGTCTGTCTTTGTTATTGGTTAAACAGTCACGATGAAGCTTCTTCCAATCGACAGAGAGACGAAATGGCGCCTGGTATGTACAGAACAAGCTGTCTCACGTCCCCAGTGCGCTGGGAGTGTGAGAACACAGTGTGAGAACAATTTGTTCTCACACTCTGTATTGTTGCGCGACCGAACACCTCGTATGTGAAACGTATGTTGATTGGTCAATTCTGCTCAGCGCCTAGTTCTCTGTACGAATTATTTGACGAATAGAACATCGCGTAATGTACAACTGGCACTATAGAATAGTATAGGGGACAGACGACTGAACCGCAGAGTGAACAGGTTGTTCTAGATTTGAGTACGGTCAGCGCGGCGTCGGCAACAAATACACGGAGGATGACCGCTTTTATGTTGTAACGGGAGAATTCAGGCCATTACAAACCTATCGGCTATTTTCGCTCGTCGACATATTTTCTGGAGAAGAACTGACTTGACAGCGATACAGTTAGCGAAAGACTTCGATGAGCGAGCCATTTGCACACGAGGCTGTAGCAGACGACAGCTTTCACGCAACGTCATCAACAGATGGCCACCAGAGCTGTTTCGCAACATTTTCCTCAGATGACCTGGAGAATTTTGTGGCTGACCAACAAAACAAAATTGCCATATCAGTAATATACATGTTAACGTGTTTGATATGCTCATCAATGAACGGAACTTCATTTTTCTTTGCGGAATGATACAAATGAAACAAGTGCAATCGTGTGCTGGATTTTGATAGTATAAACCTACCACAATAAAATGCAATTTTCTAAAGATATTGGAGGGACGTGAGAAAAATAATCCCACACCCCAATGGGTTGGGATGGAATGTCTCACACTCGTTGGGGAATTCTGTCTCACACTCGCCTTCGGCTCGTGTGAGACAGAATTCCCCAACTCGTGTGAGACATTCCATCCCAACCCGTTGGGGTGTGGGATTCTATTAATGATCAAACACAGTTGCAAAAACCGATACTGAGGGCAAATCATAGGCAGCAAGACATTTATTGAGATGACTAGTGCAATCAGCCAAGAGCATACTGACTGTACAGATCTCAAAAGCACTGGATAAATAGCAAACGATCACAAGCTCTCGAAGAAGGCAAATCGAAGGCAGCATGGGTCTTGAAAGTGAAAAGACTTTCGCTCGAACTTTCCTCAATGAAAGTTTTAACCATTCTCTTACAAATGACAAATCAAGAATAAATATCGAGGGTTACCGTGCAAAGTTTTGTACTACAAAAATAAATTACACATTTATCAAAATGCAAAATGGTCACTGTCCCTGTGTTAACTCTATGGGGAATTTTTTTTTCACTTTCGGAAAATTTAGACGCTGAAAATTTTCTAATCGAAAAACCTTTAAAATGTGCCTCCATAGCATTATTGATGAGTAAATTGTACACACAATACACAGTATTAAAAACATCAGAGTCCAAATATCTGTTCCCAAGGCGTATTCTTCCTCAAGTTCAACAATGTACCTAAGAAGTCCTATCAAAGTCAGTACATTCATAAGGCCAACTCACAGAATTTCATTAAATTCATTGCGTAATATGGTAATGGTTAAAAGTTCAAATGAGCTAAATTCTGTAAGAAATTGCAATCAGACATTTTGAATGGTAAGACCGTAGAACAGTATGAGTCCCCTCCACGGTTACATTACATTTATGGACGCGTAATTCTTAAGCTTTAGCACAAAGTCATTAATTATGTAGACCATACACACCAAAAGCTGATCAAAGTTAGATCTTCCCATGATCATGCCATGTACAAAACAGACGACAAAATGTACAAAATGTACAAAATTGTAGGATATTTTAGTTTTGAAGTTACGTATGGAGCAACAAAGTCCATCGCCTTACAGACAGACAGAGAGACAGACAGACAGATGGATAGCAATAAATTCCATCGACAGACAGACAGACAGAAGACGGACATACAGATGAATGGACAGAATGACACACACATGCACACATACACATGCGCACATACACGGACTTCGTGACGACATTGGTTACCATTTGGACCAACAGCCCACGGCGCTCCTTTAAAGGTGTATTCGGACATGTGTATTGACAAATAGTCTGTGACTACATTGTTCAACGCAAAAATTAGCATGCAGTAGATTCTACAACTTTTAGACGATGATCACAATGGTGACAATTACTTTAGTGAAGCTAAAAATATAAGACCATATATCTGCATTTGAGTCGAAATACAAAATGTTAGGGTCAGTGGTGTTTTAATACAGCATGTCATAAAGTTACCAACATTTATCAACCACGTGACACAGAACATTTTTAGACCGTAAAAAACAAAAAACAGTGACAAAAACTTTAATGAGTACCGGGTTTACTTTGTCGATGAAAAAGCCGTTTCTCACAACCTTTGCCAATCTATGGCAAGTCCTGATTGTCAATTAAGGTTTCTTCTCTATTAAAACTAAACATTTCCTTTATATATGGGAATTGATCTTCACATTTATGACTAATTTCTTTAAACCTAGAAGTCATTTTTATATGTTAGTATGCTAATATCTTTGCTGCGATAACTTACGATAACTAGCGAAAACAGACTCTTAAACCTGCGCATAGCACCAGCTGTTTTCAGTAGATTTCTTCTCAAATACGTTCTCATTCTTTACGTAACGCTGAAAGTGAGTATGACTCGTCCCGTAGGATAGGATAATAAATACCAAGTAAGTTGCCGCTTTCTCCCGAATTCACGTTTGTAATGAGCGGCAAGTGTGTTTTGCTTCACTATAACCGTTGGGAAACCACCAGTACTCTGGTTTTGAGAGTATATCGGAAGGATCTCTGTTAAAAATTATGATAAAGTTATTGTCAAACCAATAGAACGTGTCCACCCACAGATAGCGGATAAGTTCAAAGGTATTAAATTTTCTTAACGAAAAGTAAAAAATTATGAATGGTTAGAATGGCCTTTGCCCGGGTATTATGTTTCAATTAATAACAATACTGATATTCGAGATTCGAAGTGTTTGAAATTCCCGATCAGGCAAGACAGATTGATTTTAAATTGTGACCAGCGAATGAAGAAATTGAATGGGTATCTAATCGGCCTTTTATCTGCATTTATAAGGGAAATGTCTTCGAATAATGTACTTTCAAATATTCCTTAACCACATGCCTGTGTTTCAGCCACTGACAAGGGTTGCTGAACACGTAAGATATAATAAAATTGACACTTCCATCTTCACTTAGGTGCTGTTCCATCCACAGTCAGCATTCCGTCTCTCGAATTTACTTAAGCAGAGTAACCATTAATTAAACAGGTGAGGTCTTTATAATAGATCAGAAGGTAATGGCCAATCCTTCTAGGTTGTTCCCTTCATAACGAGTACTCCCTCCAGGAACTAACATAGGCAGTATTCACTTTGTACAAGTGTACACAAAGACACCACATTGGCTGTATCAGGATTGCAGCAGCAACTCTGAAGAATTACGCAAAATACAATCTTGCTAATTTTGCCTCAGAGTGATCAAATGGATCATCCATACCAAATTTCAAACACATCTCATATGATCACGTTCTTAGGAGGCGATTTGTATCAAACTGGCAAAAATTGCCCGAAAAACACAATTTACAACGCCTTGCACGTTTTCAGTCTGAGGCAATTGGTTCTCAAGAAATTTGAGTGAGCACATACAGACAGACAGACAGACAGACAGACAGACAGACATACAGACATACATACATACATACATACATACATACATGCATACACATACAGACAGACAGACAGACAGACAGACAGACAGACATACAGACATACATACATACATACATACATACATACATACATACATACATACATACATACATAAGACTTACGGAGATAAAGCTTGCTGATTGGTCGTCCATTAAACGACCATTTGCTTGGTCCCATGCTTTTGTCTCTGTTGAAAAATGAAACCTCGTTCGATGAATTTTTCGTAGTTACATGAGTTTGGACGTAAAGGACATTGGCTATACATACATCCGTTGACCAACGTTCAAAAAGAAGGAATTTGATCTGCGGTCTGTGGTCTGTACTATTTAGTCCGATATACCCAAGTTCTTTGACAGGCAAAGGAAAGCTGACAATTTTTTAGGCAAATGCCATGTTCAAATCAAACATCAAACGAACATCTTTGTAAAGCTGACTATAGGAAGGTACGAACGGATACCAGTGACGGTGTCTTAATTTTACGATATTTCATGCACGAATCAACATGATTTTTCAGATTATCGGCAATTGAATATTTCGGACAGCCTGTGACTTTGTTGAACCTTTAAACAACGAATAACATAACGTGACATGGCTTCTGATAGCAGCCTAGCCTAGCATAACCTTTAACTGATAAGCGGACACTCGAATCCACACGAACCACGTCAAGAAATTGAGGTAACTGTAATGTCTGTATCCTATTCAGGTGGAATGTCACATGTATTTTCTTACCTTCGGAACACTGTATGTCCGTTTTACTATTGTGAGCTTCCTGGAGCCAGGCAAAAAGGAGATCTCAGGTTGTCCTGTAGCTCAGGTTTCATACGCATGCGCATACATATCAATTAACGAATTAATTAGCGGTCATGAAAGATATTAAAGTACGGTACGGGAAAACAGCAGATCACAAACACTGGGTGAGAGGAGATTAAAACAACAGACGTTTCGGGTTCGACCCTTCGTCGGTCTCGTCAGTGACGTCATTTCGTAAGTGACGAAGAATCGAACCCGGAACATCTGTTGCTTTAATCTTCTGACATACAGTGTTTTTTATCCCCCGTTTTCCGGTACCGTAGTTAATCTCCTTCACACTCGCACTTGTGTTATTCTTACAGCTTTTTATTAAGATTTGTAGAGTTTTTATTTCGCGCTCATGAAGGCGTTCACATCGAAAAATAAAATAATATCGTAATAGACATCATTTATAAGATAAAGACTTAGACATTTACGAGATCTCTGTTATCCTGTAACTCAGGTTTTAGTACTCATGCGCATACATATCAATTTTAAAGTAAGTAATTCGTGCCTTTGAAGGCGTTCACATCGAAAAATAAAAAAATCGTAAATGTGTATAACAATGTTTGCACCCACGAAATGTATTAAAAAGAATTCGTACTGCTATCAATTATTAGATATTGAGAGAAAATAGTTTCTTTCCCAATGTAATGGTGAGTCAAATCCACCAAGACAGAATTTGAAGTCAACGACATGTGGTTGGTTGCAACAACGATAAAATACATAGTGCACTTTCTAAGGTTAAAAACGTAATATAATTGTGAAACATTGACAGTTTGAAATTATCAGTTAAGATACATACTTCAGCAACATTCAATAGACTTCTTATAGACTACTACTCTTATGTTTTTTATTATTGAGGTGCCCACGATCACAAAAACGGGCTGACAAGTATCACGTGACTGGCTATCGAGTAGTACTAGTACCAAAGTCATGTGAGATCTCATGACGAGAGGGAAATATAGTCTTTTTTGCTAAGAAATCTGTAAATAGCACCATATATCGTGTTGTCCATGCCAGTTATACAATTTAGTTGAACAACAGTCGGGAAAATAGGTACATGTTAAATTACGAGATACGCGATATCTCTTTACGGTGTTAATTTACGTATTCGTGCGTTAGGTGCCTGCTACTGGTGATTTTGACTTGAAATGCGACTTATCAACCCCGAGTGTTCTACAATCTGTTCTTCTCCACGTTTTCAAGTGCAGTGTAAGGAGAATACATAATTATCGACGATAATACGATATTTTCGGCGTTTTGAGCGCCGCTGTTCTCAGGCAGTTGATTTCTTGGGTGAAGTCCTTCATTGCACGGTTGAATGAATATGTCTTGTCTCATCATTGTCATCATAGTTTCTTTCTCTGGTGACGGGATAACAGTCATCGAGCTCACAAGGGTAGCCATTTCCAAGCCAACGTGGAGTATACGTGCCCTTTTCCTTTTCTTTACTGTGGAATCTGGTGGTAAAAGAGAAATCAAGGGATTTGTGTCGTGGAAAATATCAAGGACGATGCGAATAGTTTGATTTCTTCAATTTTTTCCGGCTCGCAGCGGAACCGAATTAAAGTCTGTAATTAATCAAAACGATTGCTTTTCTAAATTGGGGAAAATTCTTTCTTTGGGCCAGAAAGAAGAATTAAAATGTTCCTTGAAATCGCCGAATCTTCTTTTGCTTAATTTGAATTTATTTTTAACACGATTGGAAATATTTTGGGATAATAGGATATTGTAGTAATATTGGTTTATTCAGTAAATTTAAGCTCATCTACTCTTCTGTTTTGCAATTCACATGTTTTTAAGGGTAATCTGTAATATTGTAACTTTCAGCTATAGGGTACCCGACACTTTTGATAAATTTGCACAATAAATAGATTTCTACCATTTCAAAATGACAGATCCTATTGTTTTCTTTGAAATTGTCATTATTGTTTTGTCCATTCCCAAGTTTTGGTAATTTGAGAAAATAGAGGGTCATGTCCAAGGTGGCCCTGAAAAATAGAGGGTCATGTCCAAGGTGGCCTTGAAAAATAGAGGGTCATATTCAAGGTGGCCTTGAAAAATAGAGGGTCATGTCCAAGGTGGCCCTGAAAAATAGAGGGTCATGTCCAAGGTGGCCTTGAAAAATAGAGGGTCATGTTCAAGGTGGCCTTGAAAAATAGAGGGTCATGTCCAAGGTGGCCCTGAAAAATAGAGGGTCATGTCCAAGGTGGCCTTGAAAATATAAGGTAGTGTTATCATGTACAATTTTTAGACATTTTCAACTTTTCAATTTTAAAATATCTTTTTTATACAAATATTTCACCATCTACTTGAACTCCTTGTATTTTTTAAGTAGATAGAATAAAAAAATACAATTTTAACTATTTTACTTTGCCTTATTGAGGTACTAACTTCAAAAGTATGAAATGCCTTAGTTTCCTGAACATCTACCACACAATGAAAATGACAGTTTAGCAAAATAGGAGAGTTTACAATGTACTATCAGCAGTCAAACAAAGTTGTGGTTATAACTGTTCTAAAAATGGCAATTTGACAACCGTGATATATCAAAAACAGGTAAAGGATCAAAATTTGTAAGATTCAAAACATTCTGCAGAATTATATGATAAGTACAGTTTGCAAAATTTGTGTTATTTCACTGTTATTTGCAAAAAAAAGCAAATTTGACTAGATTTAGTAAAAAGCAGTTAACTTAACTTTGTTGCCAAGAAGATTGAACAAAATTAAGAAATTTACCTTAGTCTGTAGAAACAAATTATGGTCTGGTGCCTTATTTTTCAATAATTTTTGAAAAAACTTTTCAAATCCTATAACCCAAAATATTTCCAATCGTGTTTTTTTAAAAAGTGCAAATGTTAGACCCGACCTTTATTGCATTTGTGTTGCTTTCAAAGCATTTGTTATGCACATTTTACAGCTTGTATTTATTCTGGGAGTATGTGGAAAAGCTAAGAATTTGTATTCAGAATGCCATTATGATTGAACAATCAAGACCCCGGTCATCAGTACTACTTGGGAGATTTTGCCAGTTCGTAAAAAAAAATCCATCTTAGGAATAATAAATCTACTTTTTTCCCTGGCCTTGATGTCAAAGTTTGTTTCACAACCACGTATGACATATATTCGCATATCATTCCATGTTTGCATTTTTCGATACAATGATGAACCATTATAACACGCCATCAACTTTTTCAGTCGAAGGCATTTTTCATTTGTCAACTGGGGCCATCTGCTTTATTATTAAAATTCGACATACATGACGTTTTAAACCAATGAATGAGCCTCAAAAATTCGCGCCAAAAGCACGGTAGCTGCTATAGATTTAAAGGTATACAGTCACCTGTAATCTAAATATGCCCATATATGGTCAAAGGGGCGTTCCTTGGTATTCAAAATGCCCATGTGAGGGCGCTGTTTTTAAAAAGCGGCCACCCGCTTAAAATCTGTGATTGGTTAGATTTTGTCTTTCCATGGTAACTGTGGCAAAATTGGAACAAGTGACAGCATATCTTAAGTGGCATGCAAGAATACACAGCATAATACCATTTAGCATATTCAAAGGTCCTTTGACAATATTTTCAAGGCTGATAAATTAATTTAGTGTATGTTCATACATACAAATCCCCTGCACAGATACACGGACATGCAACAATGCATACCATGCACAGATAATACTGTCTTATCAGTCGACCGAGGAACACGTTAAGTTCAGGTACAGTGGACATCCAGACATAGTAATTTCAAGAAAGCAAACTAGTTGGTGTGTTGACAAATACTGTTATGACTCTAACATGGTAATCTGGGATATGACATGTGCTGTTCCATCCACAGTCAGCATTCCGTCTCTCGACTTTACGTAAGCAGAGTAACCATTAATTAAACAGGTGAGGTCTTTAAATAGATCAGAAGGTAATGGCTAATTCTTCTAGGTTGTTCCCTACATCACGAGTACTCCCTCCAGGGATTAACATAAGCAGTATTCATTTTGTACAACTGTACATAGAGACACCGCATTGGTTGTATCAGGATTGCAGCTGCAACTCTGAAGAATTACGCACAAACTTTTGCTAATTTTGCCTCAAAGTGATCAAATGGATCATCCATACCAAATTTCAAACACATCTCATATGATCACGTTCTTAGGAGATGATTTTTATCAAATGGCAAAAATTGCCCGAAAAATACAATTTACAACGCCATGCACGCTTTTTAGTCTGAGGCAATTGGTTCTCAAGAAATTTTAGTGGCACACATCCTCACAGATACATACATACATACATACATACATACATACATACATACATACATACATACATACATACATACATACATACAGACATACATACATACATACATACAGACAGACAGACAGACAGACAGACAGACAGACGGACAGACAGACAGACAGACAGACATGCATGCATGCATACATACATACATACGTACTTACGTACGTGCGTGCGTGCGTATACATACCTACGCACGTACAGACAGACAGACAGACAGACAGACAGACGCTGGACAAATATGTTCATGCATGTTTGCAAACTACTTGGTAAAGCATTAGTAGGATTCAGTGTGTAATGCGTATTTTTAAAGAAACGTATTTATCAAATTTCCGTCATATCAAAACGACGAGCAGCAGACGACATTAGCGTATAGCAGGGTCCATATACTGAAGCGAAACGAACTTGCAGGCAGCAGGGCGCGTTTATCGTCCTATTTCATGATATCTTAACCATGGAGCGAATTAATCTGTTTAATTGTAATAAAGAAATGATCGACCAGCAATATCGTTGTATATCATATAGGTTACTGATGAGTATAATTGAAGAACGAACTTGACCTACTATCATTGTTATTCTGTAGATTTATCATTTGCTTGCCCATGTTTACCCAAACGGGTTCTCAGACATGCATTTTCACAGATAATTGGTATTTTCTTTAATTTGATGACATCATAATTATAATAAAGGGCGATGCGCCGACAATTAACGCTAATTAATTAAGTGGGGAGAGAAGAAAACCAATTAACCTGATTGGCCCCGTCTCGCCCGTTACTGTTTTTAGCTTTCATTTCTTCCTTGCCCATTAACAAATGTTATTGGTAGGCACACAACTTTTATTTCTTCAATACAATTCCCTTTTCTAAATGAATTCGTCTCACTTATGTATAACTTGACGTTTCTGGGAAAGTATTGGATATCTATTTTACCAAAAAAAAAGTCAATATTACAAAATTGTTATACTCACCGCTTTTGACACAAAGTTATAATCGTAACCGTTAAAATTACATTAATAATCACCAATAATACCAAGAACACCGACAAAATGTAAACGAGGTTGTCATTTCCATCTGTCGGAAGAAAAATAAAGAAAAAGTATTAAAATATCTCTCTGACGAAAGATTATGGAATTAATTCTAATGACATCGCGTCAAATTCGAAGTTGCATGTTAGGACCACTTGCATCAAGATGCATGCAATGGTCGTTCTACGAAACAATTTTGGTTGAGTTCTGCCTTGTTCGGTTTGTCTGTATACACAACTTGGTAATGCAAGAAATTGATGCAGTTGTGTTGTTCTGTATTTTCTGCTATAGGACTAGATACACCAGTAACATAAATTAGTCAGATGAAATATCGCTGGTCTGCGGATACGTTGGCGCCCCGTTGGGTCGCCACTTTACATTTAAGAATACATTTCAGTTGGAAGCGCTAACAAATATTAAGATAGTACGTGACTCGAAACCAGCAGACTTAACATTTGCTCAAACTTTCAAGAAGAAACTTTAATCATTTTTCTCTCGAATTCGTGAATAATGATCAGGAGGTCACCCTACGAATTTCTAGACCAGAGAAACATATTTCCTGAAATGTACTCGCATTTGAAATTCAAAATAGCTACTATTCCTATAAGAACTCTGGTGGAAGAATTATGTTTTCGCTTTTCACAAACACGGTGCAAACTTCAAGTGAGACCACGCAAGTAGTAAAGTAACATTATTGGGAAATTTGAGATTTTAAACATCTGCCCTAGAAATGCATTGTACATAACGTTTACCGTTAGTAATAGCAAAAGTTACAAGGCCTCACTTTTCAGTTCAATTTTGATTAATCTACAAACTGACCTACAGGAGTTTGTGTCGAACTCGAACTTGCTTCAGATGGCTTCATGTCTTCAGTCGCTGATGTAAAAGTAAAAACGTAACGATACAAACGACCAAAGGAGACCGTAAAAGCGAACGATGAGCATTAGATACGGTATTAATAAGATGTCATACACCTTGATATTCTTGATTTTTAAAATCATTTCTTAAAAAATTGCCCTTTCCAATTTACTTCCCTCAAAAATATATCGTAACCGTTATTATTACATTAATAATCACCAATACTACTATAATACCAACAAATCCGATAAAATGTAAACAGCATTGTCAGTTTATCGGCAGAAAACCCTAGAAAAAGTATTAACCTATGATTATAGGATTAACACTAATGACATGGCGTCCGCGAGAAGTACAATGACATTACAGGTAAATTTTAGATTTCAAATATCTGTAAGAGAGGCGCATTGTATATGATGCAAAATAAGGTTACCGTTGTAATAGAAAAGGTCACAAGGCCTCACTTTTTCAGTTCAATTTTCATGAATCTAAAAACTGACCTACAGGAGTTAGTGTCGAACTCGAGCTTTCTTCAGATGGCTTCATGTCTTCAGTCGCTGATGTAAAGTAAAATCGTAACAATAAAAACATTATAAGAAGACCGTAAAAGCGAACAATGAGTATGACATACGGTTTTAATAAGACGTTGTCATACACCTTGGTATTCTTGATTAAGGTAGTATGTGTCTCGAAATTGACAGACTTTAGGTTTTGCTCAAACTTTCCAGGAAAAAACCTTTAATGTTTCTCTTTCATGAATCATGATCATTAGCTCATCGTAATTTGGATATAAGAGAAACACATTTCCTATAATGTACTCACAACTGACAATCAAAATAGTCTACTATTCCTATAGGAACTCTGGGGAAGAATAATGTTTTCACTTTTCACAAAGACAGTGAAGACTTCACTTATTCCAAAAGTGAGTCAACGCAAGCAGTGAAGTAAGATAAATTGAGAGTATGAGATTTCAAACATCTGTATGAGAGGTGTATTCTACTTGATGCAAAATAAGGTTTACCGCTAGTAATAGGAAAGTTACAATGCCTCACTTTTTCAGTTCAATTCTCATTAATCTACAAACTGACCTACAGCAGTTTGTGTCGAAATCGAGCTTCCTTCAGATGGATCCATATCTTCAGTCGCTGATGTAAAAGTTAAAACGTTACGATAAAACATTAGAAGGAGACCGTGAAAGCAAATGATGAGTATGAGATAAATATTAGTAAGACCTTATTATACACCTTGGTATTCATGATTTTTTCAAACTATTATATAAAATATTGCCTTCCTCATTTTACTTCCTTCAAAACTATTAGAAACCATGCTCTAGACAAGAGACTGGTAAGCTGTTCAAACGGCAACAATTTAAAACATTTGTCACTTCAGCATTTGACAAATCTATTTGTGCATCAACTGCATTTCCGCGATGTCTTTGATAAAGGATGCCAGGTACCAAGCATTTGATTTGTAAGCATAGTGCATTTATATGTTCGGTGTCACATGTTGACATATAGCTGATAATGTACCTAAGTTCCTCAATACATACGACAAACCTACAGGTCTGCTGTAAACACTTAAGGGATCAAGCTGAGAAACTGTATTCAATACACAAAGCGCTGCGTTAAAAAAGTTACTTGTACTGAGACTTAGCTGAATAAATCAATCAAATCAAGTATATGACATATATTGACTTCTTTGGGAGAAATGCCAGGAGAATTGTTACTTACTGAGTCTTGGAATAGCCATTCCCTTCACCTCTACGAAAACATTTGTCATACTTGCCCTAAGCGTAATAAAACATTAAGGTTACAAGACAAGAAATTGATCATTTTAAACTAACAATTCTCTAGTGATCAATGAACTCAGAACCCCCGTAAATTGTATATTTTCAGAAAGCCTAGATATAGGGGAACATTTTGGTTACCATAGTGTCACCATTGTTTACATAACTATCACGTGACATGTAATTTGCATAACCTTTCAAAAATCGGTTTTCCCTATATGTTTTGTTTCAATGCTTTGAGATATGTAGCTGAAATTTGTGTGAGTGCAAGCTGTCCTAAGGATCTTCAAAAGAATGTCTCAGAATTTTTTTAAACCTTCTTAAACAATTTTTATGCCAGAAAAACTTCCAGAGCGGTGAATTTAACCGCAGTTGATTTCTTTAAAATTGTGCTCCAAAAAAACTAAGCAAGATATAAAAAATCTGAGACACTCTTTGGAAGAGCGTTATAACAGCTTGCATTCAAGCAAGTTTGAGTCAGATATTTTGAAGTATTGAGACAAAACATAGGGAAAACCGATTTTTGAAAGGTTATGCAAATTACCTGTCACGTGATAGTTATGTAAACAATGGTGACACTGTGATTACCAAAATGTTCCCGTATATCTAGGCTTTCAGAAAATGTATACTTTACGGGGGTTCTTAGCTTATTAACAGTTATAGAATTGTTAGATTAAAAAGGTCAAATTTTTTGTCTTGGAACCTTAAGTGATCATTAAATGTTACACAACGGAAAAATTGTCAAACTTGCATTAACATTCAACGGAATTACTTGAATAGTATAATGTACAATTCATCCTTCAACAGTAATATTGCATGTTATAAACAATGCATAGTGGTTTTGCAGGGCTGATGTATTTCAACATACATTCGAGATACGAATTCGATGGAATAAGAAAATGAACTTGTTCCATAGAATGAAAGTTATCAAAGTATATCAATGATCACTGTTGTTGCTGCTTTGAAATCCATAGACTGACTAAAGTAATAATGTGCTCCCTTTCCTTACCGAGGTATATAGCCTTTATCCATTGCCATTACCGTCACGACATAACTGTCTATGACATTGGCATCCAATTGATCCAAGTTATAACTGGCAAATAATTTTCCAGTGATTTGGTCTATCGTGAATATATCCAATCCGTTATCAGTTGCAAACCATAGACTGTACTCGATTTCTGCATTTTGTCCACTGTCTAAATCATAAGCTTCGATCTAAAGAAAATATCAAGAACGTCAATCTCCTCTGCATTTCTTTTTATGCACAACGTCAAAAAGTGCAAAAAATGGAATCAGTTAAAGCTAATTTATAAACTCAATAACAGGGCTGTAGCCTGTTGGGGGACAGCTGCCCATCCACCTGGAATTTTCAACATTCAATATGGAAATTTATGTAAATTACCAAAATCTTAGCTAAGCTAGGTTCTGCCCCCCAGGCAATTCGGTCAGGCTACTGCCCTGAACAACTTATTTTACAGATAACATGACATGTTGAAAACAACAAATAATAAGGACACAAAAAATTATTCCGCATTTAAGGGTTTGTAATTTAATGTAATTGATGTATTCTGCAATTTAAAGCAATTTTAGATTTAATTTTTGTATAATTGTGAATTACAAATTTTAGTAATTTCAACTCAATGTGTTAAAAATAGAAAAAGATTTGAAGTAAAATATGTTTACTAATGTATGTCTGCTTCGTTGTATAATTAATTTTCTAAACTAACCTTTGTCAAGAGTGTTTCTTCTTCAATATCATCGTCAACTGAAATTGTAACACACCTCATCGAAAGTCTGTGTTCTAATTCGACAATTGATAGTCACGTGGGATGCGTTTTTTTTTTGCTGATCCACGTAAACGACGTCATCAGGCATCATTTGTCGGAACTGTTGCCTGCCAGGCATCAGTTCCGAAAAATGATGCCCGCTGACGTCAAAATAAACACTTGCGCATGCGAACTGGAATGTAAACAAAGATGTCGTCTGCGGTCGAGCGAAACGATAGTCGAGAAATTTCTCGGTTTATCCTACTTCTGAAGAAGAACTGAATGCTCTGGTTTCAAACAAGGACTCGAAACGAACGAAGACGATAATCAAAGGTGCATTGAACGTTTTGCAGAAGTATTGCGACCCTGTCGGGAAAAACTTTTTCTGCTGAACCACTCCAACATATTACATCATAAGCTTACATGCCACAACTTTTGTGTATGGTACGTTCTTATGTATGACTACGGATGAGGTGTGTTACAAAACACATATTGACTGGCCATTAGGGCAACAGCATACGTCTTCAACCCCTCGGGCCTGTGAGTCACCCCCAAAAACAGACTGTTTCCCTCGGCCTACGGCCTCGGGAAACAGTCTGTTTTTAGGGGTGACTCACAGTCCCTCGGGGTACAGACGTATGCTGTTGCCCTCATGGCCAGTCAATATGTGTATACTGTGTATGGGTCATTGATAAATACAGGCGAGTTGTCATTGATATCAGTGATCGCAACCATTACATTGGACTTGTCGCTCTGTAAGCGTTCCAATGTCATGGTCTCGACCGCGAAGACCTATCAAGGCAATTTCAAATAACGTGTACGACAGTCTATTGCATTATTATGTCATTTATGTCAAAACCCCCCCCCCCTTTCCCTGTATTCCGAACTAGTGTGGCTCCGAGTCGCAAACGAGGGAGGATGTGACCGCTACAATCTAAGGGAATAAAGAGTCCGTGACGCATCACCGCGAGTTAGGAATACAGATGTTATATATTTATCACATACACAGACCAGTTTTCCGTGAATAAACCTTTCAGGGCATGATATTTCATATTAAAAATGCTTGGCAAGAACGATAGGGACTATTTGAAAAGAATTCATGCGCTAGTGTTGTGCAGTAACTGTTGTGACTTGCTAACATGACGGCGCTTTGCTAACATCTCTCGTTCGGGTTTTTCTATACGAATCAAGCGGAAGTATAAAGGACCAGAGATTTTCAACGAAAGGTAATCATTCTGTACGAATTAAAACATCAATGTAAGTGAAAATTCATTTATGAAATGAATGTGCGTGCAAGTGGGAAGTCGCGCGACATGTTCCCTCAGCCGCGGCTACCAAAAACTGCATGGTTGCTGTCTTATCAATATTGTGTTCAAACATCATTCTGTTTTACGAATTATCACTCATGTGTTTCATATTGTATAGTTAAAAAAAGCACGTTTTTAAACATAGTGAAGAACGGTCTTCGTCTAAATTTAAAGATGGGCACGAGTTTCTCGAACAAGTCAAGGTACAATTCAGGAGACGTGGTGCACAATATGCATGGACGCTGCAATAACAAACGTTCAAATGAACTGAAAATTCTGCGAACTATCGTCGCTATTGGAGAATAAAATGGCACTTCTTCTGATACGTCTCAAGTATCATTGCTGCCGTCAAAAATGACGAACGCTCGTTGCTTTCACGGCTCGATTCGTTGACTGCAATTAGAATACCCTGGCAGCGTTGATCGTGATATTGAACTTGAAACCCGTAAATGTTGCTTCAGTAAACAACACCTTCTGCTGCAGCGGTCACACACCGTCCTTCCACCGGTGGAGGGACGGTGGGTCACAGTACTCTTTCGTGGGTGATCGTCTACACTTATCATATACGTCGACAAAGGATCTTTTAACGAACAGGTAGACAACACAAAATGTCGGCAACGGAGCAGTGTCATTTAGTGAAATATTAGTGGTGAAGAAACTGAACGATTTATTGCAAATTAACGCTGAAAAACCTCAAATTCATAAAAATTCGTGTGTCGACAGTGTTTTTAAAATTTACACATGTATTTTAATCCCCATATTTCCATGACGCTTCATATATAGACCCATATACAAGGAGAGAAATCACCCGGACAATACAGTGCATTTCCTTTGACTACGTACAATACGAAGAATTACACTCCTCTATACACTCTAGTATTTATTTCTTGAACGTTAAATCTCTCAAATCAAATACAGCGTCATGAAAATTAATCCCACATAATAGTCAGTTACATACCGTTACATTCACCTCTGCAGATAAAACTTCAAAATCCAACAGCGTTGAATCGTTGACACGTATGAAGGCCATGGCTCTATTTGCAGACAACGATGTTGGTTGATCGATACTGAAAACATTTAAGTCCGATTCGATGAAAAAGCTGAACACAGCATTACTTCCCTGAAATAAATGTTTGAAAGGAAGATTGAAAATCTCTTAGTCGTCTGTCTTAACGCAAGTTAGCAAATTTTTTTAAAATTCACGGTCATAAGCCTTCATTAACGAATACACAGTTCGGAAAGTTTTATTACCGGGCGGCGCTGAGGACTTATGCAAGTGGATCGATGAATCATTCTTCAATACTTGTATAATACTCAAAAAATGTATTAAAAAACGCTGAAAGCTTACCTTCTGGACGATTGACAACTATATGTACAATTTTCTTCTATTTATAATTATTTATGTCGTTGGCGTAAACATATAAAAGAGCCTGGGATTTCACTCCAGCAACTTACCTTTTGCGCAACAAATATTTACGTTTTCACTGTGTACATAAACATTTGCCTTCAAACCAGTTACCTTATCTTTCTGTATGCTTTTTTTGTTCAGGACACGGACCCAACTAGTTGACTGATACGAATTATTTCCATGTCCCTCACTAGATTTTAGATTACTTTTGTCTTCTCTTCTCACTTCAATTCACTCCAGTTCTTTCCAGTAGTTGGCATTCCGATAAAGGGTCACTCTTATCCATTTGATGATCAAAAAAATTTTGCATCGATGGTCTCACACTATTACGAATTTATGGATGTGACAAAAGGTTGCGAAAATAGATCTATAAAAGTCGTGCTGAACATATTAAATACAAATTCTCCCGTACCCGTAGGTGTTCCACATTTAAATAAGCTGTATGGCTGAATAAATAAAAGTTATACAAACTTCGTCTAAGTCTTCGGCCATGACTTCGCAGATAATCGTTCCGTACGGCGCATGTTCAAACACTTGTCCACTGTAAACAGCTTGGCTCATGATTGGCGCGTTGTCATTGACATCCAACACAGTGACAACCAATGAGGCTAGAGTATCTCTGTACGAGTATATTGGGTAACCATGACTACTGACCTGTGCCGCCTATAATGCAATGAAAACGATACGCACACTGTGTGCTGGTATATTTATCAATATAATGTACTACAGGTATATTATTATGTGTTGGGGATAGAACATAAGATGTTGGGAAGTTGATTTTTTTATTTGAACATTACAAGACCACAAAAACTTTCTCACCTTCAAAATTAAAAAGTTTCACAGTCGAGTTCTGAAACTATATGATTACAATTTAAAAGAGTTGGTTTCCTTAAGCCGTATTGTGCTTACCCTCAGCAGCAAGGATAATTTGCCTGTCTTCAGACTTTCTCTGTCTAACGCTGAGGTCAGCATTAGATCTGCTGTTTCGTTGTCGATTTGAAATGCTTGTTTTCATGAATGGAGTCATTTTGTCTGGCTGTGTCTGAAATTGAAAGCATGTATTTAGGAAGTTGACTCTGTGATGAAATATCCAGAACCATCATGTTAGAGAGAAAATGCATTTTAGATTAGTCGCTCAGGCTGGGATTTCATCTAACATAGCAAACTGACCCTGGCATTGGCATAAAACATGCGTCACAGGGGGTGTATACAACATATGGCTAAAACGAACGACATTTAGATGTGAGTGCTATGGAACAAATTGTATGCAAACCTAGTGTATACCCGACTGCAGACGGATTTACTGCTATAATAGTATGTTATATCATATTAAAATTGTGTTTATGGCATTAAAGGTTATTTCCTCTGTAGTGTTACCGCGAGAAGAAAAAGAGAAAGTAACATGTTGACTAGAAGGATGTACGGCACGCGAATAGTCAGCATTTGAAGTGACGGGCGGGACCACACAAAGCAATACTGCTTTAGCGGAAAAGAGCCAGCCAAATGCACTAATACGGCCGTACAACAAGCAACATTCTAAGCATTTAATCAACCCTCACAATTATCTATATGTATTTAATAATTTAGCCAGTTCTCACCTGCTATCTCTAAATGCTCTCTGACTACTTATTTGGCTCCTATGGTGTTAGTTGAGGGCCCAGGTTAGACCTAGTAAAGGTTTTTTAACCATGGCCAATGTGAGCTCTCGGTCACTACAGGACAACGCATTGGCGTGACTAACACGCTGATGAGAAATTGTAAGCTCTTTTATGAATTGAACTAGGAGAAGATGGCCTAACTGATATTTTACTGGTATTCACCTGCAAAACTGTAGTAAACAGTTTCATTGATTCCAAAGTCCTGATCATAAGCCTGTATCTTTGGCGTCACTTCTAACACTATATGTTCCACATTCTCGTAAACTTCACTTTCATAGATTACGTCGGTAAAGACTGGCGTCATATCATCCTCGTCCACGATAAATACATCCATTTCAGTAGTAAAGTGTCGTCCGTCGCGATCCTGTGTGATTCATTAGCAAACGTTGAGACGTGTTATTCCCCTTTACCCAAACAAATATAAGATTGCGACAAAGGCTGTTTAAAAATCTCTGGCCCTAGCTAATAGTACGACTATGTTAAAACGTGTCGTATACTTCTCTCCGCTCAAAATTATGAGCAAAGGTGACAGAGGTTTAACCTTTATTTATGAATGCCTATGAACCATGATGGATTTGTGTGTGTGTGAAAATATCAGTTGAAAACTATATTTATATCAAAGAACCAATTTATATTTTCATTTTATAGCTGAACGCTCACAAAACGTAATCATGTGAATAGGCCTAACAGGATATAAAAGAAAATACCTGTCATGGCACGTCAAAGGAGTGTTCAAACTGTCGTTTGCCTCCGTCAATTTATCAATTCGGCATCACCATAGGTCTGAGCCCTCGAACTCGCGATAATGAAGATCGGAATAGTGAGTTTGATTGAAGGTGATCTTACAGAGTTCTGGTGATATTTCTCTTCATAAAATTGTTTTAAGATGCACTCTTCAAGTTGTTAATGTCTGCTGGCCGCGGAGCTGACAGAGTGGGTCACAGTATTGGTCAGAAATTGATTTATCAAGTATTTGGATCTTTCACGTGCCACTCTATACCTCAGTGTTTGATTTTAGTCCCCAGATTCTGTCAAGCAATTAAAGGGCGAGATTTCTTCAACGAGTAAAACATATTAAACCAAGAAATGGCGCTTTTAAATGAGTGAAACGAGTACACAAGTATTATCTTGGTTTGAAAATGTCACGAAAAAAATACGCAACGATCGGCTGAGATTCTTCCCGATATCGCATGTCGACACGTAACCAGACCTTTGCAACATATGACTCGAACCAGTACTGACGATGTTAGCGTCTTTTATATTCCATGTTGAAACAGCACCCCTGCGCATTTCAATATGTAATGCGAGTGATTTCCTTGTGAGCACACACGTTCACATACTTACATCTACCATCAATGTTAAATTGTGTTCACGGTACAGTTCAAAGTCCACGTTGTCGATGACTATGATGTTTGGTGAGTTAACTGATTCAAAGGCAAAATAATCTACTCCAGAGCCCTGCAGAAAGTATCATAATATTGAAACAAGTTCTGATTTTAATGTATTTCTATAAATTAGAAACACCAAAGTCAAAAAATAGTCATTTGTGGCTACATGACACAACCATAGCCATTCAGTCTGATGCGCTCAATCCATAAGGCTGCGTTCACAAAAAAACGATGGGGGGGGGGCTGGAGGAATTCAGGGGGGATTCGAAAATTTTTGGGGTAGTAGAGGGGGGACTTGAAAATTTTGCTCTACCTATAGGGGGACTTGAAAATTTTTTGGTTCCCTTTTATGTTTTACATTTTCCAATTCCAAGTTTTTGTAGGTAATTTAATGAAAAATGAATACCATTTTTATGTCATCCAAATGTTGTAATGTTAGTAATAATTTAACAGAATCTATAACCATTTTGTCACATTCCATGACTTTTATCTCGAAAAAATCTAAACATGTGTGATTTGTCGTGAGAAAATCAAACTTAATTGAGTCTAGTAACAGGGCAGAAGCTGCAACTGTTGATGATTTCTGCAATATTTCTATGCAATATATCAACTACAGTTTCTTGCTGTCTCCCTACAGCATGCTCAAACACACAATGTTCAGTTTGTCGACAAGCCTGTGTATATAAATATGTATTAGGTGATAGTTAATTAGAGTCCACACTGACAGTCAGTTGTCAGTGATACAAATGCATGGTACACATACACAGGCTGATATAGCAAGCTGAATACTGGACAGTTCAACATATGCTGTGGGGAGTAGAACAAGAACGCAGTTGCATAAACTGAACAAAAATATTGTTAAAATTATCAAAGTTATATAGCTACTGCCTACGGGCAACTGTCACTGTTAGATACTGCCCTGCTACTGTAGGGTCACTGTTACTGCATACGGTTACAGAGATAGCTCTGACTCTGATGTACATGGTAGTTGAAGAAGAGTTTTGGTCAAATGACACTCATGACAGTGAAACATACTTGTACACAAGATCAGGCCAGAGAGCAATACATGGAAGAACACATAGAAATTTTGAATTCTGGCATATGAGAATAATCAAATATTAAAGAAAAAGATGGGGTCACCATGCTTGATTTTCTAAATTTTCACATTCTTGTCATAAAATAATACAAAAGTAAAACTTTGAACAGTAAAGACGAAATGAAAAAATATATGACTAAATGGAATTATTTATTTTTTAACCAAATTTGCAATTATTACACCCAAAATTTCAGAGATGAAAACATTTATTTGATGGAATATTTTAACCTTCCAGTATTGTCAATTTTGAGTAGCATCTAACATATGTCTTGTACTTTTGAAACAAATTTTGGTAGGTCATTGTGCTCAGTTTTTTTTCAATGTTCATAAGATACCGAAATGGTTGAGGATCTTGATACAGGTAGAATCAAAATGGTATTGTGATATTTTATTTTCAGTTGTCAGTTGTACAGTTAAACCTGAATGTATAGCCAGGGGAGCGTAATATACTATTTTAGCCACCGGCTGATTATTTGTTCTTGTTTACTTGCTCTGTCTAACTACCTACCGTTCCGCTTGGAGATGCACCAATAGTCGTACAGTTTACTGTCATGGTGTAAGTCCCTTCGCAGTTTGCCTAAGATAAGGACATAATAAGAGGATATGAATTTTGACGACGTATAAAAATCAAGTGAGCTAAAACAGCCACAGTCAATTGAAGTGACAATACTGCGTGGTCAACACATTACGAAATGACCTTATTCATGCGTGTACCTATGGATGCAAAGATCATTCTGGTTCTTTGTAAAATATGACTAGACGAAATGCATTCCAAACAGACTTACTTCATCTGATTCTAAGTCATACACCATTGCCCAGGTTATATCCTTGTCTGTGAGTTCCCACACTTCATCACAATATAAAGTACTGCTACCAGAATTGCAGTCATCCAGTGTTAATGTTATTTCAGTCGCTGTATCACCCTCTACATCTAGTGTGTACAAAAGTGTGCCTACAGATTCCAAGGGAAATTTTCATTCTGTGTTTTATTCGTCACCTAACTAATCAATAGCTTTTGTGGGTGTAAGTTATGTTTCGGTCCAATGGAAAACAGATTACTGAAAACGTTATCATCCAAGATCTTCCTTAATGGCATTATACATGGACAGCTATAAGATCTCATTTGGCTCCGAGATGAACGAAGCACATTCAAAATAAGTTAATATTACAATTCAATTCGAATCTCCGTTTGAGTGAATAGAATGTTGCCAAACACAAATGCTGAGGACAAACTACTAGGAAGTACCAAACGATATGGTAAAAAAAAATTAATTAAATGCATAACCACAAAGTCATCCAATACATTAATTCTGAACTAGATTTCATAAAACTCTTCATCCAACCTAACACATCGACGTGATTTTCCATATTCGGAGTTTGAATTTCCGATCAGGCAAGACAAGTTGATTTTAAAATCGTTATCTCTGAGTGAAAAAAATCGGCCATGTATCTGCATTCATAAGGGAAAAAGTCTTCGAATAATGCAATATCAAATTTTCCTTAAAACCACATGACTGTGTTTCAGCCACTCACAAAAGTTTCGGAAAACGTGAGAGATTATCATAATAACAGTGGCATTTACATATTTACTTACCAGCTGACTGCATTTCATAAACAGAAACGTCATCGAAGTTCGAAGGAGTGAAATCGCACAAAGCACCTATCAAAATAACAAACGCTATTTTAACGAAACTATGCTCGTTGCATAAAACGTCATTACATCATTGTAATATTTGACAATTTCAGGCTCCCAAAATGTCGTTATTCAGTAGTTCTATCGTCCCTATAGTTTATACATGAACAGCATAAAAGACACTAAAAATGCCTTATCTCACCTTTTACTGATTTATACTTTCGTATAAGTACTTTATAAAAGATAATTACATCTAGATCAAAATACTTTGCATTCGCCCCTTACACTCTCTACGATTCAACTCCTGGGTGTTAGGAAATAGAATGTGATTCTGTCAATAAAGGACTGTCGCACGCATCTAGTGTAGTACACAACACACTTTCATTGACGGAACACTTGAATGCCAAGCTTTAAGAAAAGAAAGCAAAGACACCTAGGTATTTTCCCACGTACTTGTCGTATTAACAGTGTTTCAAAGGATTGGATTCAACATACTCGTGGTTCGTCACGTCTACTGGAGTATATGACTTATTAACTGGCATACATTACTTGTAAACGTTTACTGGTACAAAAATGAGAGTACTATGCTACGGTGAGTTTTTTTAAAACACTAAAGGAATGATCTTTACCCGTCAATATAAAGAGATATTTGTATGGATAAACAGGTAGAGTTCTAAGTAATCTAGAATGTTTTACCATTATTATATTTATGATCGCCATACCATGAAAAATATTGTTTAATAATAAATGTCACTTGTTTCAAGCAAACCAAGGCATGCAGAACGATATCCCGCTTAACTGGAACGATAATCCTGTGAGGGCTGATGACTTACCGTACGATAACGTGATAGGTTGTAGAACAATTATCACAGTGACTGCTGTTGTACAGCTACCTGACAGGAAAAGTAAAAACGTAATGTTATGTGTACCGGTAATTTTAACGTGAACCGAGTAACATGTTTGTGACGTATGGAAAGGAAACACGCGAATGCAATAAGATTTAATTGGGAAATAGCAATGTAAACTTTGACATACAAACATACCTTCCTAACTACCTACATTCCTAGCTAGCTAGCTAGCTACGTACGTATGTATGTACATTCATACATACATACATACATACATACATACATACATACATACATACATACATACATACATACATACATACATACATACATACATACATACATACATGCATGCATTCATGCATGCATGCATGCATGCATGCATACATACATACATACATACATACATACATACATACATACATACATACATACATACATACATACATACATACATACATACATACATACATACATACATTATCATTTGACTTACGAAAATAAATGTTGCCAATTTGGTTTCCATGAAATGGCCATTTGCGTGATTCCATGCCTTTGTGTCTGTTGTGAAAATAAAATTTACTAGCATTAAAGATGCTTTAAGATTGTCGTAAGCGTATCATTCACAGAACACCGGCTACACGTCAGCTTATCTATGCTCAAAACGAATTGGGTCGGTTGCTCGTACGTGAACGGATGATTTCTGACAAAGCAAAGTCCATTGGCAGAACATGGAAAATCTGACGAGTATAGGCCAATGCTACCTATATATTTAATGTCAACCAACAGCAATGTGTATTGACTATTGCAAAAGTATGAATGAGATATCTGTGAAAGAAAGCGCGACATGAGAATAGTGTCTTCATTTTGCATTTTTCAGTAGGCTGATCACAATAAATTACTAGAGATTTAAACAATTGAATTCGTCACATTATTTCAACAGGTTAACTTTGAAAACATGGAGTTACAACGCCCAGTTCTATAAGCCAGACATAATATAGTGATGATGAGCTGCACTCGGGTCCATAGGTTACGAATTTCTCCTTGAAACAGCAGGATTTTACACTCTATAGTCAACTACCGCAGAGAAAGGGACTTGTTTCCTCAAGATTACTGTACTTGGTCGAATGTAAAAAGTGTTATCTCACCTTTTGAATGCTGCGATGGGAATATTTCCCCTGATGAGTTAGTGAGTAAGCTTCCAACAGGAAGTGGAGAAGTTAGCAAACTGACATATATAGTACAATTTTGCGAAGTCGTAGTCTAACATTAATGAGACCTCCGGTTGAACCTGTGACTCTTTTTAAACAGCCATTCCAGCGCACGCGCAGACGCGAGCGCATCAACTTAGTAAAGAATTCGTGTCTATCAGGGCGTTCCTATAAACAAGTCAAGCAACGTCAACACGTTTTAATGTTGAAGACAAAGTTTTCATGTTGATATTCAATTGGTCTACTATTTAGTTAGTCTACAATGCCGTCAAATAAATAAATTAGCAGAGTATATGCTAGTCACTGTGTTTTTTGAAACCTCAGCAGAATGTCTATGATCCACGACATCACTACTGGACTTGAACGGTTTCAATTATTTATTTATTTATTTTATTTATTTATTTATTTATTTATTTATTCGGATAACCAACAGGAGTAAATTCCCAATTACAGGCTCCGCAAAACATAGAAATACATAAAATTACAGACAAACATAAAATTGACGCAAAGGACAATTACAAAGAACATACAAATCATGAATAAAAATAATTCATTACACTTGTTTTTAATTAAGCGGACAAGAAAATTCATACCAGCCAGCATTGAGTTTATCGTCAATCAGCTACGATCATCACAGACTTGGAAAGCCATCAAACGTAATGAAGATTTTGCACTATGAAGTGCCTTGTCTCGATTCTCTTTGAAGAGATATACATCAGCCAATTCCCCGTAAAGTCATAAAACGCTTCATATGATTGTGCATTGGTTCGCCATTTGGAAAATCATTAACACATAGTGTGGTTAGTTTAGACCGGGGCTGCAATGAACGAAATCAATATCTTAAAATCTCAAGTCCCAGTCGAAGTCCATGAATTTTCCGGTAAATCATATGTAAAACAGTCCCATCGCGTGTGTTTGCGGGCCTTTCATTTGAAACCACCATGGGTGGAGCATCACTTATATGAAGCAGTTTTACCAGACTTTTTTTTCAATCTTTCCCAGGACATACACTATTTGATATTTGATATCATCCTATTCCTACACTTTTTGCGGCATCTTTGGGTTCTTGCTTTACCATGGGCCTCTTGGTGGAGATTTTAAGCAAATCACAATTAGCATATAATTATCATAAAGATACAAATGACCGCAGTAATAGTTAGGACTCTGAGGGGAGGAGGGTTTTTAAGGATTGTCTATTCCATTTTTGTGACATTTGTCATATTCCGTTTGATACTCTTAACAAATTCTTTACGAGAGTTTCGAACGAAAATGACAATTTCAGGAACGGAAAGTTTGACGTAAAATAGTTACGTAAGACAGTAGCCTTAGCCTAATCCAATAGCTGGTTATTCCGACAGGAGATATTGGTGGTGGATGTAGCCCACCGTTAATTGTTGACTGGAAACTAATGACTTGTCATCTTGTTTCTATTGGTAAATGATGTCCATTCAGAATGGAGCTACAAAAATCCTACTTCACTCTGTTCACAGCTGAAAACATGACAGAGAAGGTACACATGTTCCAAATCTATTCAGTGACATGACTCACAGACATTTAATTATAGTGCTCCGTGTACGTTTCAGAGCTACAGGATCCGAGTGCAAAGTCCAGCAAAGTCAAACTTTAAAGTAGGTCATATGCATTTAAGGTAGTATGCGCGTAGAAAGTGAAAGACTTAAACGTTTCCTCAAACTTTCTTTAATGAAACTGTCAGCATTCTCTTACCAAATTAACAATAAAAATCGGGGGTCACCGTGCAAACTTTAGAGCTAGCAAAACAAATTACCCAACGTTTTTGCGATATTCGAAATTCAAAATGGCCACCATCCCTGTGTTAACGGGTGAAAACTTAAACTTCGGATCTGCGAAAGGCTAAGAAGGTGAAAGGTTTTCTTGCTCTAAGAGCTTGAAAATGAGCCCCCACACGTGGTAGATCAGAAAGGAATTGTAGAAATTTAAGAGTCCGACTATCTCTCCGAGGCCCGAGGCGCATTCTACCTTAAACAAGTTTACTTTCTACATCGTATTTTGCAAGCCAGTAACGAAAATATTAGAGTAGACGGTGTAAAGACCTTTGAAATATTTTATTCGTACTCTAACATACTACATACACACATACATACATACACACATACATACATACATACATACATACATACATACATACATACATACATACATACATACATACATACATACATACATACATACATACATACATACATGCATACATACATACACGCACGTGCATGTATGCATACATACGCGTCATTTCACTTAAGAAAATAAATATTACCGATTGGTTGTCCATTAAATGACCATTTACTTGAATCCATTCTTTTGTCTCTGTTGATAAAATAATCCCTGTGAGTTCAAAAAACGTTTTCGTATGCAATACCTGAAATTCTGTCTAATACACTGAAGGCTGTTGACAGAGCATAGGAAAGCCGAAAAGCATTTTAAGGCTGATACAACTCTTATATTAAGTCAACGCAGACTTGGAAAAGCATAGTAGCAGTACAGCACTGCACCATTGTAATGTTTCATATCTTAATCAGATTTATTTACAACAGATTATCTGCAAATAGATATTACACATAGCTAGGGAACAATTGAGCTCCCATTAACTTTGAAGGAGTAGCGTAATAACATTTTGACATAAGCGTTATATTGTCTACTACTAACAAGTTGACAGTCGAGAATTGATCTCTTTTGTGCTGCAAGTCTTGTTCAACAACAGCTGTTGTGGCGCATGCGCATATGTATAAGCTATACTAAATGCAGAAATCGTGTTTTAAAGTTAAAACTTTCGTTGCTACGGAGTTTGAGCAACGTGAAAAACGTAGTAAATATTACTTTGAAAATATTACTTTGCAATAGTCTAAATATTTGAATTGATATTCACTTGGTCAAACTGGATGTCAAATTATCAACTATCATGATAGGTTTTGATTACAACATATAACCAAAATACAAGAGTGTTTGTCATGCTGGACTTGACATGTGAAAATGCCTAACGTCGATCAAGCTGACTTTGTCTCTCGTTGTTGTTATTGTCGTAGTCTTTCTCGTTGTTGCCCTTCTTTGTAAATATCTTTATATTTTAGCAATATCATTGCTTTTCGGACTTTATACATTACAAAATTCCTCTCTGAAAATTTCAAACGGAGCGTATATAGATGTCAACATAAACTGTTTACCTCTTAATTCGTCATCATCTATGCATGCTATCCCTGATCACTAATTGTATCCTCAGCTACCTATGACCTTATGAAATATGCGACACAGGGCTAGTAGGAGGTATATGCACATATGCCATGATAGGTACATTTTGGTTTTAAGGATCAAACTCTTCGTCTCCGGAAAATATTTTGTTAATGTTGCAATATTTGCAAAAATAATTTAATAATTTAATAGATGATCCTTGAAACAGGCAGAAAGACTGCTAGACAACTTGAAACGTGCCTTCTTACAAACAGAATATGTTAGGGATGGCTCCCTCGATGGTCCCCTATGAACTTAAAATGGGCACTTCATTCAAAAACACTCCCGTGAAAGTATTAGAATGCATCTCTGATACTCCAAGCACACAAAAATAAAGTTTGGGTCTTTTTTGAGAACTAGTTCTAGCCGGTGGTTCAAAACATGGATCAGTGTTTGCCCTTGGATACGACACTTGAACATCCAACAAAGAAAGACAATCGGACAATTCTAGACTGTATTGTTGTGTTAATATTCAGAACAGTCTCGCTCTGTTAAGCATTGACGTGGCTGTAATTTGACATTATCTCTCCCTCTACAAGATTTTGCAAACACGGGGTTGGTCTAATCCCCCACCCCCCATTTCCCGATGTTGAAAAGCAGTATTTTGAAATGTTGCGGAACAATTTGCATTCCAGCCATTCTTGCCATCACTGGGTCATGGGCAAACTTCGACGACAGCAAATGATGCAAACTCACTGTACGCCAAATTTTCCTCGAAGAGACCGGCAGCCATACCCGCTGTAAAGCCATCATGAAAATCGCCACATGAAATACATAAAATGACATAAATCTAACATACTTTAAGTTGTCGATTTGTTAGCATGTGCCGGTTTACAATAAAAGGAAAAACACCTCCTCAAAGTCTATGATTTCCAGTACTGGTATATCATGTGTAAAACCATCGCGTTGTGTGTTTATGTCTTTTTTATTTGAAAACGCCATGGTTTGGATAATTATAATGGAGCATAGTTCTACCATAATCTTTTTCCTATATGTCCAAAAGGCGCTTTGAGATGCATCCTTTTCCGAAGTTTTGAGGTTTGGAAATTTCCTTTTGGCATGGTTATGTTATGAAGATGTTTATCATAAAGGTAAAAGATTGCAGTGATTGTCCTCGGGCGGGGTTGAAAGCTGAAGGCACAAACTGGCTATCATGCATAATGATGACGCTTTTTTGAATACGTCTGTCCTTGAGCTTTATCTCTCACCATCACCAACGCGTTACTTTAACCGTTTTGAAGAATGGCACTAGGACAGGTGTAAGGACTTTAATTGTGTAGTCGACAGCGTCCAGCACCAGACTCGGGTTCTGGCCTGGGGCCTGAAGATTCCCGGTCGTGGTGCAGTCTTTCTTGTTACACTAATTCTAATTCTCACCAATTCATAAAGACTCGAAATGGTCGAATACATCAAACAGACTGGAAAGAACTCAAGGCTACATGAGGCGTGTAACAACACTATTGTTCTAAAGACCAAGCTGAGAAAACGTCAAAGAGATACTTAACAGGTACATTTCTGATAAACAGACTCTCCACCTGTAAATTGACAACGCATGTGGCCTGACAATTGTCTGGCTTTGCGTAAAGTGTTTTCATGTGTACTTAGAGACTCTCCAAGCTACTATAGTATGTATGCACCTACATGGCGTCGTCATTGACATTAAAATAACAAACCTGACAATGGATATTGGCGCCAATTTTGAATGATTTTTTGGCGCGTATGCGAAAAAGTACTGATATTTAGTGTCCAGTGCCAATATCGACATTTTAGAAGTTTTTAGGAAGACTGCCTTATAAAAGTTAAGAAAATGGCGGATTCTTGACATCTTTCTGTTCCCCTCATTTTTTTTAGGATATGGCAAAACGTCATTTGTGAAGTTTTGAAAAACGAAATGACAACATGTTTGCACCCTTTTGTACATTGGCTGCGGCTGCACAATCATCGGTAGTCTCTCACGAAGAGTCACACGGTACAAATGGTTGACTTTTGATATTTACATATATTTAGCATTTCCCACCTACGAGTTTGCTCCATTCTGATAGAGCACGGAGCTCTATAGCCTATAGAGCTAATAGGGGTAAAGAAGCGCTTCATAGATACATGCAGTAGTGTAGTATCCTGCTAAGCTTGTAGGGCGCTCTACTTAACAAGCACAGTGCACCTGTCTGACCTGTACGTCCATACGTCAGATACGTTAGTCGCCATTGGTAGGGTTATGACGAGTGTCAAGTACATGTCCCTGGTAACTGAACAACACCCTGTTGTACCTGCCGTCAAAGTTTATGCTTTGTAGAAAAGCATACTCTCTTAGTTATGGATGTAGGCTACAAATTTATTGTTCTTGATCAATAATGATACTTCGAACTTTTGACTCGTCTCCGGTGTCTGAAAACGAATTAGCTGTTATCCTATTATACAATGTCGTCGTACAACTAGCATTGACCGACGGGGAAGTTACACAAGGGACACTGTCACGTGACTTGTCATAAGTGAATCACATGTATACAAACGTGCGGTGCGTACTCATGTCTGTAGACGATTGAAAGAGCTCCGACGACTTGCACATTTTCCTTGCAGCCGTCCGTGTATCCAAAGCTAGGTAGGTCTTTGCATACGATCCATATTTCATTATTTTTAGGTTTCACGTCTACGTCTTGCGTACAAGCCGAGTCAATAATGACCATATTTACACACATGTCAAACGCCGACGTCGCATGGACCCGACAGGCTTCCTTGGCTTACAAAAGCTGATCAATGTTGTAAGTTACAATTCGCGATTGAAAGTTGTCATAAGGTTTGATCATACCAAATTTGATGAAAAATCGAGAGACAGACCGTGAGATATGACATCAATTCATTTGTTTACAAGCATTGTGATACATGTGTTTAGGGTTCGTTTGTTCGCGCTAGTATGTTTGATATGGTCAGCGTGCATCCAGGGCCATGATTTTGTTTTAGCGGGACATATGCACACACAGCTAATCCAAAGAGAGGTGACCTACTGCAGATTTTTTTGAAAATGTATAATAATTTGCATGTATTTAAATATTTATGATCATGATTTACATTTAAAACGACACTACATGTAGCAAATACTAGTATTGTCAGTATTGTGTATGCTGCAGACGAATGTGTTGAGAAAACGCCCGAGTCAAGTTGTAAAAACCACGGTCCGGGCCTCTATCATGTGATAGAGGGACCGAGTGAAAACGAAGCAATAGCAATATCGACAACATTCACATAGTCTCACATCATGCATGCTCACATTTAGTAAATAACAACGATTCAATTTAAAAATCCGTCACTGGAGTTATTCCCTGTCTGGAGTTTGGAAAATGATGTTTAATACTTGTTAAATGTTTAGGCCAGCTTTCCATGAAAATGCACACAAATTTGGGTCACACGGCTTTTAGCGTTATGTTATAAAAAATCCAGATTCTCAATCGTAAAAGGTCAGTCTTACAGCTTCCGTTCAAGGTGGGGGACAGTGATTATGAACATAATCGTCTTGTTTATTTCTTACTTTGGAATAACTTTGATTGCAAAATATCGTGGGGAGTAAATACTCGCACAAGAAGGCAGACCAAGTAACTCAGATCCAGTAGCTTGGCGTCCCTTCACTATGCTTACATTTTTGTCTTCCTTAGGTGCTCTAGAATGTGTCAGAATTATATGAGAGTGTAAGGGCCAGCTTTTTTATTCGAACAGCAAAATCTTGCGCTGTTTCTCACCAATAATATTATACAGCGATAATCAAACAACAAAATGATGAAACAACCGGAAGATGAAGTTGACCAGCTCGTATTATCCGTGATAGGTCATAGATAGGAGTGTAACGATAGGAACTTTACTCAATATCTGCTCCGTCATTTACAGCCGTTGTGTTCTAGTGCAATGATATCAATGTGATTGAATCAACAACAACAATACATTAGTATTCTGTAGTTTTATAGGCAAATATTATCAACACAAGGAAATTACCAGCTTTCCCAGTCCCATGTCTCCCTATCTTTCCAAACATCGTGTAAGTTTTAACGGATCGGCTGCAAGGTCTGAGTCAGGCTTCGCTAGTACTAGCCTGCTAAGATGTGTGTATTGTCAAAACACAGTCCCTCTATCCACCATCCGCTCTTCCGTCTTTGGTTATGCATACTTCCTTTCTGTTCGTGCGATATTGTATGTACTCACAATGTCATACATTACGGAAGTTGCAAATCACGGGATCTCGATCTATTTAGCTCCACCAAGCTACATCAAGGTCAAACCAGAAATGGAATGCGCTATGCTAGATTGTAGGATGAAACGCGTGTTTTTTATCTGCATAAGCTGTAGAATATAGCAGTCACGTGCACACTTCATTGAATTACCGTACCTAGCCTTAGCTCGATTAACAGACACGAACTTAGGCACTTCGACATAAAAGAATTTACGCTATAATTGTCCACAAAATTTGAAAATAAGTCTTCGATATTGACAGAAAAAACCCATCAAACAAACAACCAAATAATAAGTAAAGTCCGAGGTTTAACATATATTCATGTAGCTACAGAACAAAAAACTGAACGGAAGTCACTGCCGGGGATCATACTGCGTCGCCTAGTTTCCAAAATTTCTTCATTATTCTATTTGGCTGTATGAAGTATGCGATGCTTGTAAGAAATGTAGTAGTTTTGATTCGACATGAAATGTTCACGGTGTTATTTCATATCTTGTGGCGAAAGCGATTGCAAGTTAAGCTATACTTACATTCGAAGTGAAAAACCAAAAGCGTTAACAAGAGTCAGCTTCTTCTCACAGAAATGAAACATTATGATAGTAGATTCTGGGCACTCTGACAAAGCATCATCTAAAAACTGCTTTAATTTGCTGTTGCGGTCATAATGTTTGTTTAGAGAAGGTGGTAAATGCTCGGTGTGAGAAGTGAGTTTTAATCATGTGACTGTTAATAGGAAGTATACAAACTTTACATCTCAACGTCCATTTTTTTCCTTTGAACTTCTCAGACAGGTACAAAGAATTTGCAAGATGGCGCTTATAAAAGACATCAAACATCAACCATGGTTGGCCTACTTGATTATTTTGGATGGGTGTACCTTAATGTTGGTCATTTTCTTCAATGTCATGGCACTGGGACCAGGAGTTCATATTGGTGAGATATGTATTAATTCTCAAACACATACAGAGCTTAAACCTAATCATCCGAACTACCCTGAACAAGAAGGCGAATTTACGATAGTATTTCATCCCAGTGTGAACCATAGACTCTCGAGGTTTTCTCGAAAGTCTATGTGTGAACAAATACGATACCGTGCGACACCAATTCACAGTTTTACCGTTGGTGGCGCACATGGTCAGCTTCACCGCGACATGCCCAAGGGCATGAAGTGCGTCAAATGAGCTTTCCCTCCTGCTGTAAAATACAATGACGTCATGCTGTCACATAGTCTGAATCCTGAAATTTAATGTACAGAGTTTGATAAAATTCGCCTTCAAAGTACTCCTCTTGAAGTTTAAAATCTATAATTCGAGGATGTTACTGTAAGACAGCTTTGCTGCCATCGTCACCAGTGCAAATGCCATGCTTAATGTTTGTTCAATATATTCTGTTCTGGCGTAGTAAACAACATATATAAGATTGATATACTTTCTTTTCAACCCAGGAATGTTCAAGAACACCACGAGAGAAATATCCGAGGAATATTCCCTGGATATTACACTTCCAGGATGGACGGATGTACTCCTGCTCCTAGTGTTCATATGGAATGGAACTTTTATTATTTATTCCACTTCAAACATATGTCGAAGGGGTTTTGGACTCTTTATTTATATAGCCCTATCGGATGTGCTCACTCCGTTCTTCTATACGACATTCCTTTTTGCCATGCTGACGAACATTGGATGGGTGTTTGCATGGTGTTACCACATTCTACCCTTAGCATTCGTCTTCAACGTGGCCCAGACAACACTACTCTGCGTTGCTTTGCTTGCTGTCCATCGATGTCTCCATACCCATGTGACTAGGATGAGCGGATCACAGATTCATGACGTTTGGCTAATTCGTATTTTAGTGCACAATGGGATTGCTATTTGGACACAGTGGATATTCGTCAACATGCTGATAAACCTTGCTCAAGTGATGACGTATAGTGGTAGCGTCCATCAAGACATCGCCTCGACCGTATCGCTTACTCTTTTCACCATGGATACAATTGGCTGGTTTCTTGCAGAAAATTCAGTCCTTGAGAAATATGTCCGTTTTACTGCCTCCAATTACATCATCAACATCACGGCTACGGCCGCTATTGTCGCGAAAAATTGCGACATGGGAAATTTTTCAAGTCGAAACTCT
The DNA here is from genome assembly GCF_041260155.1 of Ptychodera flava. Lineage (NCBI taxonomy): Eukaryota > Metazoa > Hemichordata > Enteropneusta > Ptychoderidae > Ptychodera > Ptychodera flava. Next base: position 4,854,414 of record NC_091949.1, read on the forward strand.
ATTTTTGCCCTGGCAGTTTCGATTATGTGCGCTCTCATGGTCGTCTGCAAGCTAGTTCTGGCGTTATGGCGCCACCGCCAGGGCAGCGACAGTCAATATGATCGGATTATGCCCTCAACTGCGACTAATTCGAATATCGTCATTACTATTCCAGAGTGAGGTGTAGCATGCTTGTGCTCAGTTTGATAATGTCAGACTTTGAACAAGCATTTTTCTCCACCTCATGAGTGACTGGTAAACGGCAGAAATTTAGGAAACCCATGCTGCAACAACTATAAATATCGTTTTACGAAATATTCATTGTATTCAAAGCTTGACAATTTGATCCATAAACCTTCAATTTATTTTAATGCCAATCATAAGAAATAGATATATATCTCGTTCATTATATGCACACATACTATATGTTTTGTAAAGCAGTTTCCACTGATCGAACCTGAACGGATAAAACTTACACGAACTGTTATAGAAATATTCAGATACGATTTTGCTCTGCTATATATCTTTGTTTTTCAAGTTTCTGTTGTGTCCCTGGTACAGAAGTGTAAGATTTAGTTCTCGTTCTTCTTCAATTATTATGATTTATTTTATTTTTATTTACACTTTTAATGAGCGGCTAAGGTAGTATACAATATTTTTCATTGGTCCTCACAAAGGAGAAAATTTGATTAACTACAAGTCACAAAAATTACGCGCAAGAAGAGAGAAAGTACAGGAGGAATATTTCTTTCAAGTTACATTTGAAGGTGTACAGATTAGTTGATTTCTGTAGGAAAGGCAGTCCACACTTTAAACACAGGAAAGTGAAACCTGCGTTAACCATCGTCGGCTTGCCGCGTCGATAGTTCGACACGTCTCCCATTCTGATTTCGGGGAGCATCAAGTAACCCGGACACGAGACTTTGCCAAGCGAAGCTGTACATGCAGCGTTTGTAATACATCTCTGTACAAAACAATCTAGCGATACGCAGGCCGCATATAATGATCATGAAATTTGAGATTGAGTGTAAGTGATAAATACGAGGACAAATCCAACTCATACATTTAAACATTAAAATTACCGTAAAGTAAGAAAAAAACACTGTCTAATCGACATGGTAAATGATGAAAATAAATCTGAAGGAAAATCAAAGTGGAGTTGAAAATGTGTAGGCAACGCCCTGTCAATGTTTCTTTTCTGTTCCTCTACGCCACAGTATAGAGCAACAGTCAAGAGCGCTCTCATCTGGAATACTAAAAATATACCGGTAGTAATATTAGTCATCTCTAAAGTTTCGAATAGCTCCCGACGTCAGCGGTGGTGAAATATAGCCAGAATATGGGATGATATGAACTATATGTTCTTTAAAAATAGATCTTTCCCCTTGTTTTGTAAGTCTTCCGTTGCTTCTTCGTCAGTGGACGTCTTCATGTTACTTCAAAAGGAGGGAAAGAATTCTCAGGGTTGGACAAGAGATTCAGTGATAGCGCCATCACAAAGTAAGACGATCGGACAAGAGATTCAGTGATAGCGCCATCACAAAGTAAGACGATCGGACAAGAGATTCAGTGATAGCGCCATCACAAAGTAAGACGATCGGACAAGAGATTTAGTGATAGCGCCATCACAAAGGCAGACGATCATTCAATTATTTTAGATCTGCTAGCAACAACGTTTATCAACTTCTTTTCCACAAAAAGTTGTAGTTTATGGTATTTGCGCATAACATATTTCAAATCATCGTTGTCTTTCCCATTGATTTTCACACCTTCTTCGTCTTTCCATAGACAGAATGCCGTTGACAACTTTCCGTTCGCAGTGAACTGCCATCAATAAATGTATACATTTCCTGAATAAATTTCAACTATGTATTACCTGTTTTGTCCTCTCTGATTGCTATGGGCGAAAGTTGTATGTCGTACATCAGGCCCGGTGGTGACACTCTCAGAGAGCATGGGCATCCACGCTCGTTCCACAAAATTTCAAGATACCCCTAATCTTGGATTTTTCAACAAAAAGACCCCCTTATTTTGAGAGATATGGGAGAAAATACGACCCAAAATTACCACCTTACTTACAAAATCCAGGAGAGGGAGACGTAATATTAGAGTCAGGCCAATGCTGAATTATGATATTGTTTTCAAATATATATGAACACAACAGAGTTTAAAAGAAACTCTTTATTTTTGAACAGGAGTGTCAAACTCAAAATTCATTAGATTTCGAATCAAACAAGATCAATAGGAAACGCACAATTAAACTTTGGTGAAGTTAAGTGCCTGATAGGTATTTCCTGGGATATTTCAAACCTTTCTTAAGCCAGGTTTTTGGAAAAGTACCCCGTTTTCTCGATTTCATGGACCCTTGATAGGGAATAAAAAACATTCCATTCCCCGTGATTTTAGGAACACACATGGATACCCATTTTCCCGACAGTGACACCACCAGTACATCAGGATCGTGGCGAGTAATCATACCTGAATCCCGATTGAATTATCCCTGGTCTTGGTGGCTCTGAAAGCAATCATACCTGCAAAGGGAACCTTCGCTAACTACGGGGTGGCCCAAGGTACGGGGGGGGGGGGGGAGTGTGCTGGTCCAATAAGATGTGACCTCCGCTGTCTGAAATGTTATCCTTTTGGCAATGTAATATGTATACCGTGAGCAGGCATACGACACAGTTGAACACAATGTGCCAGAGACACAAATGTCTTATGTCACCGTGCTGCGCATGTGTCTTTTACATGTCTCGAGGTGTTCGGAATGAATTAACAAATTCGTTCCCGTATTAACTATATCAAATGTTGTATACTTTAGTATTTAAATGTTTATGCAAAATCTAGACTCGGGTAGTCTTTGAATGGCGTTCTTTGTATAATCAAGCAATATCGAGTGCATTTCAACATCATTATCTTATACGTTTCATATATGCAGGCTTAAACTGTTTAGCTTATTGCTATGGCAGTGACGTGCATGTACCGAGATAAGCCTCAGCCTGCATGGTCAACAAACAGTATAATGAAATAATTCTTTCTTGAGAGGAATTTTGCTGATGTGGCTGTCACGCAGCTGTATTATTGTTGAGCGTTGGCATACTCAGTAGCCTGCTTGTTCCCACCGCGGCCTCGATACGATGATTCTCCTGGCCGAAAAAAATACCATGATCATGGACTATTGTTCCTCTGATTTTGTAGTAGCAAGGTTAAGGATGCGGCAAGCGATCTTTTTACGAACCAACAAATCTCCAAGTAGTTAGATCGCTATGATGACTCGGAGTCTAATTTTAACAAACAGTGTCCACAATAATAGAGGCTTTACATTATACAGGCAGTGTTAACAGAACAATATCTGAGCATATGCTCCAAAAAGAAAACAAAAAACTGTAAAAAGCAGTGAGACACAAAAATGCCCAAAAAGTTGCAATGTGGAACTATATATTTGCCGCACTTTCAAAAAACTCCACTCGGCTAAAGCATAGAAGAGGCGATTCTGAGGAACAGTTTAATTATTCTTCCTAGCCTAAGGAAAAAGCGACGAAATGAATCGCTAGTTGAATTTTTATGTATAGGTAGGTAGAGAAAGGTCAGATTTTGCACCCAGAGTACAACCGGAAACACTTATACTTGTATACTGTACAGCTTCATTTATGTACAAGTGGTATTAATATGATTCTATCCAAGTACTTATAAATTGTTTCGCAGCGAGCGAGGACGAATATAATTGCTAGTATGAGACAGGAACAGTAACTGCAAGTTCAGCATCACCCTGTACTTGATCATACGTTATTGTTGAAAGGATCTTTGTAAATTACATTCTCAGTAAATTTGCAATGATCTAGTCTAGATCAATGCTAGTAACTTCTATAAGTAGTAACCCTTCAGGTAATACATGAGAAAGGTGACACCACTCGGTACAGTATCTTGAATGTGTCCCTCGCCATATCACCTAACACCCCCCGTAAATTAATGAGGTCTCCCTTGACGGAATCCATGTAAAATTGTTCCTTGTATCTTTAATTACGACCGAGTGAATGGCGACTTTTCGGTCAGAAAGATGTACATACTTCACCCGTTCTGTAAGTATCAAAATTACGGTTGATGCACAAACAGCGAGTTGGTACAACTCCAGTCTGCCTGTATTACAGGCGCTAAATCTCATAGTCTCCAGATTCTCCACAGCGCAGTAGATGCCACAAGTCAGAAGAACTAAGATTTTTGCGACCTGGCAGGAAGCTATACACCGATGAGGGGTGCCATGCTGCGGCCACAGAGTTTTGGGACAATGGTCTGACTTTTGTGAAAGCGAGAGGAGGTCACAGTGAAAGTTGAAAGTATAACGCTGAACTCTTATTTCATTAACACACATGATTTAGATTGGCTTTGATACGCATTTCGATAGTATATGGTCAGAAGTTGTCGGCAAAAGTTGCGGAATAGGAAAATTCTTGTTTCTCAGCCTTGCGCACTTTTCATGAAATTTAGACTGGCCCGGTCTATCAGCCCTTCTCCCTGTTCGCATAGAAGTGAATAAAAGTGACAAAGATTAAAGTTCACTGACACACAGCTATTTGGGAATGGAGTGGAGTGGCAGACAAGGGGCCAGGAGAGAAGAGTAGAAGGAATTGGTTAAAGGGAAACATGAGGGCAAGAATAGGACATCTGGCCAAGGTACTGAGCCTTATATGGATATTGTGATTCAAATGATAAAACTCTGTACCATATGCCTTTCCATATCGCAAATCAATAATCACCATATTATCCGTATAATTGACAGCTTTTACAACGTTTCTGTCAGAGACTTAGCATTTAGCCGCTTAAAATCGAGCTTCGATGGTCCACAACGAACCTCGATGAAGGGACCGCGAATCACCGTCCAAGATCGTATTTCTTTTTTGTTTACTTTCTGTGGCTGCTGTAGGCTATACCTGCGTACTTTGCCACACGCACCTGTCGTTCTTTTATCAGAGATTTTAGACGTTGACACCAAGAACTTCAGTAACTTACTGAAGTATGCTATAGGAACTGAATGTTCGTATATTCTATTTAAAGAAACCCAGTAAACATGTCGAACAGTGGCCAGATTTCCTTCAGCAACTACATCGTTAAAGTGTACAGTTTCACCATTTCATCTCGTATATCTAAACTATGGCCTGATTCAACGGCACGCTTTCATCATTCGGTAATAATTCTTTGCCATCAACTACAGGGTTTTGCACAGTGGAGTGAACGGTAACCGCACGCAAAATTATCGATTGGGCAGAGCATAATGGATGCGGAAATGCGCCAATTATAATTTTATAGTGTATTTAAAGGCAATATTGTCACAGAAAGATCGAAGAATGGAAGATTTTAATTTTATACAATGTTGTCAAATGCGGTTAATGGCTGGAAAGAAAAGAAAGTTCACATTGAAAGAACTCACCGTTTCGGAACAGGCTTTCACACTTGGCACACTCTGAGCAGTGGCAACTCTCAAACTCTGCTCACTTACAGTGCAGTGAGCCCTCAACGTCACCGTGACCCATAGACGTTACTTGCAAGTTTCACCTGAGTTTGAGGACAAAGTTGGACCCGACTCGGACGCGGACGGCACAGGCGAGTAGTACGTTCCGACCTCAACGGTTACAGTGACAAATATGCCACAACAATGGACAGTCTCTCCACAACGACAGGGCTGATGTAGTGGAGAGACTATCATGTGGTATTGAGCGATCAATCGATCGATTTTGTCGAAAAAGCTAGTAAAATGAAAACAGCCTAACAACACTCCAAATGAATAAGCTCTTCGTTTCTGCCATTACAGTCAGCATATATGCATGCGAAGTGCCCCGGTAACAAATATTCGGACTCTCAGTACCAGATATAAATTTGGGGGTCTACCACTCATGGGGGTTCAATGACTGGCTTATTCATTTTACGTGAAAATAATCAAATATCTCAACAGAGTGAACATATATGGATAATGGCCATTTTTAATTAAAGGTATCGGTAAATATCCATAAGGTAATTTGAATCTATGGTACCTTACTTTGCTCAGTGATCACTGATTTTTATCCTTTATTTCTACAGGGAATGGTTTCAAGTTTTCTTACGGAAAATTTGCGCAAAAGTTTTTAAGTCCTTCAATTTCAAGACGCGTACTTCCTTAAATAAGTATGGAATTGTACTACGCCCACCACGTGCTTAAGAGGGTGTTCACAAGTAACAAAATTGCATGTAGGGCCTATATGGACTGTTTTCTGTCGGTGATTTTAACAATTCACAAAATCAACCAAATCCCCACCACCCTTTCAGGTCCTCTTCCTTTCGAAACCGCCTACTCCCCGGTATAAAATGAAAGTACAAGAGAGTATCTTTTGTACCTCCTTGTAGTAAGCTTAAGTTTATTCCTAGTTCCCGTAGTTCAACGGGTGAATTTGAGTTTTAAAACTTAACTCTTACCACAACCACCCTAGTATAGCAGATTCTGATGCAACAAAGCATTATCCATGATTGGCGAAAAGTTTTTCTCAATCATGAATTTTCGTTCACACCTGAAATGTACTGTAACAGTATTTTAACATTTCATTGAAGTAAACTGAGTCGAGAAAATCTCTCTCTCTCTCTCTCTCTCTCTCTCTCTCTCTCTCTCTCTCTCTCTCTCTCTCCAGGCTGACAGTTATGGAATTTGGCCAACTTCGTCTCGGATGACAGGTTCCCGCGCAGGTAGAAGGAAATGGACACAATTTTGCAACATTTTTCGTAAATGCAAATAAAATATCATCGCGGGGTGCTCAGTTTAATGCCATGGTACGCTTGGCATACCCTTCTCAATCCCTGCTTCCCGCATTAGTGGATGTATCAAGACTTGTTAATCTGTTCTCCATGGGAATTTTTATCAACTAGATAAATTGTTTATGAGATGAATCTGATAATATCCACAGAGAACAAAGTATTCTGGCAGTTCTTGTTGTCCATCTTGTTATTTGCAGACAAAATTGACAAATAACAACATAAACAACAACCATTCCCTTTGTTGTAGCATGCCATCTGGGGAGCCGGCTTTTGCGCCCCTGGCCGTTCGCTTTACCGCGTTGTTGTTTTTGTGGATTGGGTCTGGCAGTGCGGCCTAATCCCACTTTAAACAGATTGAATTTCGAAGTCATGGATTTCAAAAGACCTCACTTTCGTTTGTTTTTCCGTATTCTTTAGATTTTGTTTCCCTCTTACGTGTGCACATTCGTGTACAGAACAAGTGAAAGTTAACAGCTAACTGCCAATCACTCACAAGCTAGACTGCAGTACGTGTTTGACGAGTCCCGGACCTCATCACATATCAGCTGCTTGGCGGATGAACAAATTACGTCTTACTGTTTACTTGTAATACATTCTTTTGTTAAGAACTATAATTCAGTGCATTTTTCGTAGACTAATGTCAGGATTAAGTACGTCTGAAGCCCGACATTGCGATGATATTATAGAACTAGTTTAGCTCTGCGGATGGATATAGTCCGTAAAGTGCAGTAACGCGGCTGTTATTGAATGGCGGAGAGTTTGATGTCACCAGAGCTGTGCACACCTCGATTACCGCATCGATGGCTTTCGTTGTCGTTCTACAGGGTGGTTCGCCCTGGGGATTCCGCCTTATAGGCGGCAAGGAGTTCGGAGTACCTCTGCGTATTGCTAAGGTAAGTTGAAATACGTAGCAGTGTGTCACGATCCCCTGGCAGAAGCTTTATTGCCACTGTGAGTGGGTCTCACATCGACGCTCACCGGTCTCATGTACGATGCAGTGTAAGCCCTCCTACCCCTATGTATATGTGGCCACACCTCCACTCTTTTATTTCCGTGCCAGATGCAGTCGACTTTCTGATCTCTCGCTCTTGTCATGTAAGACACACCTGACCTCTTCAAGGATGCGAATGTCACAATAACCCACCTGACCAACCTCCAACAATTGTGTATATCTTGATGCGATGATGTTATTTAGTCGACAGTCACCGCGTCGTACGCGTACCGGTCGGTGTGTTGATGAACTGGAGGTGCGCTTGTACCATCGCCAATCGGACGCGCCGTTGGCAGAGATGATCTTTGTTTCACCATTCTTGAATGAAACGACCCTTAATTTCTGTGAAATTACAAATACTCTCTCCTAGCTGACAGTTGTCGAGTTGCACCGGGGCCGGCGCGGGGGGGGGGAGGGGGTTATGGCGGTTGGAAATTACACCAATCGGACCACGTTTATATAATATGGAGCAGCGGCAGTTGCATTATACGCAGTAATCTAACCACCAGCTGGTAATAATTGACACCACTACAAGTCTGCATACGACCGTGGTCGTTCATTACACTCACGTGCACGTTGGCTCAGTGGTTACATGTAATGATCCAAGCTCTTAAAATTACTTACGCATATGCCCACCATTATAGAGTTGAACCATGAATATTAAATTATTCGAAGTAAACAAAAACAGCCACATTTTAATCAGATTAGTGTACATTCAATAGCCTGCTATTGATTTCGGACCTCTGTAGCTTTGACCCGGGGCGTGTGTCCTCGGTGACAACCAATTCTTTGTAAGTTGTAAATGTGAGGTCACTTTGACCGTCAAAGTCGCTTATATTATGCAGAAAGAAGTGAGACTAGGAGAGGGACATGCAATGTTGCACTGTTATCTAAGTAATTGTTTTTTGCATTCACGTTCTCATTGGAAGGAGGAAGTTAAACAAGTTACATTTCTTTCTAATCTTTGACAGCATTCATACAGAATAGGTATACTATTCTTTCATAAACCCTGTCAGAGAGAGAGAGAGAGAGAGAGAGACTACATCTCAACAAAACAGTATACACGCAAATGTGTGCCTGTAGATCAAGAAGTGAAAAAGCCACAAAGGACAATGCTACAAATATAGTACTTAGTACTGGTATGTTTACTGGTGGAGTGAGGTGAACTTTGGCAGCTAAATCGGTTTGGTCGGCTGCAAAAGTATCGATCTAGATAGCATATCTGTTCTTATTGATATTGAGGTTAGATTGTTTGGAATGCAAGCGTGTGTTTATTCACGGTGCAGTGGCTCCACCAAACTATGGTTTGTTGTCTTCCCTACTATACTGCTTAGATCTCACATGATGTATGGACCCTCTGCATTTATTATCTGCATCGATGAAAAAAAAAACATGTTTATCAAAACTTAATTTTTGATAATTCTATAAGAATTTCCAAACCATAAGTATAATTTCCATAGTGTATGGGATCTTAGTTGTATCAAACTTTTTCTGTATAACTGCACGCATGGTTGTTGTTGTTGATGTTGTTGTTGTTGCTGTTTACATATGAATTTTAGTCCAGGTCACAATTCTTTGGCAACATTAACATTGGACATAAAGTAATACGTCATGTGCAGAGATTATTGACAAACAGAAGTCTCGGCATTTTGACTTTATTTGGGTAATAGAACTGGGAATTGTCCTTTACCAAAAATCAACACAATTGAAAACAGATCACAGTTATTGGAATTTCAATGAAAAAACACATGTAACTGTCATATAGTTTAATTAACAAAAACCTAAAAAAATAGAAACTTAAGAAAGATTAATCTAATGACTTGTAAAAGAGACCAAATTTGACATTATTCAGCACAGAAAGAAATGTTTGGAGCTCAGTTATGAACAAAACTTTTAGAAGTCTTTTAAAGATGTTCATTTTTTAGCGACTATAGTCTATAGAAGCTATTTGGATGGGTATCCGTCCGGCGTCCGTCGTCAGTCTGTATGTATGTATGTATGTATGTATGTATGTATGTCCGTTTGTGAGGCGTCCGTCCACTCAAATATCTTGAGAACCGCAGTACTTACTGATTTGATATTTGTTGTGTAGATTAAAAATATGATTTTGAGAAACTATTTTTTTTAATTTTTTGATATTGTTGAAAATAGGCAAATTAATGCCAAAAAAGGTGTTTTTGGTAAAAAATCTTCTTCATAACCGCTGGTCAGACAGCTTTGTTATTTGGTATACAGGTCCCTAGGGATAACCCAACTTAAATTTGTTAGAGATGTGATGAAATATGCAAATGTGTATTTTTAAGGAATTTTTTTGTCATTTTTGGTCAAAATTTGACTTACATTGTATGTAATTCTTGTACTGTATAAACCCTATCAATTCACCCAGAAAAAAATAATTAATATGATTTTAAATAATCGAATTAATTAGGAAATCATCAAAGCCAAAATAATTTTAGTGTAGAATTATCAGAAAGTTCAACTTTTTTTGACAGTTCATAGTGAAATGCTTACCATCTTGGAGGATTAAAACATATATAGGCAACTTTCCTGAATCCCAACTTTGACATATTCTGAACTGTCATTTATTGTGCCCTGTATGTTATCTAAAAGAAATTGCTCAAAATAGTCAAAAGAGATAGAGATAGAGAAAGTTCTAATTTCCATTTATGGTTGACTTGGTAAGGATAAAATAAAATTACTTTTTGAGGAACAAAATAGAGTGGTCAATTAAAAGAGTGGTCAAAGTGATAGGGTTTTTATGGTAAAGCTGGGCTGTAAGATTCCTCATGTGCTATTTATAGCAATTATGCAATCTGTGTAAACAGTGCAATGAAAGTTAAGTGATTCCGTATAATGCTTTTGATGACCTTGAACTTCTTAAGTTTCAAACATTTGTCTCTTCTGTGTGCTTTCTCTGAGTATGTACAGTCTCAACTTATTCAACAGAACTCACTTACAATGTTAATCAAAGATATCCACCTTCTTCATCAATACATGTGTCACAAAAGGTTATTCTCTACATAACACAGCAGAGCTCTGTCAACTGTTGAGTTGCTTATTCTTTCAAAACAGCTAGTCAGACAGCTTTAATATTTGGTTTACAAGTCCCTAGGATGATTTAAGTGAGATAATTTCATACAGTCAGGAAATATTTAATTTTGTATCCATGTCTATAGTAGCTTCAGGGACTTTGGCCCTATGTTTATTACTTTTTTCTCTGCTTTGATCAATAATGACCCTCTCAATTTAAACCTTACTTTAAATTCCTAAGTGCTTATAAAGCCATAAGTTGACAAGCCATAACATCACTGCTGTGCTACATGCCATTCAGAGCATGCACTGTACTCAACAATCAATAAAATTAGCAGGTTCACTGATCATGGACGATTATAATAGTCTTTAAGTAAATGTAATTGCTTGAATAGCGCCCTGTATTTCAACAAAAGATGGTTAACCAGGTAATTAGGTAGTTGCATAGTGTTTCAAAATGCTTAAAGCCTTGAACTGTGTTACAGAAGTGGTGTTGCTTCATTATGTAAGACCATGGATGTAAAAAATCTATTTTTTACATCCATGGTAAGACATAGCCCACAGTGATGATCATGTTCTGACATAGAGGCACAGCTATTTTCTTATTTTGTTGAATGATCCTCAGAAATACAGACAAACAGCTGTATGCCATCATCCTCACAGACATTAACTATGCAAATAATAATTCACTCAAGGAATTCAGACAGTCCTTGTCTTTTCCAGGGGGGTCATCATAATTTAGGAATCCGCGAAGGGGGGGGGGGGTCATCACTTTTTCACTGATAGGAAAGGGGGGGTCACCACATTTTCAAAAACATAATACCTACAATAAAGTTCACTTTATGCTATGGCCACGATCGACCCTCTTTACTGGCGGGCCGCCGAAGGCGGCCCACTACAATAAATATACTTTATGTATTACCCATGACACTCTTAACGGGCAGACGCCTTTGGCGGCCCATTCCAATTAGGTTTACTTCATGCAATGGCCATGATCGACCCTCCTTACCGGCTGACCGCCTGCGGCGGCCCACTACAATAAATTGACTTTATTGTAATACCCCATGACCATCTTAACGGCCGGACGCCTTCTGAGCGGCCCTGTTCAGTAAAGTGTAATTCGTGCAATGGCCATGATCGACCCTCTTTTTACCAGCGGGCCACCTTTGGTTGCCCACGAGAATAAAGTTGACCTTACGTAATGGCCCATGACCCTCTTAACCGGAGGGCTGTGAACCACTCCAATAAAGTGTACTTTATACAATGTCCATGGACATAAGTTGTCTATGGAAATGAAGTTAAAAATTGCCTTACAGTCGTCCTAAGTAACAGACGTTTGCATGGATGTGGCTGAGAAGTTTGTGCACTGGCATCTCTGCTACACGAATAAAGTGCGCCGCGTACCGGAGTTCAAATCCAAACCGTGCGGGTAAATTTGACATATGGGTTTTGGTTATTTTTCAGCAGGGGGGGGGGGTCATCAATTTTTTTTGTCTGACAAGGGGGGGGGTGTCATCATTTTTTCGCGAAAAATGCAGGGGGGTCTATATTTTTTTGAACACCGGCGACAAGATTTTGCCCCCCCCCCCAGGCCGTAAAAACTGAACAGTCCCTAAACTACTAGTATTTCAAATTTGCAGTGACTGTAGAGAGACTCACACAAGATTTTGTGCATTTGTTAATGTTTATGCATCAGAATTCTGTTGACTGTTGAATATACTGCAATGAGTAACTGTTAAAGGTGGCTGTTTTGTGTAGTTTTCAAATTTTCCAGCTATGGTGGGAAGTACTGTATTCCAAAATTTTTAGTTTCCAACTCAGCCATCTGTGTGTGTGTACCAATGTCAGCCAGGGTAGTATTTAAAGTGTGTCCTGTAGATTTGGTTTTACAGACATTAGAATATTTTCACTGATCAAACCAGATGTAAATAGCTTTATTTCATTGTTTCAATGCTGAACTCACTCATGATATGGTCAAAGAGATATATACAGTAATTGGGTCAAAGGTCACCCATCAGCTGTCTACCAGAGAATTTTCATAGGGTCCACCCAGGTCTTGACTGCGACTATACAGTGTACATTTATATATCAACTGGTACAGTTAATGAGCTCTGGTGTGATTTTGATCCCTGGCCTTGTCAAGTTTGAGGTTGTGGTATCTGAGGTCAATCAGTGTCATGAAACTTTCTGCTTGGTCAGTATGGCAAGTCAGAGGAATCTGAAGTATGTAGTTATCAGAGACATAGCATGTCACAGCTAAAGATCAGATGGTAGATGTGAAGCGTGAATGACCGACTACAAGTTACAAAACAAATGTTACCCTAGTGAAACAGCCGACTGTTTACTACATGCTTGCACTTTTGACATTTTCTCATGCAGGATCCGGTTTTACACACATTTCAGAAATTAAACGCGGACTATTTATAAATTTTGACTGTATGGGAATCGGTAACATGAAGTTTGACATCGCTTTTTTTTTCCAATTAATGAAAAAATTGGTTCCAAACTTCTTCCTTATGGACCAGAATATCTCAGAGTTCCCCACAAAATCTATGCATTTATTGGAATCTGCTCGCATGGATTAATTACAAATGTAAGAGTTGCTAAACATTGGAACATGCAAATTGATCAGTCTAGTCAACGTCTAAAACATGCAGCAATACATCATGTGTTTCAAATTCTAGCACACATATTATGTTTCTATACAGTATTTTGAACCAGGAAATTTGAAATCTTTATTCACTTCTTGTAACACACTGATTACTAACACAACCTTATTAGCCTCAAGGAAGGTAAAGTTTGTATTAATTTAACCCCTTGACTACCTATGGCGCCGGATATTTCCGGCGCCATATTGAATTACCATATACCTTGAGTGCCGGAAATATCCGGCACAGTGAAATAGGCGTATTTGCTTCGTTTTTGTCGCTAAAAATCCCGTAATTTCGGCGCCTGCACGCAGCGCAACTAAGATTGATGTATTCCGATCTGGCCTGAATGTGATTGCGCCCCCCGTACGTCCAAATATGGCCAAAATCCGGAAGCAAATGTCGTGACCCATGACCTCGACCCTGAAAGGTCAGGCTGATCACTGAAGCGTCGGCTGATTGTTACAGTTTCAGAAGTACGGACGATCGCGAAGATGTTTATGGGTTTTTTTTAATGAAATGAAATGTTTATTTATTGAAAACAATGATTTATATGTAAATATGTTCTATTAACAGCAATATTCGTGAATGAAACTAGAGGAAATACAGTGTTTTACTATAAGCCAGTGAAATTTTATAGCAGCCATATTATCAATATGACTGGTCACATGACTGGTCATGTGTTTGGTCATGTGATATGTTGTTCCCTAAAATGTATTTTTAAATATTGTGAAATATTTTTTGATAAATCATAACCATTTTAGATGCATGTTTCTGCAAGGAAGACTTAAAGCAGGTGTTTACAAATATAAAATGTGTTGATTTTCAAATACAGAATCATGTCAGATGCTGATGTTTATGGTTCATTTACTCTGCCTTTTGTGAGAAAAATCTTAAATAGGTACATCTATAAATAAAGTAAAGGGTAGTTATTATTACATATATGTAAAGACAATGCCATGAAAATTGCAACTGTATTCAAATTTGCATCATTTATGGATTCAAAACACGTCCTGATGCTTCAAATATTCATATTCTTTGCCAACTCTGGTCACATGACGTGTCATGTGATCAGTCACGTGACCTGGAAATACAAAATTTATGTATGAAAAAGTGGGAAATTTCATGCTGATTCAGAAAATATATGGTTTATTGGTACTTACTTAATTTTAACTCTAAGCAGTGTTCAGGCAATGACCACACCCAAGATTTTATCAATATTTACATAAGGGGCCTGGTATATAGGAATACATTGGCCTTGGTAGTCAAGGGTTTAAGTACATCTTAAATTACAACCCTTGTAATTATGTTGCATTAAATATTAAAGCTTCTAAATTGGCTTTTACGTGTAAGTCTTCTCAAATGATAGTATTTTAATGTACAAGAAATACAATATCTACGATCAGGTGATATTTTCTCTCTGTAAACAGTATGAATATAATATGAAATTTAAATATTATAAGAATGCAAAGGAGTGGCTATTTTGATATTCTAAAAGATTATTTGATCATAAAATTAAGATTCGAGTTGACAAAAATTGAGTCATTAATGATCGTTATCTCAAATTTTACATTTTAATCTGTCAGCTTCATGGAATTACTGTACTTTATTGCATATTTGTGATAAGGATGGTAATTAATGGTTGTCATAACAACCAGCACAAAGCTGACCAGAGTTCCTGTATCTATAACAACAGGGTCAATATTATGTTTGGTCAGGTGTTATAGAGGTGAGATGTACACAATTGGAGTTTGCAGTGTAATCCACTTCTGTTTAGACAGTAGATCTTTAAGTAAACAGTCATTTCAATTCAGCTATTCTCATGCTCTCATTTTTTCCTGCTTCTGATGTTTTTACAGTTTTTTATGAAGTACTTTCTGGAGGATGTATCAATATCAAAATACTGTTTTGTCACTTAAATTTGCGTTATGGTCTAATCAGTCGTGGGAAATACTTTAAAATTGTGAGGTGCTGAGTGGATTTCCAATTTCCAATTTCTGTGCATACCTGACAAGATGTTTTTAAACATGTTTGCTACTGGGATGTGTTGCAGTTTGAAATTTACTGAACTGAATCACATAGGAGAGATTTCCTAAGTACTTGTACACTGAAACTTGTCTAATTTTCTAACATGTCAATCAGACTATCTTTCACAGAGTCAGTTTGATTTGTTAATTGAGCACACATAAATTTCCTGTCAGTGATATGAATGTGGTATCACATTACTCCAAGAATTTTGAAATATTTCAACTTGAATTTTTCAGTCATAGATATCATAAACACAACAGAGATATATTCAACAATATTAAATTTGATAAATTTAAAAAATGATTTTACTCATTCTTTGGGTATGTGTCATTCTAATCTTAAAATGTGAGGCTCTTTAAAACAGTTATCATTTATATGAATGATTCTTTCAAAATGACAAAAAATTAAGTTTTTTATGGTGTCATGCATTGGTAGTCATAGTAATATAGTAGTAATACTATATAATAGGCCATTTTATGACCCCTGCGTGACCTTACATAGTGATACATGTATTTTTGATTGTGAGTCTCATTCATATATAGGATATGCTTTTGTGGAAATGATATAATATTTTGGTTGTCATTTATTAATAAAGTAACATTTAGTTTGTTGAATAGAGTTCAAAAATACATCTTTGGGTTCATATAAGTACATATATATAAAAAAAATACAATGATGAAAAATCATGTAGGGTCAACAAAATGGGTGACCAAGTGTAAATGTTCCAATGTTTCAGAACTTACTATTGGAGGAAAAATTATCCCTAAAAGCTGTACTTTGATCCACTGAGATATACTGGTACAGGCGTTCAGTGTATGCCCACATATTGCTTACTTTGATACAGCAGGAGAGGAAGATGTATGTTTGTTGAGTAAATACAGGTATCTCTCCAAACTTGTGCCAATAGAATGCAGACGATTTGATGTGTCCTTCCATCTGCAGACCAAATAGCGACAAAGAACATTTGCAATGGAAACACAAAACAACAATTGTACAGTAGAAAATGTTGAATAGGAGATAAAACTATTGACACAATACTCTATGATGGCAGTCTCCACTGATTTTCATTTTTATAGAAGGATAACTGATTTGCATAAGTAATTATATTTTGCATAATGAGTCATTCAAATCAACCACAATTTACGTATCTTTAGGAAAGGTATTCCACCATTCGGAATCTTCATGTAGGGAATACTGTAGGCTTAAGAACAGATGATTGAGCTTCCGTTCAGAAAGCCTTGTATAAATGGAATGCGAAAGAAATTTATGTACAGATGTTGTGTGCATTCTTGCACTGGGATCCTATTATACTCTGACCACTTTTAACCAGTTTTACATTGCTTGCCCATCTAGGGATCTCACTGAAGTCTGGTGTATACCATCATGGCACAACTCCAATGCTGTACAGCTTTCTCATGATGCAGTTTTGTTCATAGAGTTTAAAACGCAGGTACATGTAATATTCTGCTTGTCAAGTAAGCTGTGTCGTGTACTGTTTGTCTACTGCAGTTTCTGGGTCAATAATACAAGGCTGTAGCATATTAAAATACTTGATATTTTACATGTCAGCACACACTGTACATTTGACTTAGACTATTATTATAATTAACAGTTTAATTTTAAAACAATTTGCATATGGTAATTAGTATTGATTTGTACCAATATGATTCTCTCTTTATTTTATTTTACATTGACAATGCAACCATCCAATGAATGTTGTAGTATGGGTGAAAGAAACTAATTGTTCCATTTAAGTCGTGTATGAAATTGATTTCCAAATTTATTTCCTCCTGATGTGTAATAAATCCTTTGAAAGTTAGAAGCAGTTTGAGAGTGTAGCAAATACGTATATGCAATTGCTGTGATTTTGTGTGTGAGGGGATAAGTTTCTTAAGTGTTTGCAGTGACACAAAGGCAGCGAAACACTCTTCAACTAAATCATTTGTCTCTCTGTCAGTTAGGACACCAGTCAAGAACAGGCAATTGACAAGCTTTGCCAGCTTTATTTGAAAGAATGTATTTTGACTAGTCTGTGTTCTATCCCTTTTGTTAGGAATACTAATTTTCATGGGAGACTCCCTCCCATTCTATTTTACTCAGAAATAATCCGGAGAAGAATGTACAGAGTTACAACACATGCAGGACAGTTCTACTGTATGTGGCCAGACAAACAGTAAACTTAATTTGTTCAAAGCTAATAAAGCACTCAGCACAGTTCCTCAAGTCAGTCAGCAGGAGTTATCAAGTCAACATGTGCTGTATTTGACCTTCATTTTGGTCAGTGGTATTTATCAATTTTATTGAATTGGGGAGGGGAGGGGGCAAACCTTGGAAACCCTGGTCGCAGTTCTCACAAGTAGCAAGGGCATCCCGCTTCAACTGTGAAGGCATGCATGCACAATGTATTGTAATTAGCTACCAGTGGGTACTCTTGTTTTGAAAATTTGATGCAAGTGCCACAATGCTATTGGTACCAACCATTAACGAATCTTTATGTATGAGTACAGAGATGCCTAATACTTCTACGAATCTCTTCCCAAGCTGTCCAGCTGTATAATTATGAAATTATGAATAGAGAATATGAAAGCCATCAATTCAAAATGTTGGTTTTGTAGTTTCAGTGTGTGACTGTGATATATATTTTCCCACCATGTTCATGCATTGCACAGTCCCTCCACCAAAGGTGGAGGGACTGTGATGCATTGCATATAATACCAGCTTTATACAAACTGTTTCACATATTGACATGTCCTGAGCAAATTACTAAATCAGGTATGAGAATAATCCATTGTTGGAGAAGATGACTTGCAAAAAGTGTAGTTGAGTTATTGCTTTCTGTTTGCCCACTAATTGTTGTCATTATCTTCCTCTGTGGATTTATATCATTTAGATTATAATCCTATGAATCTTGGACAGTATTTCTGATGGCATTTGTTATTTTGAGTCGGCTTCTCATTGTTTTCATGAAACAAACTTCTTGAAAGCAAAAGAGCCAGACCAAGGCCAAACAATGTCAGTACGGGTATCTTCCAAGCTAAGACAGTTCATATTGCCCAGTAATCAAATTGCAATGTACAATTAATTTTTTGGAGACATTAATTTTGGAGTTTTGCTAGAAAATATGTAAACTTGTAAAATCCATTAAGACTTGACAAATGAAAACTGGAAAAGTTAAATTTGAGCCAACTTTGAGTATTGCTTTCTGTAACAGTGTACTTCACAGTTAAATGTTGAAATAAAAATATCTGGTGTCAGTCTGTAATTGTAGTGTAATGTGATGTAATGGTCGGTTTTAGCATCTACTTATCAAGTGAAGTAAATGACAAAACACAAGTACAATCATTCAATACACAGTAAAGTTTATGAAATGCTTTGAAGTCTTCTCACATGCATGGTTTTATCTTCAGTCACACTTGAAATGAGGATGTAATCGGTGTGATATGGTGATCAAAACCACAGAAATCAATATAGGACTTAGCATGTACAAGCAACCATTATGTCATCTCCAGTACATGTCCAGTGGCAACATTTCAAAGCAAGAACTGCTGCAGTCATGACCCGTCTATTTTGCATTTTAGAAGCACAGCTGCACCTAGCTTTTAAAAAATTATTTGTTTCCTGATTTTCAGTTTCATTGGTTATATTTTATTGGATATTATCATTAAAAACCATTTAAATTCCATTGATAAGTACAATGCATATTTATTAAAAGAGTTGATTACATTAATGAATAAAATACTCATTGTTATGAAAAATGTGATGACAAGGTGCTTTGCTTGAAGTGAATAAACTATTTGTAAATAATCTTAGCTTCAATATTACCACACTAGCCTTGGCTGTAAAGTCAGTTATTTTGCCTGAACTCTTTTAGTTTGAGTTTTAAATGAGGTGTCGATACTGAACTCATCTTAAAATTACGCTTTTCTGTGTACAGGAATCTCTCATTTATGATCATATGGCGACTTGAAAACAAAGTCTCCGCATAACTTTTGCTGTAATTTCCAAAACTTTCGTTCTGTTTGTCAAATACAGGTTATTGTTCTCCTCCCCAAATCACTTCACAGTGCCCCGTCTTCAACTTATTAATACAGCCTGTGTGTGTGCAATATGCAATCTTATTGTGACAAGTGAAGTTTAGTTGGGACCAGAATTAATTTGCAAATAATAACGTAACACATAAAACATATGTGTTGTGCTGCCAGGTTAATACTCTATTTAAGGGACAAGAGTTGTAAAATATGATTGTTTAAAAAAAAATTAAAAATTAAAACATTGGAAAAAGATATTG
This sequence comes from Ptychodera flava, assembly GCF_041260155.1. NCBI lineage: Eukaryota > Metazoa > Hemichordata > Enteropneusta > Ptychoderidae > Ptychodera > Ptychodera flava. The sequence continues at coordinate 4,874,152 of NC_091949.1, forward strand.
CCCTTTAAACTGTATAAATACACATTGGGTTGCCATATACATGTATTGTTGTAATGATTCCTGGTGTCTAAGAGTGAGTCAGCTGTATGACCGGTTAATGTCAAAAATTGAAGAACAACTTGTCATAATTCACAGAAAAGCAGGCAAGAATGATGTTTAGGCTCAACTCCAAGAGTGAAGTTCACATTGTCCTATATTTATCACAGTTACTCTACCCCAACCATGACTTTATAGAAGCTATGTGTCACATTTGAAGGACTGTTTGTTGGTGACATCAGTTTATTTAACCGGCCAAACATAACTGTAGAATGCCAATCTGGAATGCCAACACTGCGGAAAGAAGAGTCAAGTAGAGATAAGCAGTAGTAAACATTGCTTGGAATCCTCAGACAGTGGTTAGATAGGATTATACAAGGCTGTAAACCAACAACATTCCGACCTTGATGGTGGTCGACTTTCTAGGTCAAGAAAAGAAACACCAACATTGACAGTATACTATTCAATTGTTACATCATGCATGTTCAGCTATTTGCATTGAGTGCAGTATATACAGTTCTATCAAGTGTTTGTTTATTACATAAAATTTCATAATTAGCGGTGTAGGAATGCACTTTTGGAGAGGGACGGGACTTTTTCACCAAAATAATTTGCCAGTCGTGGTTTGAAGTCACTGTATTACTGTCATATAAAGGGGTTTATCCTTGGTGATATTTCCCCCTACAGACAATGTGACGCCCTACTGACTCCAGAGTGTTCGAATTCGCTTTGTCTCAGGAACTTTGGATGCAGTACGCTATATTAGAACTGATGTTAAAAATTCCAAGAAATACCTGCACTGCCAGAAAATGTTAACAAAAATGTCGTAGTTAGATTTTCGACTAGGACGCACTGCTCTGTGACACACATGCATTGATGAACTGTTTATCATAGTCTTGAGGTACCTATCTCCCAAATTAGCATCAGATCTTGTCAAGGAGGTTTTTGCCCAGCCCCTACAGCACTCTATGGTCTTTGCTCAAGCAAAACATGACTTGCAAAATATGTGACTCGTCAATTGTGCAGAATGTGCATTTCTTACTGAATGTAATTTACATCTAGGACAGAACTGGACTATATTTGCATTCTTTAGAATGGGTTTTAGCAGACCAGGCACTCGTATTGCCAGAAATAACTTACAATTTCCAAGCTAAAGAAATCAAACTTCCGTATGTACGTTTTGTTATAGAAAAAATAGATCAATTTTTACATCCAAAGTCTGGTCACTGCAATTGGTATCGCCCTAATTACCAAAATGGTTTTGGCCAACAATAGAAAACCTTATGTATACCACTACACTGCAACCCTACATTATAGAAACGACAACCGTCTCTCCTTCCAAATAGAATGTGTATACATTATGTACACACAGTAGAAAGGTTGGACATACTATTCAACTGAGAACTTTCTAACAGAGAATTCTTGCCTGTCAAATCAGTTCAAGAGATTTTAATCTGTTAATGCATTATGTAATCTAAAAAATATGTTGTTTCAATCTGAATTTTATACCAGCAAAAAATTTGAGATTATTGTGGAAGGGCGCGTACATATTTTTTTTTAACAATTACACCTAATCAGCAATGTTGTCGAGATACTGGTACCACAGGTAAATCCTTTGTCAATCATTTATATCCTCTAAAAATTCACAATTTCTCGTGACACCCCCCCTTCCCCATTGCATTTTGGAGAATACATAGACCATAACATAGCAAAATATTTGGGAAACTATTTTGGTTGAAAATTTATTGATTGTGAAAGTGAAATGGGATATTTTCCATGACACAAAACTTTCACATAGTATGAAACTCTTCAGAGGAATTTTTTTCAAAATTAAAAAAAAATGTTGTGGAATGCTGACAAATTTAAAAAATTTACAAATTACACGGCAGGCAAGAGGCATTCCAGGGAAGAATTTCACCTTTGACAACAATTCTTGTGCAAAAATGTCATTAACTACAAATTTCAGATGATTGTGACCTTTGTCTTATAGCATAGCCCAGTAGTAGTACACGTATTGCCTGTAATTTGTAAAGATGAAGTAGCGTCCTGTATGAGATGTATTTTCTGAAATTTGATCTCATATCAGTGAGTGAACCCTTCACTGTTTGATTGGCGCTGTCTAAATTTCCATATCAGTGGCATAATTGCCTGCAAGCAAAGGAAAGAGAGAGATATTCAAAACTTGAAATTGATTGCGTCACCGTGAGATGCAGCTTGTGGAATGAGTACATGGTATCTCCAGGGATGGGCCATAGTATGCAAGCTTTTCTTATCAGACTTGGTGATTAATAGAAGTGATTAGATAAGTAATTTGCTAATTAGGTTCCCTGATGTTTTATTAGGGAGATGGCTTTCATGAGATGATTAGAAAGACTGGAATTTGTACTGTTTAGCATTCCTGTCTCAGAGGATAAAATTACCTGTGGTGAAAAGTGTGTATATTTTGTCAGGGTTTCTGGATACATGATGTATGGGGAGGTTGGTTTTAATCCTTCAGGCAAGTGATTGCGGACTGCAGGTTGTTAAGTCGGTACTGAGATACTGATGGTTTGTGTGCTTGAAAAAAAACCAGTGCATTGTCGCCAGATTCATTGTAAGGGACAAATTTGAAAAGAGGTCTGCCCATTGTGCTAGACGATCTTTGAACAAGGTCGGTAAAGAAGGGATAATTACCGTTCTGTTATTCTCCAGAGTGTCATTGAGATTCGTCTTTTGTTGTGAGTGGTTTATGGGTCAGAACAGGTACCGTCTCGTTAAGGAATCACCCTTTTGTGGTGGGATGTTCACACTGCAGTTACATTTCTTTCTCAAAGAGAATCAAACTGAGCTGATGAAAACCTGTTTTGTACAGTCTTTTAAGATTCAGGCAACAACAGGGTTGTTAACCTATCCTTGTTACTTCAGTTCTTTCAAGAAAACACAGTAATCATTTTCAGCCCCTTTTCAAGTTCTCTTGAGCAATGGAGAATCTATTGCCAGATGTTTCGCAAAAATAAACTGAACTTAGGTCTGGTTTGTGATAGGAATACGTATGTACAGTGTTATGTTTGCACAATTTTGGATGAGTTCTCGAGATCTCAGTAATTTGCAAGTTGAATGATTTAAGTATCGTTTAAACTGACAGAAATGTTTTTTTATCCAGCATTTTTCATTAATTCCCATTGCATCATGTCTGTGGCAAACGTAATGTTCTCCTGGCTAGTGTGATGCAAATGTCAGTTGGTGTCTTTCTTTCCTCAGTACGGTAATAGTCGTATGCTGCCTGAATTACGACTTTGCACTGCTATGACAACATGTATGGACAAATTGAAAGTTCCTGTTGGACAGTTTAAAACTGAAATGCCTTTGCTCTGCTTTCAGATAATGTTCAGTGAAAAAATTTTCAAGACCTGTTGAGAACTGGACACTCCCTTTTCTCTTAACCTATTAACTCCCCATTTTCTGGTATGTACATGATTGTACTTCCATCCAGCCTACATGTATTTCAAACAATAGAGATATATCGATATACCAAGATGTACAGATGAAAGGGTAAATTGTGCAAAATTTAAACGATGCGACTCAGGTTCAAAGGTCAATTTTAGCAATTTTTTTTTTATTTCAAATTTCGAACCACTGAAACGTGGTCTTTCTTTTGGGGAAAGGTGTTGGGTCACATCGTACCGGGAAATTCCTGAAATATCACTAAAATGGCAAACTATCAGCTACACCGCGTGCCATTATTTCCCTTTTGTCTTAACGGTCGCGGATTACCGACCACGATATCTTTGATAAACACGCAGAGATTATGTATAGGCTTTGCGGTATAATGCGCATGCGCTAGCTTCAACGTTAGGCTCAGCGTTTTGAACTCCGCATGTATCGGTACGTCGAGCTGACCAAAGCCGGCGCTCGCGCTCCGTACCGTCGAAAAAGCAAGCGAGGTCCACAAAAGCGGACCTGAAAAAGACGGCAACTTGCGCAAAGGTCGATTTAAATGTAAAACAGTCCGACTTTGGCTCATACTCCCTGCAATAACGATCAAGAATGCAGTGAAGAGTCAGATTTGGCCGAGGACGCAGACGATAACGGAGACGTGCTCAGTTCAACAACTTTGAAAGTATTTGACACGCTGCTTTTCGAACATATTAGGCTATGCTGATTACATACCCGAGTCCAAAAATTAGCCTGAGCGAGATGAAACTTCTGTTAGTTGCGATAATTTTATCACGCTTGCTGTACATGCTTGGTGTTAGTATCGTGTTCTTTTATATTTTTAAACTCGAGTTTTCTATCGTGCAGTCTTTTCGTGTCTGCTGAGAAACCTTGAACAACACCGTACCCGACAACACGCGACATTTATGTCAAGGAGTTTCCCAAGCCAGTGCAGGAGTTCATACACACATAATGTAGATTCACAAGAGCAAGTTCACCGATCTGCTAATTTTTCGAAACGAAATGCAAATATTTTTTTATTTCATGCCTTTTCTTTCTTTAAATATAACCCAAAAATTAAATTACGTCAAACGTGAATTGCGAGGGTTCACAAATGATTCTTATGTGCGTGTTGTCTAAACCACAGTCCCTCTATAGATAGAGGGACTGTGTCTAAACTTATCAATTACCCGCAGACTCCACAGCTGCTAGCTGGACCTCAACACTGAACGTAAAACAAACCCCGCTCAACTTCTAGAAGTGCTGAAACTAGCAATTTTTGCTATATGAGGTCAGTCATCGAAAGTTTGACTACAAGTAAAATCTTCGAAATACTTGTAATTATGTGTGCGCTGGTACACTCAGTGTGACAGTTTTCGGACGACCTCAGTTTTCGGACATTTAGTGACATGCTGTTAGTTACACTCACTTCGCTCCGTATCGATAGCGTTTTACAGGTCATGTGACCTCATATTAAGTCAGGTGACACTGTTGTCCCGTTTTCGATAGTTTTTTTGGTAGAAGCTATTGAGTTCACTACGAGCGGCGGTCACAAATTGTCGTCTGACACCGCGTCAGTGATACTGTCAACATACTGCCGTCAGGTCAAAGTAACTGAAATTTTGAATAAAGTCCTGATTTAGCATTGAATTTTGAATGTGGGGGAGAATAATGATTTTGAAAATATTCTTTACATTGTTCGCTACGATTGCATGTAGTTTTAACAAAAACTGCGCAGTTGTTTCGAGAAAAAAAGTACATTTAATGAACGTAAGAAGTGTACAAGTTTTCGGACAGGCAATATTTAGCATAATTGTGTAAACGTAGTAAGTGACTTACTGCGTAAAACCTTGACAGGTAAATGATTCCATACGATGAAATATACTTGCTATTTTATTAAATAATGCCTGTGCGATTCTAATACAAACAAAATATGCAATGGAAACAATTATAAGTAATACTCGCTGAACAAACTTAGCGAAGTTAGCCACACCGTACGATACAAGGTGCCGAAAGCAACACACAGAGAGACAGCCGTGTCCGATATCTAAGCGCTATACACGTCGAAATATAGTTGAGTCGTCCATGGATTAAACATAACTAATTATCATGAAATATTCTTATATACAGTTTTCTAAACACATCGAAATTAATAATCGGTGGTTTGAAGTTTCAAATTATCAATACTTAGCTCCTAATCACATTCCAAACACGACGTCCGATTCTGGGATTGCAGTCCGATTACTACGCCATCGACATGGGGTCAAAACTTTGGCCTCTTTGACCCCGAAATACCACTCCCGTCGTGTCAACTGAGTTTGAGGATAACCACAATAAAGTTTCGAAAGGTATGGTAATAAGATTTTGTATTGCTGGTCATTTATGAAACGACTTTAGGCGAAATTCACTACCCTGTCCGAAAAATGTCACACTGAGTGTACTGCGCAAGTTGAGTGACTCCACTGTAGACTAGTCGATACTCTGTCTCTCGGAGCACGCTGTCGATGACAGCCTGCACTGTTCTACGCTACGGCGTGATTATTATTAGTTTGATAAAATCGGTACAAGAACACATATAAATAAAGTTTGAAAAAATAACACGAGTCAATCTCTCCCGTCGTAACGAAGGGCGACAAGTTTGCAGTGCGGTGCAAAAGCTAAGAAAATACGACAGACATTTTATGTTGTCAAGAGTTACGTGTGTTCGTCTCATCTTGAGGTAGGAAAACTAGCAAGTGACGTCCCGTTCGCACAGTGTCGGCGCTAACACGAACTTGACAATCACTTTTCACAAAGAACATGCATAAATTGCCGATCGCGAGACAGGAAGTAGACAACTTGAGTCAAGAACAAGTGAATGCCCGACGCGATCGCGCGACGACAGCACATAAGTCTCGATCGGATAGACTTTTTACGCAAGTTTCGACGTCTTCGTCTTGACTGTGAACTCTGGTAACCAGATTGTAACCGTTGAGACAACAGTATACAGTTAATATGCTAGTTAAACGTTCCAAAATGGATTAAATCGCTAAGTTCCCCTCTGTGTTTGTTGTGTAAATACCACCCACTGCTGGCACTAAGCATTTGCCAGTTCAGTGTATAATTTCTTTCTATTTTTACACGATCTGCAATCCTAAACATATTCAAAATTCCCAAAACTGACTCTAAATATTTCAACTTAGTCCTGGTGTAAGAAAATTCGCAGAAAATAGTGCGCGAGTCGGACTTCTTGGTCACAATGTGTGACGCATAGGTCGTTTACACAAATCGTCGATTTCCTCAGTTCCGTTTTTGGCAGTGCGTACATTATTCAAATAAGTATAAGTCGGCGGCGCCTGGACAGACTAGCCTGATTTTTCACCTGTGGACAGTGAATGAATATATCTGAAAGACCGTGTCTCAGATTTCCGATAAAGGGCCTGGAACTGAAGATGTCCTGACAAACGTGAACAAAGGCCGATAATTTATGCAAAAAACGTCAAGTTGACACTTTGAAGGTGCATTGTGCGAAAACAAAAGCGAATTTCAAAAATCCGGGACACGGTTTTTTGCCCAGTATACCCAGCCGTCGATTGCCGTAAACAGATCACCAAGGCCGATTGGAGATTTGTACTTACACTTTTTTTAGTAAAAAAACTAAAAAACACGTGTTTTTGAGTAAAACAGCCGTATGCGCACTGTTTTTAAAAAACTAACAAATTTTCTGAACTTCGGTGACCGAGCAGATAGAAAAAGTACCACATGTCGGGTGTGTGACCACGTCTTCTTTGTGAAAATGAGGATTGAAAATAAGTGACAATGAACCCGAGTCGCTACCTTAAAGGATGCCTTTTTCACATTTTCACAAATTACAAATTTATAATATTTTCGGCACTTTTGTACAAATACATGTTGTATGATCCAAAGTGACTAAAACATACATATGTATACGATGTATGTGGTTTACATGATGAAAGGCAATTATCAGGACTTTGTATAAAACGTACTATTCTTCTGTACAATTTTAGTGACAACTCTTGCAAAGGTACATGTAGAGAAGCACAGATGTCTATAACGATGATGGATGGCGTGAACAGGCAGCCTGTCAGATTGTTAATACTTGATACACAAGAATTTACGTATCTTGTTCACATTTTATAACTTACACATGTCCTACATGTATATCTTATAATGTTCTATCAGGCTGATTAATTATCAGAGAGTTGTAAATCATAATGTCGTTTACACTAATACACATCATCTTGTTTACTGTCAAGTCAGTGGAGTTTAAGGTCATAGGCTGTTCTAGTTTGGTATTAAGGTCAGTGTGTTACAGTAAAACCAGACTCAATTTTTTCTATTAAGTCTGAAGAACCGTTACTGAAAATTTGATATTGTGCTGGTATGATATCAAATCAAATTACGCACAATCCGACTCTGTCTGACATTCCAGAATGATAAACATATCTTTACAAGTGTCAAGTGTACATGTACATGTAGCTAAACACTATGGGTACTGTACTGCATGCACATTTGTAGGCGGTCTCAGGAGGAAATACGGCAGCAGAACTTTCCATTACAATAACACTAAAGCTTTGATCTTCAGTCATTTGGTACAGTGTATGCATAAATATACCACATTTTACTGCCAAACCTGTGCTATCAGAATAATCTTAAGTTTTTAGAAAGTACATGTAGGTAAAGGCAAAAAATATTGAATGTTTTGACAAATTTACATGTATGTCCTGTGATAGACAGTGTAGGATACTTGAATGAAAAATAATATTAGAGCATTTGTAGGGTTGTAAATTAATATTTAGGTCAAGTATTGTACAGTACATGTGTACTGGCCATTGAATTGTACTGTTTTTGCCAATGTCAAGTACAGTGGTATGATGTACATGTATAGAAGAGAGATGGATACATGCATACACATACAGGATTTCAGTCAGCCAACTGCTTGAAATATCTCACATTCCCAGGTGTGCGCTGTGTTCCTGGTTTTATAAATTGTGTGCTGTAGTTTTCAAGGCAAACAGTGACTGATACATTGTACAGTTTGTTATTCACACATGTACCAGGTGTACAAGGCATAGTGGATGGATGGTTTGGTTTCCGGGGAACTTCAAAACCTTTCTAATATATTTATGAGGTACCTTAGATGTGTTCCTCTATTAGCCTAATGGGGATAGACCTCAAATGACCTGTTTTTAAAAGCTGCCTGGGTTTACTGTGGATTGGGTTTCAAAACAGAGATGTCTTGCAACAGTGTTTACTGTAACCTTTGTCATTGTACACCAAGTCCACTGACTGAGATTGTCCTGAAAGAGAGATCTTGTCGGTGTCCTTGTACACTGAATACCATTACAGACTCTATTGTAATGGCTGTGAGGTCTCACTGAGGGCCTTTCTCCTATCAGTTCCTCTCTTCATTTTGCTACCAACTCAGCCATTGTCCGTATCAATGTCCATGGACAGATGGATTTTTTATGGAGCCATGCATGACCAGTCAGATGTACGAGACCTTCTGCCAAGCTGAAGAGATAGTTGTGTCTTAATTCATATATTTTTGTCTTCTTAACCTTCAAAAGGATGAGTAACCCCATTCAGGTTTGCTTGTCCATGGATCGCTATGAGATCCTCCAGCTCAGTGTGGTTATCTGCTGTACAGTTTGAACACACCAAAGAATGACAAAGTCACAGATTCTTGTTGCTGAATGTCAGGCGTCTCCATTCTTGCTCTCATGGAGATGTATGGTTTTGTCCTTTGAGATTTTAACCGATGTGGAATTTTTTGTAAAACCAATTTTTTTTTACGATTTGTGCTTTCAGTGGCAATGACAGATTCCTACACATGCCTGTACAGGTGTAATTTGTCAATGAATAATGTGAATGGGTAAAAGTTTGCAATTTCTTCTCAATACTGAAAATAAACATATCCATGCACATGTAGTTTGCTATTGCAGTACTTTAATGTGAATATTACATCTACTATCCATACATGTACTTTTTGAAATTGCCAAGCTCATTATCTGCGGTCAACTGAGCACACCAAGGTCATGTTACATACTTGTGGTCACAGTCTCTGTTTGTGTAGAAACCCTCATACTAGAGTCTTAATATAATTTCCGTCAATGGGTCTCCCAACAGGTTTCCCAGGTCAAAATATTTTCACCAAATGCAGGCATTAAACTCACTTTTGTGTCTGTTTTTCACTTGTTTTCTGACCTTCTCAACCTAGATAGATATTTTTCCCATATTTTGATTTTTCTTTGGTGCCAATTTTGGCTTGCCAGTGTTGCAATGCCTTGGTGTCAAATTTCTTTGTACCAGCTTTAAAGTTGAATATAAACACTTGAAGCTGTTTAATCTATCTATTACACAGTTAATTTCATTATTCTTTCTTTCTTCTGATGATGGATGAATAAAATATAGATTTTACCCACATGTCCAGTAATCTGCAGATTTGCAATTGAAGTTACTGATTTTCACCATGATTTATCACATTGTAATGATTTCCAGTAGATGTCCTAGGCATTTTGTGCACACATGTACATGTATATACCTGATAATTGTACTTGTGTAACAAAATGCAATCTAAAGCTAGGTCTCTATTTTTTTAATGATATTTGGTCTAATATTGAATTACTATCTTAGAATCAACGATGAACTTTAGAATTGCCGATCACTTACATATATATGTAGGTTTCAAACATGTAGACTGCGCTGTAAGTGTTGTTTGTGTGGAAGCATGCCATTTTCCTCATTAGCATACATTTCAAGCAGATGACAGAAATTATTAGTATTCTGTATCTATTTTGTCTCTGTAAGAAAAGTTTAAAGTACATGACAGCTGTTTTTCCTGTGTAAAGGTAGACTTTAACCTGTTTCAAACTCCTCACATAAAAAAAATGAAACTGGCAGAATAATGCTAAAAATTGCAAAAATTACCAAAATTAGTCTATTTATTTAATGTACTATTACAGGGTTTATTTGAATCAAAAAGGTTAATTAGATGATGAGTTGCATAATTTTGTATCATTTTATCACAAATGTCAGTACATTGTGTTTCTATCCATTATATCATTTATTGTCATATATGTGACCTCAACATTACATCCATGGTAAATGTTTGATATAAGTTTTAGATCATGGGTGGGGTTAAGTTTTGGGGGTGTTGTCAATGGTGTAATAGACTCATTTTCTCAACAATTATGGTTGTGAGGATGGATTTGGAGTTAGAATGGTGTTAGACTGCATTAAATAATTTTGAACAATAGAATATTTCATTTGTACCAGATTACATTCATTTCACATTGAAATAAGACAAGTTACAATCGGCAAGCAAGCAGTGGGAAAATAGATGACATCACCTCCTATACATGTAACGTAGTTTTGCATTCCAACACAAAGTTGTGTACAGTAGCCTTGTTTCACGGTACATTAGAATTTGTGGTTAGGTGAAGTGTAACCCTGTGGTTATGTGAGTGAGTCCTGAATTTCAGGCCATCTTTCAGTGATAAGTTACTCCCCTTGGGGAAATATTGAAGAAAATATTGTGTTGTTCTTCTTCAGCCTATCTTTGCCTCTACCATATTACATACAATATAATTATGCAAATTTTAGGTATGCAAGTGTAGTGATAATAGTCAAAATCGTAAGACCACAAACAGTTACTTTTGAGACAATTTTTCCTTTCCTGCAGCAATTTAATATTTCCTGTTTGTTTTTTCTTCATCGTTGAAGGTGCTTCAAAGTAGTGTTTTCTCTATATGTAATAGAAAAATATTTGGCTATCGTGTACATGTGTAGTGATTTGTGCAAGGAAGAAATGTTAAATTCCATGGTAACAAAAGCTGGAGGAATTGACAATATGGAGGCTATGACAATTGAGAGGATATAACGTATCGTATGTTGAAGTAAACACATAAAATATGTGTAAAGCTTCCTAAAAGTTGAATTTTTGCCATTGTTCCAGGAAAACGTAATACTGTAGCCTAGTATGGGTTCTAGGTTATTTTTGGTGCCCGGACAATATATGCTGTGCTCTTTATGCACAGCACCAACTTTGAACCATCGTGTTCAATGATAATTGATATACAGTATTTCTAGTTCATACAGAATATTGAAATACTTGATACCAGCTGATAAAAACAGTTCCCATAGGATAGTTTACCTCGGACAGAAACATTATCTCACAGATCAGCATATTTTTTTGACCATTGCGAACACTCCACCCGGTATCCAGGGGTGTAACCATGGCAAAGTTATGTGAATTTGTAGGACTATGATAATATGGAGTATTGTACTGTATTTGTTTGATATCATGTAGTATTTCCTACTTGGCATAGATTTCTGACAGATTACCACAGATAATACATGGTTTACATATTTTGCTTGGGAAAGTGTACTTCTAAGAATTATTACAGAAATCTACGAAGAGTTAGATATTGATATGAAGTTTGATTAAGAATGTTAAGGATTTATATTTGTTTAGGTTGCTAAATGTGTGCTATTACCAATCCATATGTTGTATTGATGCATTTTAGTCAATTTCTCCATCTTTCTAATTTGCAGTAGACTTCTGCAACTTCTTTACATTTGTTGAGGGACTGTGTTTACATGTAGTCCTGAAAGGTAGAAAGGATCTTCTGACAGATAAATGTGTAAAATTTAAATATTGGAAAACTTATACATGATGATATCAGTGTGTTCCTCAATTGTTCACATCTGTCCAAACTAAAGCATATATGTACATAGATATGTCATGCTTTGATCCACAAATCAGTAACTATCACACCTCTGCTTTGGCAAACAACAATCTGTAATTAGGAATGGAAATTATGGAAACTAGAAATTTTAAGGTAATATTTTTCCAAAAGTGGAGCTCAGAAGGGCCATTGTGAGGTAAAACAATGCCTGGTATTTTCCATGATTAAATTTCAGGAGGAATACCAGTTGATCAGCAGGAAAGTTTGATCTTGATTTTATGTCTGTATTGACCGTTACTAAGATATTTATGTCAAAGTCACCTGAGGGTGACACAGTACACTTGGAATACTGTATCGTCCATGGCATCTACATTAGTTCTGTGTATTCAATTGAATCGAACCCAATGAGTTTCAGTTCATTGAACCATAGTACATACAGCGTCCTGTGGATTGAGGGTTTTCCTACATGCCCTAGGGACAACCTTAAAGTGCTCACTGACTGTGTGACAGTCAGTTCTTGTTTTAACAGTTGCAGTTTTCACATGATGTAAGTATACCCTGTGGTATTGTCTTTGATTGATAGAATTGGAATCTATAATTGGTTGGCAACTGCTGTGTTTGTACACCTCTCTACTTACCTTAGATTTCAATTTAACCATTGGTCACTTTTAGCATACATGAATATAATTTGAGTGTTCCTCATACAATGTTACATACTGCATGCTGGTACCCTCTAGGTTAAAGTAACAGGCCACTGAAGCTTACTTCACTCAAAAAAGAGTTCTTTGACACAAAGAAGGTTGACATATTGATACATGTACATGCATGTTCTGTATTTGGACTGATGCAAAGAAGTTTCAAGAAATTGCAAAATTTACTCAAGGAGTTCAGAAAATATGATCAGTTCCTCAACACTCTGCACATTTATACACATATAAAAGACCAAACTACATGTATTGCTAACACTGTCAGAACTGTACCTGTTGATATGTACATGATTCTTATTCTTGATTTTCTCCAACTTTTGGTAATGATAAGGAGTAATAATTAATTCAGCAATACTACAAACAGAGTTACTCAACACCATTATGGTTCTATTTAATAATTATTTATTGTCTTTGATGTGTGATTGTCTTTGGTTTTGATTATGATGTAATCATTCCCTGATAATTGACTGGACGAAGATGAAGTCGCCATTACCTCGTGATGATACAAGTATAGACAACAAAACAAAAGGTACAAAATTACTGGTAGTTGTAACACTTATTTTCCTGAGGCTGTCAGTGTTTATGTTCAAATAGGCTCAAACTTCACTTATTTTTTTCTGTGAATGAGTGCTTGTGTCTAGAAAGGTTGCCTGCCAGAAAGCTGCCTCCTTTGTTTCAATTATTTTGTTAGACAAGCCATAGACCCTCGAAGCGCAGTTGTGTGGAAGCTATGAGATAACTTGTCCCATTACTTGACAAACCTCTGACTGCACAGCAGTCCTTTGAGACCTCGGAACAGTTAATCCATCAGCAACTGAAAAAGAAATGTTAGCAGTCGATGCACATTAAGAAAAAAGACTTGTCTTGCCACAGGTATATAACTCTCTGTATAACTTTCAGGATTAATTGAGATTTGAAACACCAACTGGCCCTGACAAATGCCATGTTGTGTGGAAGAGAAAGACATTTAATAGACCATATCAATCAAGGTGAGAATTTGCAGACGAAGAATTTGCCGACATCTGTGTTTCAACGATGTCCTTGGACATTTGTATGGAAACAATTTTGTGCAGTCACTATTGTTATGAGTGAAACTAAATCATTCTTTCTGGAGGGAAGTCGTCCAGTATAGTGATTATCTAAAGCACAGCTACAACTGAGAACTGAGGTTTATTCCATCCCACTACACTAGGGTATTGTGTGAGTTTGTAAATGTTTATCTCATTACATACTGGTTGGTACATGTGCAGGATATACTGTACATGTCATTTACAGTATATCCTGTGATGAAATGTACTTCTCTCTTTCTCTTTCCTGTCAATAAATCAAATAGATTTATGACCAAATACCAATCCATGGAGAAGTATTAGTGTTGTTTTATTTCCACTTGAAACATTGAAATCGCTCTAGTTAATCTCCAGTAAATCCAGAAAATGGGGCACTCCCAGTGAATTATATATGTCTTTATTCCTTACTTTTCACCACAAGAGGGCGCTCTTCATATATCACATAATGTGATATAGGTAATTGTTATGTAGATATGCGTAAATCATAGTGTCATATCACCGTTGAAATGTGCAATGATAACAGTTTGTCCAAACATATCACATGTGTATGTAATATGATATATATCACACATGTGACATCTGATGTAATTCATATGTGCCTCATGCTCTACAGTGTATTAGTCAGTTTCCCCATCATTGTAGATGTAAGAAGTAGGTTTCCAAAAAGTATTTCTCTTTGTTGAATGAGGGTTAGTATGTAAATATCATAACCCATTTAAGTCTTTTTTTTTCTGAAATCAATGAGTACAGTGTTTTGGAACAAATTTTGCAGTTGCACATTCAAGGGCAATGGTTAGAGACACTTGTGGAGCAATTTCCTCCCGGATGCATGTGTATTAAAAATTTTGTTCAGACATCAAGAGAGCCACCACAAACAGATCCACTCACTGATGGCATGCTGTGACACGCCAGTCCTAACCACATGCAACATTATCCAAATATTTTGTTGTACCAGATAAGACAGCATTTGACCTTGACAGTCTGGGGTGGAATCTTCAACTCAGTATCTCAGTGTGACTCAAACAAACAACAACTTCAAGATTTAGACCATGGAATGTTGTCCTGAACCACTCTGTCCCCGTCAAATAAACTGTGTCTACCACAAGTGTAATTCACTGGGCCACATGTAGATTTTGTGATTAATTGAAAAGTTTACCACAGTGGGACAGTGACCACATTTCATTCATTACAATATGTGTGCATGCATGTCATGTTCTCAGAATTTCACATGTCAAAGGCTCTATCATGACAATACTTCTCCCTTACTGGTCAAGTAAAAGTGTACAGTATTTACAATAGTAATATAAAAAATTGCATGAAAAATGGTGAGTTCTTTGCCAAGTTTGAGAGTTTAACAATCCACTGTTTGAAATATTTTAGTGAGATACATGTCTTTTACAAATGACCTGTTAAATGAACATGTTATACAGGTACGTGTGAATGTATATTATTCACGACATGATTGAATGAGGACCAGGCATTTTATCAGTACAGGTCATAATAGTAGCATGTAGGTCAAGGCCAAAGGTCAATCAATATTTGCTCTTCTCTCTGATAAACCAATGAGGGTACTGTACATGTACATGTAAATTCGCAAAATCTCTGAATGGTACAAACTGACTAGATTCTTGACCTTGGGGAAAGGACAAGAAAATGTGTTTTAATACTAGTGAAGAAATCACACCAACTTGTGCCAAAGAAAGATTCAGTGTGTTACTACCTGATGACTTTGCATTGTAGGGACAGACGTAACTTATCCATGTGACCTGGGTCAAATGGGGTCAGTGGTCTGAAAATAAACACAGGACATATTTCATGATAGATACCATGTGGCGAGTTTGCAGTCACCCGCTGCATTGATAGAAAACATGTCAAGGAGGGACTTGAGGCAGTTTTGAACTCACCAGATATGATTCATTGCGACCGATAGTGATAAACAGAAAGAAATTTATATCAAGATAAATTTAGATCTGAAAGGGTAGACAAGATACAAATATTTCATCTGAGATTTATAGGAACTCTTTATTTCAGGGAGGGGTTCAGTAAGGGATGTTCTTCGTACTAGAGAATTATTCAAGTGACTTTTATCTTTTGTCATTACAAATGAGTCTCTTTTGATTACTGGTGAAATATTATTAACATGATAATCAAGTTATTTTCATGGTGATTTGATATAATTGAAGATTAGAAGTAGATAATATAAATTTGCAGTATTGAAGAAAGGTGATTATTCAAACATCTACTTCTGCAAGGCAGTTTATAATTTGCCATGTGGAGACGGTATTGCCAGCTGTGATAGTTGGTTGCCAGGGTAACCAGTCCAATAAAGATATGAAAATGTGCATGCATCATTGGTTCTGGAATTTGAAGCACTTTTTATTCTACCAAAATTCAAACATTGATTTCAAAATGTGTGTGTGTATGATCTAAGACACAGAGACAACATTGTGTCCCATTTCATTGCTGATTGTACATCATCAGCATAAACTGAAATTGCATTGCTTTTGATAATGACAGTTGCTCTAAGCAATGATTTATGGATTAATTTGAAGAAATAATTGCATAGATATAGTTACAGGAAATTCCATTGAATTTTGACAAACATGACAATCATAACTTCACGTTTGTGTAACATTGGACAAAATACACAAAAACACAAAATATGTTTATGTAACATACATGAACATGTACCAGAGATGGCGTTTGATTGGGTATTGCAGTTTAAGTCAAAATGCTACATGCATGATGGTCTTTTGCTGAATTTGTTTTCCTGAAATAAATGGTAGAGCTATTATGGATACCAAAGGGTAGACTAAAAAGATCATAACTCTGAGGTATTGGTGTCAGAGGTCATGCCCTTTGACCTTACCCTGAAGCATGAAGGTTTAATTTAGATGGCATGTTAATGGTTTCAAGTATTCATTTACTTCATGTCAATTTATTAATAGTTGCTGCAGGCATATTTCAGAAAACCCACCCTACACACCTGAATAATTTGTATGTTTATATGCCGTGTGTTTAAGACTTTGGTGACAATTGGCATTGAGTGTGTTCCTGAACAAGCCACTGAAATATAAATTTTAATTTTGTACCTGCTACATTCCAGCAGTCAAAGTTCAAGACTATAGTAATTCTGAAAGTAGAATTTCAAAGAAATAGTACAGAGACATTATCATTTTCAGTTGCTTGAGTGCTAAAATGTCTCAATATTTAAAGTAGTATACCATACATGTCATGTATGTGAAATCTGCAAAATTATGTCAGTAAAGAGGAGATTTGACATCTTGAAATAAAAAGTCTTCTTTCTTCTTTGAAATGAAGATGATCAAGGGAAGCTTTTTAATAAAGTGATTAAATATTCCGTGACAGCTCTAATATTCCGGTCAAACTTTTTATTTCTTGAAAGTTGGAAAAAGTGTCACATCAAATTATTGGATCATGTATAAGACACACTACATGTAAATTTAGTACTTGAATTCTTGTGTATATTGTATGTAGTGTCCATGATGAAGACATTAATCAAATATAAATGTGAGCATTGAGTTCATTCTTATAACATGGTACAGATTTACCCCTGGGATATTTTCTCCCATATATCTGGTTAACTGATTATTATAAGATTTTACCAAATTATTATCAATTCTAGCTTTCAAAACAGAATGCTTTTACACATGTAGCTGACATTTAAAAAAATATTTGTCAATTATGAACTTCATAACTAACAAATCCATTTACATATAAATGAGCCCATTGATTAATGATCTTAGTAAAATTCCTTTTCAATTGACCTACAAGAATCTCCCATAGGGTATTAATCATAAATGTTAACTAGATATAACATCATAAATGTTTTATGGCTCAGCAATATTATAATTTAAACATGTGCATTTGACTGCATGGGCCTCAATTTTGTATTAGCTGTGTAAATGTTTAGTCATGTATTTGGTGAGTTCAAGACAAGTAGTAAATGTCAATAAAAAAAATATGTAAGATAAAATTGATCTGAAAGTAGTTGCAAATGTACAAAAAATTAAATGTAGTGGCATGACATTAGCTCTCTTAAAGTTGTGTTATCGCTATTTCATAAGTGAAGTAAAATTACATGTATTAAAGACGTACACAATACAGTATGATAATTTACCATTGTTAAATCATCAAAATGAATTGTCTGAAGCAATATCAAAGTAACATATGACAGGAGGGGGATATTGGAACTGCCCTCAAAAAGGTCAGGTGACCAATACAAGCACTGTATCCAATGTACGTTGGCGATTGATGAAAAGGATAACATGTTTGTTATAATGTGCAAGATAAAATTTAAATATTGTTGACTTTAATCGAGATACCGTGCATGAAATACATTGTTTGTAACCAAGAAAGTCACACAGGTGCAATTCAGACAACCCCTCTCTTGAGTAAATATCAAATATGCAGGTGATCTATTTTGCTGTATGTAAGACACGGTTAATGAGTTTCATATTACTGTAAATTAAGAAATATGCTGGTACCTGTATCCTTGCAATGCAGGATTATTGCAACAGAAATACATTCCCTCTGACTATATTTCATAATTTGTGGAACCGAAACATCATGAGAAGGCAATGTTTTGTGAAATTTTTGTAAAATGTTATTTTATAACACATGTTTTCATTCAGGTTAAAAGATAGTGAATGCAAGCAACTGTGCAGAAATATATGTAAAGTGTGTCCATTGAAGATGAGCTACTGTTTCATATTACATAGATAGACAGAAAACGTTTAGATACATGTGGGTTAACATTGAGCTTCATAATATTTGAACTAATGAAGTTTTCAAGGTTGCAAATGACCTCTGCTACCAGTTGGCATTCTAAAATTTCATTGCCCACTTTTGCTGAGTCAGCAGTTCCATTGAATGTTTATGATTAACCATTCACCTCGGGCAGCTTGCATAAAATATTGATGAACCAATAATTTCACCGGAATTCACTCAAGGCTTAAGTAAAGCATCTCTCAAAGTCGGAAGTTAATACAGTTGGCAACATAGATATGTCACAACAGTATTGACGTTTGAATGCTTAAACCTTCACTATTAAATGATGTTGTTCATAAAATTCTAGTTTTACAGTTCATAAAAGCTACAGTCCTTCGCAATTGAATGATGTTCTGCAGCACACTGTGTAAAAAGTCAATGACCTCCGAGATTGAAGAATGCCTGAAGGTGTTCTGTATTCATGAGACATTTAAGACTTGGTGTACATGAATGTACAGGTTTTGAGTACATTCCACAGCAAGGCAGAGCTAGGATATTTCAATATTTGATCAGTATAAAGAATCTTTTTACTGATAAGTACGGTACTATGTCAGAATCAAGGCCTACACAAATACATGACAGAGAGCTCAGCTTGATAACAGCAGTATTGTGGACATTTTACAAAGCATTGCCACACAGCTTCGAACAGCCAAGACTGTAAAAGTGAGATTTTATGGATCATATAATGATTGTGTAATTATGTGTAGTTAAAATTGACGCATATTCATCCAGAAGTTCATTGACATGTTTGTCATGATATGAACTCAAAAAACATTGAAATGTGACGGCGATATTGGGAGCTCATTGCAACTGTTCAACAATCTTGCTATGGGCTACATACAGAGTACAGTATGGCCACTTTTCCAGAAAGATTACCTATATACCACAGATGTAATTACATGAGCAGCCAAGTCCATTTAGTTTTAATCAGGCATTTAATTATGATAATTTGAAAATTTCATCCACTCTTTGGTGACATTTAATTACCAATACAATGTAATAGGAGTAGAGATAATGTAATTAGTCACAGTAATTAACTATGGATAATTCATTTTTGGTATCTTTATACTGTAGTAATGATTTGCCCCTTGATTTATCAGAATATCTAATTTGTGGGTACGTTGAACAAAATGTCTTGGTTGGAAGACAGTAATTATTACAGTAGATTGTCTAGCAAAAGTACCAATTGACAATAATACCATGCATGTGATACATACAGTTCTCATGCTTAATTATGAATCCCTTCTTTCATTTTCAATACTAAAGTCATGTTAATTAAGCCAAACTAAATTATTCAGAAAGATTATGATTTGTATGTAATGAACAAAATGAAATAAAGTGATGATTAGGTAAGTTGAAAATGTGCATGTACCCAGCTGATCAGAAAAGTGGTATGAAAGGTCAATGCCCTTTTGCTATGAAGCCCTTCAAGTGAAACACTCACTTGTTACTAAGGTAGTAAGAACTCATAGTAATCTAAATTATTGGGTGCAAATACATGTATGTGAATTAATCCTAAATAGCTAAATTAAATATTTCAATATCTTTCTATACCCTGTTCTGATGTAGGAATTGATTTAATCATCATAAAAGTGATAGTAGATTTTTAATTTTTTGTATGTGAAAAGAATAAGTCTGTAAAAGTTTCCTATAATCTCATGAAATCTCTATGAATCTTCATGAAATAAGTTTGTTTTGGACTAATACCAATGTAATTCAACAATGACATGTGACATTTTGCAGTAACTGGAAAGTGTATCTGCATTGATTATTGCACAGAAGGGGGTTAATGTATTTATTGGTGCCACACAATATCAAGGTCATTACCCCTACATGTGCCTGACACAACATCTTCAGTCAGCTCTGGTAATTCCTTGAACTGTGTTGATATTTACATGCCGTCACATGTTAGGTGTATATCATTGTGATGTACAGTACATAATATTTTACCGATAACATTTGTGTTTTTGTATTTCTGTACACTTGTAGTAATTTAACTGTTCTGTCAGATATTGTAGCTCAGTAAAAGTGCAGGATTAATTTCTCATGACGTGAACATTGTCTTTTATTGTACTCCTTTCTGAAAGATTAAAATGTTAATTTATGATGATCTAAGGGTGTCTGTCCGTTGTCTATTGAAGCCATCTTAGTGTCACTTTACGGTAGCCTAGGGAGGCAACAAACAAGAGGCTCGGATTTGTTGTGTTCAGCGTGCAGTGTGCGGTGGTGAATTAACCAAAAATTTTTTTTCTTAGAAGCGGATTTGAGCTCCAGTAATCAGGTAACGTAGATCTGTTTTAGATTTTGATTGTGACAGAGGGTGTGGTTACAGAGGTATGAACAATTGTGATGTTCGTGTAGTTATTATTTGGACCACAGCGTGTTCTGAAGTTGACATACAGATGGACTTGTATTCTATTTGCAGCCATGGCCTCTAATGGCCCTTGCTAATTAGCCAGTCATTCATTTGGCTCAGAAGAAATTATACAATTCAATCATTTTCATGCTCTGTAGGTAAAAAGATGCAGATTTAATCTAGTAGCCTGGTTAACAATACAGTGTATACAAGGCATACAATACAAAAACCGCATAACGGAGTCGTTGTGTCAGAAACATTTTGTGGTTCAATGGGGTCACACACCTATTTGCTTTGTCAATACACTCATAAAAGTAATTGATTAATTAGCATGGTGAACAATTTAATGATATAATTGTCAGAGGAAAACTAGCTTGGATGTGGGATTGACCTCATCTAACCCCACCCCCCTCATGCGTTGACATAGTTGTGTGATGATGGCTAGTTGAAGCCTGACAATAGGCTGTTGTTGTGTATGATGTATGTTTGACCTTTGTTAGAATATGAATGGTTCTTGTGAGGGAGGTGTACTTTCTTATTCTGTGGCACAAACAGAAGAAAAGCTTTTCAAGTTGGCTCAGTTTAAAAACACACTGTGAAGCATTTAAAGTAAGAATATAGCTGTTTATGTAATATGCCCCCTGGAATGCAAGGCCTTTTGGGAATTTCAGCCGACAGTGCGGTGTACTGCTCTGGCCCTGGGGCACATTTTGACATCTAGTCTAAATTTCTTGAAAGGAAATGGTTGACTATGCGATTATTTGTGTTAAAATCTACTATTTGGCCACCACTGTTGCTGATAAAATGCAAAGCATCACGATCCTTGGATGGGAAATTTTTGCATACTTTAAAAAATTGTTGGCATGTTAGCCTTAATGGAATATGAACAATTTTGTAAAATGCTACTTTGTATATATATTAATTGTAGGAATTTTTATAGTTGGTGTCAGATCCTATGATGGATTGCAACTCTCTAATGATTGTAAAATGTCTAGACTATTGTATTCAGTTGAAATTGTGTCAGTGCTTCATCTATGTACTTGGCTTTGCATTTTCATCCATATACTCTAAGCTTGAACACTGAAACCAATCAGCCTATTACATTAACCCTTTGTCAATCTCCTGGTAGTATATCCATCACTTCAAGTGTTCTTGGTATATTTGTGAAAGACAAATATATACTGTCAATATCACATGTGTAAAATTAAATGATTGTCAATTGTAGGACAGGTCAAAGTCAACAAATGTGAAACAACCACATGTAGAAATTCCAACGGCATCATTTTGTTGCTGCGTACATTTGGATCTGACTTATTAATAATATAGTTAATTCAACATAGAGTATTTGTAATTTACCAATTTAGCCTATGGTAACTGAGCAAATCATCATTATATCTGGAGCAACCGTTTCTATTTCTGTCGAAAGTTCTTTCATAAATGTGTTGAAATTACAGAATGGAAAACTACACAATATGTTGATATGTCTGTCAAAAATTGAAAATATTGGATCAAAACCTAGACATTAAAAAAAAACCATAATGCAGTGTGGCTGTATATATTCCAAGGGATTAGCTCTTGTGTTACAGCGTTGGGTGAGCCGAGTGATAAATATAGTAGCTCAGACTACAGCTAGAGGCACCATTGAAATGTGAGTCGCTGATACTTACACGGCCAGGCTATAGTCAATTTACTGATTTATGGGGTGGTTGAAAACTCTTTATGGCTGAGTGCTAGATTACTTCATGAACAACAGCCACGGTCTTGCTTCATTTGAAATTCAAATTGGGGACTCAAGGGGGTACAACTTCATAGCCGAGTTTCCTACTTGGTGTAAGGGATGTTTTGTTCACAGTGTATGTTTAGGATGATGTTACTGTCTGGTTTCAAAGCAATTTTATGTGTCTACTATTATTCATGGTGAATACCCATCCTTCTGCCTGTGTCTGGTTGATAAATGTTGCAAGCAGGTGTAATACACATTGTCATGACAATAATTCAAAGTTGTGTGTAGTTTCCTTGGCAACAGTAACAATGCAAATTCATTACCAGTACACTGGGAGTCTTTAAGCATCTTATCTGCTACTCTCTGAAGTCTTTATATTTCCCATTAAGGGGGCGCTGCACCCAACACAGCATATTTTGCTCAAAAATCACTTTTTTGCAAATATTTATTCAATTTTAATTAATTTGTTAACCCAAGATTAAAATATTGGTTGGGTTCACCTTGTAGCTTATCAAGCAGCGAAGTTGCGTGATAAGAAGTGTTAATTTATGCAAATGTATGCAAATCACTCGATTTCCTGGCTTCTTTTTCCTCCCAATTTCAAAATTTCCAAAGAATTTAACTCCACTCTGGCTGGGTCAAATTTTCTGAATTTTCACATTATGTTGTTAAATGCTATATAACAAAAGGACTATTTTGTTTGGCAATAAATTCTTACATTTTGAATAAAAGGCAGTGTAATTTTGCTTTTCATGATTTTAATCTTTTTTTTTGAGTGTCAGTCTTTAAACCCCTACCATTTTAGAATGAGGATAGATAATGTCAAATAAAATAGTCATTTTTTTCTGCATGCACTCTTCTTTCAAGTGGAATATCACATTTCAAAAAATAGCCTCAACTTAAATTAATTTTTATCATTAAGACCAAAATTGAGGTTTTTACCCCAAATATACACCCACTTCATCCTTTGAGTAAACTACTGCAACCATACTAAACTTTAGAGTCTCTGCTTTTTGAAAATATATAGTATGAGGGGTTTTCCTTGTCACCTTTGATGAGAAATATTGCTTTGAAAAAAACTGTGTTGGCAACATGCAGCTCCACCTTAAAAGATGATTCATAGATTGTTTACATGGTGACAGTGGTGTAGAAATTCCAAAATTTTAAAAGAGTAAAGTTTGCTTCCTTTGTGATAGCTTCATGAAGAAAGTGCTTAAACAGTTTACCTAGTATTTGTGTTGTAAACAACAATCAAACTTAATCGGTTACGTCATCGTACTATTTAGTAATTATTGTTACAGCTGTACAATATTTTATCCATGATTAGGTTTCATGGAAAGTTTCAAATTTCACATAACAGTGTTAGTTACTGCCATTGCCAATGATTGTCCCATAGTAGGGGCCAAGGGTTGAGGGGAGAGCATTTAGATGTATTCGGTGAGCAAGTCTTGGCTGTGATCAGCACAGTGCTTTACAATCTGTACACCAGCTGTAGAATGGATAATAATGTAATTTGTTGTCTTAACCTTAGCATTATGGGTAATAAAATTGTTGATGTCATTCCAGACTTCACAACTAAAATGACAGTATATAGCTGTAACTGTGTTGATAATGTTTTCAGTATGTTTGTTTTGTATGTCAATTTCAAGTTATTGTACTACTCCAAAAAGCTTGTTGAAATATATAATATTTAGCTTGCCAACACATTTACATGTAAAATACAGAGTTACATAAATCATTTACATTTCAGTACTAGTCTGGACAGAAATTCACTTTTTAACAATAGTGCAATCTAAAATATGTACAGACTGAGTTGACAAGCTTAGTACTACATGTATTTATCTCAACATGCTTTTGAGGGTAGAGTGAGACTTTAAGTGTGCTTGACATTAATATGAAGAATAGTTTAAAAAATAATCAAAAGTTACAGGTATTGGCCCTTTAACTCTAGATTCATCTTTAAATACAATGACATGTGTACATGTAAATCAATATTGGACTGGAGAGAAAAATAGAACATTTTGATTTATTTTTAACATTTCTTGCTCTGATTATGGATGATGAATCAAGGATTGAGATCTCGAGATACAGCATTTATGAAAGTTATATACAGGTTATTGCAGAGTGAGAACAGACTTAACACGGATGTACATGTATTTATCTATTCAGGCAAGAATCCATTGTGTGAAAATCAGGAATTGTTAGACAAAATTGCTAAATGCTGCTAGGGCCCTCCCTGGACAGTGTGAATTAGTCTTAGTATAGAATGGATTGTAGGAAATTGTTCACAATACTGTCATGTCCAATGGCAAAATGTCAATCACTGACATATTAGAATTCATCAGTCATCAGTGACAACAGAATCAAACACACTGTGAAATGACATATGACAATACTGATTGTTCTGAAGACATTGTGTAACAAATTACACAATTAGCTACTGACAGCTAGCTCTCATGGCAATACCTTTAAACATCTGAAACATTGTTATGGTAATTGTCATTCTAAAGTCTACAGTAACTCTTCCACATCAAGTAAACGTAGATGTGTACTATAACTGAGTCAGTATCTTACTGTAAAATATATCCAAAGTTCAGTCATATGGATTATGGTAATTAATTCCCTGATAAAAGAAAATTCATTTCTTATTTAATGAATATTACTATCTCAAAATATGTATCCAACTCTTTAAAAGTTATCTATAATTGAACAAAATTACAAATATTCAGTGTTTACTTTCTCAGTTGTGTAATAGTTTTCCACTTTTGGACGCTCTCTCATATCTAGTTTGTGATGACAATCTCCAGGAAAGTGCCATTGTAATCAGTACATTTCTATGTGGATGTCTTGGTCCCTAGAGTTTATGTCGGGATGACAATAGTAAAATGTACTGTTTAGGTTTGTATACCATATTTTACAATGTAAGTCTCTTAATAAAATCATACAGTGATGTGTTTTTAATTCAATTTCACTTTCTTTTTTTTGAGTTCACATGATCAAACAGGCAAGAGGTATAAGAATAACAAAAGAGCAATGTTTACATTGTACATGCAGCAGTTGTTCTGACAACAAAACCATTGGTGACATCATCAGTACCATCTACATGTAACTGATCCTGATCTAACAATATTTGTAATTTGTAACCTGTCTATAATTACACCAACCATAACTTAATGGCTTTATCAGCACTGATCTGTCTGGACTCATTACTTGCATAATGACGGTTTGATTTCTCTGAGAGCAGCTGGTCTCCCTTGAGTGGATATTTTAGTTGTGGTATTTGCAGAACTATGCTGATATATGCGTCTTTTTTCTAATTGGACTTCCGTCAGTTTATTTCTGTTGGCTCCTGGACTCTGGACATTTTATACATCAGAGGTAGACTCCCTAACCATTTAATCTATTGATGTCATTGCTTCGGAATTCATCTTAAAGCTGAGTGTTCATATAATTTCCTTCTTTAAAAAAACTTTGACCATCCTTACACTCATGAAAGAAATTCCTGTCTTATTTTGTTCAGTTTTGCATTGTCTGTGTTGGCTCTGTGATGGTCACGGGGCGTGTACTGTGTGTGATAGTGACATTCTTGACGTGCTTGGTGAGAACTCTCACAAAGAACTCAGTTTAATATAGAAGTCTCCTGTCAATGCCATAGAGTGCAAGGACTGAGTTACTTCATTTGGAGTTGACCTTTGACCCCCACAACTCTGCATGTTAGTGTTCATTTCATCATCAGTCTTCCATTGTTAGAACAGTGGTTCAGTTTTAGTAACTGTGGACTGATACATAGTGTATTTCTAGACAGCTGAGGCAAGATTCCAGTGGACTTGTAGGTAAATGAAATTTCATTTTCTGTAAATTTCTTTATGTTGATGTACAATGATTTGATGAAATATCTCATCACTAACAAGTTCAAGAGGATGCAATTTGAACTTTTTTATGCTGTCTTGGCTGTAAACTTGATGTATTTTCCATTTTTTTCCTTTAGTTCAGAAAATTCATGATTTCTTTCTCTTCTCCCAAATCATGTCAAAGTGTGTAATGTTTATGGCAGCAATGGGTTTTCTTCATATGGCTATCCTTTGATTTCAACATGCTTTAGGGAAAAGAAGAAAATATGTTTGTTTTCAGGAACAAAAATATTGAAAATATTTAGAAACATTTTCAGCTTCTGTAGAGACTTTGCACTCGGTAGTGTTTATCTGTTTACTCAAGGATTACTGAACATTTAGCTTTGTCAATCGGCTTTTCCTATGAAGGAAAACATCTACCCATTTACTACAATTGTGTGGTTTTAGACCTATTGCTTTCTATGATGTGGTCTGAACCAGTTTATAGGGACAGAGGTTGTTGTATTCATTTGTCGTTGACTTTCACTTGCACAGAATGAAATAAATTTTTAAAAAAGTCATTAACATCTGATCAACAGAACTTTTTGAAACTCTGCATGGGAGTATTTGGTATGTCAGGGGGTGTTATTGGTAACTGGTCTTTGTAAGTCACATAGTTTTGGTATGAATACCACATAACTGCTATTTTGATTTCCTTCGTCATGTCATTACAATGATATCAATCGACTATTTAGAGAGCATGTCCAGCAGTTTGGTCTGTGTTCATGGAAACTAAAAGCCCCTTGATTTGTTGCCATGGAGATGGGTCCTGTACTTAACAATTAAAAATAATGGGTGGACATGTGGCCTCTTGGCATTTATACAGATGGGTGTGAAGCAAAGGTGTAAAGTTCTTACACCTGCACACACCTGATCTGACAGATTTACGTGCCATGGTCCCAATTTAAAGAGTTTAGAAATATCAAGTCATTAATCCTGTTCACGTAATAGCCGTAAATGTTTAATTTATTACTACAGCTGCAAACTCCGTCGTAGCGTTGTTTTTGCCAACAAATGTTTTGGCCTCCCCAAAGATGTTTCCATACATTGCTTGAGCAAAAAAACCCTGTGATTTAGTTGGCAGCTCTCTTCCTGCATACAAGTGATGATTTTTCCACCTGGTAAGAATATAATGTACTATATGCCACATACATGTACCTGCACCTACGGTACTGGTTTGTTGTGCAATACAGATATGTATAGGTATACCGGTATATTGAATCACTTTAATGTGACTTAAGCATGTAGATTTCATTTTGATGTTAGTTTCAACAGCTGTTTCATTGCCCAGGATGATCACATCTGCAGTGTGAAATAGTTACAATATGAGTAATTCTAGTTTAATAATGTTCCGATCCCTGTAATGTCAGATACTTTCACATCATGGAGCATCACAGCTAAATTTATCTTGTCATTTAGACTTGAGAAACCCAATAAATAAGTATTAAAATCATGATTTATTGCCAATAGGAGAGCATGGAGTTTGGACGAATCATTTTAATCCGTGCTTCAAGAGTGGTCTGACCTCTGACAGTTTGTCATAACTTAGTCACTAAATATGAATGAAGTAGGAATTTCTCTTCAGGTCATAATTTGTTGGTTATATTGAGGGCTAGACCATTACATTGTTTGGTATGGAAATTTTTGAGAAAAAATAACCTTCCTGCTTTTGCAAACATAATATTCTCAAGACTTGATGGTGAAAAAAAGTGGTCACCCTCTCCAAAATCTACTGCATCATCCTTTAAGCTGTATAGAATACAAGATATTTATTGTTGTTCCAACCCAGTGCTTTTTAAATGTCAGACAAAATGACCTGTCTCATCTCTCTCATAACATTCTGTCTTTCTAACAAACAGTGGATCTGTTCACTTGGTGTAGTAAAATAGGATAGTCTGAAGTGTTCATTTCCCAGTATGTAATAATTGTGTGTGATGTGCTTCTTTCTCAAAATGAGCTGCACATATTTTTAAAACAAATTATTTCTAATTCTGTGTGATATTAACCCATTGGAGTATCATTTTATTGTTTAATATCCATTCATCATTCTTGTGAACTCAAATATTGTCTAATGACATCAAAATACAGAAAGACTGACATTCTCGAGGGCAGCATCCTACAGACAAGTTCATATTAATATGTTTGTAAGTCTGTATCTAAGCTATTAGAATGTGGTCACCGTGTTGTCTCACATGTAAATTTCAACTTCATATGGTTGCAAACCTAGTGTTTTGCTGATCACCACGGCCTGTAGATTGAAGTAGTTTTCTACAATGTTCAATCAAAGGTATGTAATGTTATGGTTTACGTGTGAATTTTTGTTTGCAGAATTAAATACTGAAAATAATGGAAAAAAAAAATGCAGTGTCTATACTACATGAAATCCCCACATCAACATTTTTGGATGATCCTAATGCATGTAGCAATTCAACTGTATCCAGAAATGAGACAGTATAAAACATAAAGTGCAGAGCACATCGGTATTTGGACAGTAATGTTTTTCCTGCTGTATATCATGATGGTCTCCAAGACGATGGCATGTGTATATCTGGATTGAATATCTATTGACATTTCAAACGTCCTAATCACTCCTCTCCCACATGTTTTGGAAATGGCTGCACCCGAAACAACTTACTTAGCAAATATTTTCAAGAGTTGGTATTCTGGCATTTATTTCCATAATATTTTATAGAATGATTTACAAGGTTGTGTATCTGTCAGTAATCAAGGAGATCTCAGTGTACTCTAGTTCCACTCATCCCAGATGGTCTTTTGACATGCAGATATTCATCTGAAGGTTTTGGGTTTCATATAAGAATTTACTGTGAACTGTTCCACAGAACATACATGTATACTTTATATTGATTTTGTTTTGTCAAAATACATCTGGCTGTTTGCTTGAGCAAATGTTTTCAATGTATTTAAAGCACACTAGCTTTCACTGTCAAAGAAATGCTGAGCTTGACTTTGATTTATTTCCTGTACTCATCTTTTAGTTTAGTCTCAATGAGAACTCTCCAACTCTACTGACCCCTGACTCTCTATTTGATAACATGGCACAGATTCGGGTCAGTGTTCTTGTGTGTCCTACAAAACATTGGCTGCAGGCTAGCTGCAAGGCAACCATCCTTGCTGTTTTGTGAGTCTGCACCCTCCAGAACTGGGTGTGCGGGCAGTTTGTTATGGTCTCTATGCAAATACAGAACTGGTATTTTGGGTCTATGACCCAGTGGTCCGCAGTCCATATACATGTGCCTATACAAAAAGCCCTGTCTCAGACAGAACACCATGCTTGGGGTCTGTTGTACAATATGTTACCAGACCACTGGGTAGGTGGTTCTCCTAATTTGTCATTTGCTTGCAACCAGATACTGTACACCACCCATTGCTGCCTTCTGCATTTAATGGAAATCAATTATTTTATTGTTCAATTGTGTTCAAAGCCCACACAGCTTTTCCCAACAAACTGGTGTCATTACTCTTATTTACAATAGCCTGAAACCAAGACAGTACAGTGTTTGATGCATATATAGGTACAATGTAATATCCACACAGAAAATCAATTTTGAATCAGACATCTACATGTGTATCATTCAAATATATTCAATGTAATACATTGATGCATACATGGCACAATTGGTAAAGCCAATAGGATAGTGTTTACAGGTGTAGTGTCTTGATATGCAAATTTTTGCCATTTACTGGCCAACTCCAGGTACAGTCACAAATTCTATTTTGAATAGGATAGGCTTCTAATTTACTATGAAATCATTGGACCTATATCAAATTATGACTCGATTTCCTGAGAGAAAGGAATATGCACAAATTATTGTTTTTCTCAAATTTTGGCAAGACTGAATAAGACTGGACTTCAGCTTACAGTTTACGATTTTGCAAATTAACATAATTTTAGGGGGGTCCGGTTGCTTCGAAATGCTTTGGAGATCCCTCTATTAAAGATAAGGTAGATAATGAAGATTGGACCCAGTGTGCTTCAGGTGCGCCCACATTTTTGTCAAGACTTTCAGAAATATTGCGTCTTGACAAAGATGACAAAAATAGAACTCCTTCACTAGCAATGTTGTAATAAAACCCATTAAAATCACATACAAGGGATTCAGTACACACAGGCGTGCTGTTTTCTGGGTAGTTTCTATAAGTGTAGTTTATTCTACGTTTCGACTTTCTCTTCCGTAGCCTAATCACCAAGGTAAGAAACAGAATTATCCGGCCTGCCAAGAAAACTGCACGTTCTAGTCGAAAAATAAACACAAATCCTTCCATTGAGTTACCTAGTTAGATGCGGAAGGATCTCGGCTGTCCAAAAAACACACTCATGTCACGATAAAATGACAACTTCAGGAGAAATCCGCCGTGTTTTGACAAACTAGGCATTTCTGGCGTCCAACGTTGTAATAACGCAACTCATTATCATAATTGTACGCCGTCCGCATCGCTGATTGGTCCGTGAGCAACGCCATCAACGGCATCAGACTGAGATGCACCACTTTCTATGTGCAGACACCGTCCATTATGTTAATGAGTTGCGTTATTACAACGGTGGCCATCAGAAACGCCGATGTTGTCAAAACGCGGCGCAGATTTCTTCGAAAGTTTTCATTTTATCGTGACATGAGTGCGTTTTTTGGACAGCCGAGATCCTTCCGCATCTAACTAGGTAACTCAATGAAGGATTTGTGTTTATTTTTCGACTAGAACGTGCAGTTTTCTTGGCAGGCCGATAATTCTGTTTCTTACCTTGGTGATTAGGCTACGGAAGAGAACGTCGAAAACGTAGAATAAACTACACTTATAGAAACTACCAGAAAACAGCACGCCTGTGTCAGTACAGTAGCAATTCAATGCAAGTTTACCCAACAGACAAAAGTTGTTAGTAAATGCTCTGCATGCAGTGTTATAGATACAAATGTAGTAAGAAATATACAATTGCAATCAATACTATTGAATCTTCTCCTGATATTCTTTTCTTTTCATCGCCTCAGAAGATCTCAGGACTTCACAAGTTATAGCTCTTGAATATTGCTATCTAAACAGAGTCTGTGGAAGATTTAGAGCGGTGTTATTACCCTGTACTGACAAATAATGTAATGGATGATTTAAGCCGCCAAACATCAATCAAACAAAAGTTGGTTGAGATCTGTATAAATACCCTGCAGGAATTTTCTTGCAATTCAATTGAAAAATTCTCATTTCTGTTGATTTGTGAGTTTGGTTAGAGATTGTTCGGTCAAAGGTTGCCATCTCGTTCCAGTCGTCTTTGATCAAACTCCATAATGCTTATTAGTGCATGAAGACACTGTAAAGTGGACACCCAGACTGGTACAGTGTGTGTCACCACACTGAATCAGTGAATGTAAACAATGTACCTGTACCAATCGCTCAAATTCACCTTTGGTATTCAGGAAACTTATCCTTTCAAGGGATATCATTTGTACCTGAGAAAGTTAGTGTAAAAATATTTACAGGGTTTTTCTTGGTCCTATAAAATATTGAAAAAAATTAAAAGTACAGTAAGGTTGCCAGTAAAGTACTTGGAACTGATATATACTATTGTATGCACAACCATAGACAGTATTGATTATTGCACAACTCGTGTACCGGTATACATGCCGCATACATGCATGTACCTTACTTAGTTTGATGTGGATAAAATATACGTATACATGGATTATGGAGTGATTGACACCCTGATCCAGTCATTTTCTTGCAAATATCCTCTCATAGGGTTGGCAAGTACCAATTTGGTGTTGGCCGTCACTTACATCATCTATATTGCATTACCAGATGATGAAACAGCTCTTGAAGTCTGTCAAATTCAAAAGTGTATCAGATGAGAGAGAGACTCAGCACTTAAAATCTGTCAGTTGTTGATCTCCATGGATTATTGAGCAGTGAGAGATAAAGTGTACAGAAGATTACTTTAAATACCAGTGGAATTTCACTTATTGTGACGTCTGTTTTTAATCTGTACTTTATAAGCAAGTGAGAAAGTTTAGATCACAGATTTTGGTAAATAGCATGGAAACATACATCTCAAGTGCAAGGGAGGAATTTAGAAATGTTGTGATGTACAGGTAATTGAAATGTTGAAATATTCTGAATAATTTCATATTAGAATGAAGTAGATAAGATACTGATACCCTGGAGTAATTGAGTTGAATGGATGGATATTCTTTTTTCCATACTTTATGGAATATGGAACAGCATACACTGAAATGTCAATTCTTTGAAATGTATGAGATAAGAAGTGTTGTTGACTGTGATGGCATTGTAGTTGCTATGGCAACATATCACGTGTATAGACCATAGTGAGTTTATTATTTCACTCTCTACATGTGTGTTGATCACAATACCTGAATTATAACCACCCTGTGTTTGATCTCATTTCTTGCCCTCTGGGCTCATTTGGCACACCGTCCACTCAGGAGTGTTCTGTGTGACAGAAGAACATTTCTACTTCATCACGTGTATTGGTATTTAGCTGAATCATTGGAATTTCAAGAAGCTCCTCAACTGACCCAAAGAGTTTAGAAACTTTAGAAGCCACAGTGAGCATATTGTTGTTGAGTGTCAGCAGAACTTCATACAAATGGTCAGCATCAACTTATTTGCCTGGATCATCAACCCCAACAGATGCAATTACAAGTGTGTATGTGGGTTCCAAAAACAATGGTGTTTGTTGTTTCTTCAATTTAGCCCCAGGAAAGATGCATACTCAGCCAATTTGACTACACTCCTGTCTTCAGGATATTTTCTTTTCAATGGATGACTTGCTCATTATGCAAATTTACAGATTCAGTGTGTTAGAGCACACTGAAACGGAAGGGCTTCAAAATAATTTATTACTCCTCTACGATTCATGGTTTGTACGTTTTTTCCATCAAGTAGAAAAAACTTCCTTCAAAGCTAGTGAACTTTCCAGAGTCTTATGCTCAGGAGATAATGAATGGTCTATTTATGATCCAAGTTGGAATTTTGCCAAAGCTCTCTTCACATGTTCCCTGCCTCTGTTGAAAAGTGCATTTAAATGCTTTAAGGTTTTGAAAAGTTGGACAGACAGGCATTCTGTACGGTGATTTAGTGTCATGATCTCCTCGCTGGCTCTGTCTTCTGTTTAGTTTGGAAAACACGCCATTTAATTGTGTTGAGCAGCACACTAGGTGAGTAATTTATCAGGCATTTCCGATAACATTCTGCAGTGTTTTTATCAGTTTTTGTGTAGGGAATTGTGATGGAAAGAAATGTTGGCATCAACTTTAATCCAAAAGTAAAGTACCACACTTCAACACTACTGACAGTAGAAAATTGTCGTTGAAAGATATGGAATTCACTATGTATTTCATGACAGATTTCACTGAAAAATACCAACCATTGCAATATGATCGGTGTCAGTTAGAGGCCACTATCTCCCAAAACAACATTGAAATTCTTTTTCCATTACACCGGTACCAGTGTTCTGAGAGTGGCTATTGTTACAGGGCAGTGGCTGTCAACAAACCTGGTAATCCAACACCTGTCTTTGGCAATTTTCTGGCCTGGTAAAATTCTGGCCTGGTAAAATAAATACTATCAAAAGTGAATAGTGCATGAAATTATCCAGTCAAGTATTGCCAAAGCGTTGATTTTGGAATAATGGTTTAACCCTTAACCTGCATATTTACTGCATACATGTACTGATATCACTTCCAATAACTCCGATTCTTGGTCTATTCTTAGATCATAGACTCGCACACATTCATCATAATGTTGTTCATTTGAGTGTGCTTTTTCATGCTCTTTGACTGGTACCTGACACAATATAAAAATGACGTATATTATTTTGTAAATTTTATAATATGGCAAATCTATAATTCATAAGGCTCTTTCCTTTTTAACCAGTTCCAAGAATGTTAAGTTCAAATTGATCGTAAAGCACACACAGGTGTTCTATACATCTCTACCGGTATTAAGAGCAACATAGAAGCTGTACGTATCCAGGGGCTTTGACTATTTTACAGGCACCTACGTGGACCTCTATGGTGAAACTGCAACCAAATTGTGTACTTATTTTACAAACCCCTAAAAATAATGCTTACATGAGTATTGGCACTGTTGGTAATAATTAAATTTTAGTTCATCAATACTTTGTGTACCACTAAATCATAACTGCACAGTCATGTAGCAATACAGAAATTCAGTCGTTAGGGGAGAACCATTTGATTTCGGGGGGGGGGGGTATGGAGGAAAAGGGTATGGAAGCAAATTTTTTTCCTGTCAGAGTGACAGCAATTTTTTTTTCTACTGTCAGACCTGCATCAATTTTTTTTTTCAAATGGAGTAGCAGTGCAATTTTTTTTTTTATTGGTCATCAAGTTTGTAATGCGTTGTAAAGGGAGCCGTCATTATTTACGGCCTGAAACTCCGAAATTTCGAGTGACCCCCCCCCCCCCCCCCCGCCAACCATGATGAATTTGAGTAACCTCCCTCTCTAACTCTGAAATTTTGACTGATCCCCCACTTAGAAAAGTTTAATACCAATACATGTAATTGTAAAATTTACAAAATACAGCAACAGTAAAGACCTTTCAAATCCTGATGTACCCTGCTAGACTATCATCAGTTATCTCATGATGGTTCAAAAAAGGTGAACCCATCAAAATGAAATTCAAAGTCACAATAAAATAAAGATATAAAAGATCACGCAGTATCTAATTATATAGTATATCGTTTAATTTGGATGGATATTATGACAGGGTTTTCACTAGGATATCTGACCGGGCAGAATTTGAAAGTACAGGGGGAGAACATGAGAGAGGCTTAGGGGGAAAGTGCCACAGGGGCTTTCCCCTATCTTGGATGGAAATTTTTAAGATATTGATGTGTGCAATGGTGCAGTCTGGTGCAATCTGAGAGGTGTTTTTTAATTTTTTTAACTAAGTGAAACTGTCAGAATACCCAAGGGGAGAGCACGAGAGGGGGGTTCCCCCTCTCGTATTGGGAATTTTGAGAAATTGATGTGTTTAATGGTGCAATCTGAGAGGAGTTTCAGTTTATTTTGCACTCGGTAAAACTGTTTGAAAATGACATTGAACACTGATTTTTTTTACATTTTTTGCATGATCAGTTTTTGAGTCACAATATTCAACAACCAAACAATGACAATACAATGTGTGAAAAACAGTTCTGTTTGCAAGAGACTGAAGACAAATGAATATACAGGAACGGAAAATCTGTGACCTTCTTGTGTCATTTCTCCAGCTGCCAGCTTCTAATGAAAAGCCTTAATATGGTATGTTTGCGATCCGGTGTTTGTGGTCAGAAAAACAAGGCTCACACATTGTATTTCATTATATTTGTTGTTCCTCATTTTTCATTGTCAAGCTACATCTTTCTAACAAATTTATATTGAGAAAATAATAGATTGGTTTAAACACTAGTTTATTAATCCTGTCTTGTGTTTTAAATTTTCACAATTTACAGAAGTCAAATAGTCCCCTTTAGATAGTGCCTATGCCATTGAGATATTGCAACAGAAATCCTGAAATATGATTTCTTGGGTCAGAAAAGGGAAGGAAAACATTGAGTGTACTGAGGTGTAAAGTAGACCTATGTAGTGCATGCTTATATCATAAGTGCTGGGAAAAGAAACATAAGAATTGCTTGTGGTAAAACATTTGCGCCGCCTATGGCGGCGCGCCGGCAAAGAATACATGAGAATAAGGTTTCCAAATTTTGCTTATTTCTGGTGCATTGTGACAATTTTTTTTTCTCTTCTGTCTGTTATGACAATTTTTTTTTTCTCAGGCCATGACAGGATCAATTTTTTTTTTCTTCTCTCTCACCTGGTGACAAATTTTTTTTTCTCAAAATCCTCCATATCCCCCCCCAGAAATCAAATGGTTCCCCCTTATGTATAGGATAAAGCCCTTGTACTCGGGCTCTTCTGGTATATAAAGTCCAACCCAACGATAAATGTCGAGGCCGCAGGCCGAGACATTTTATCGTAGGGTTGGACTTTATATACCAGAAGAGCCCGAGTACAAGGGTTTTATCCGACTTAAAAACTATCGCCCTTAACTAATATATTTTTGTTTTCAATGTGTTTACGTCACCGTCCCCTTTGTCAATGTAACATGTTTAGGATATGAATTAAAACTTTTATTTGTGAAATAGCCTTCCAATGTAATGGAACATCCTGTAAATGCCCTAGGGCACATTATATAAATGCCCTAGGGCACAGCAGATTTTGTGTTGCAGCTGGTTTCCGCTGTGTTACCAAATTTGAATATTAAAACGTACCAGATGTCTACAGAATATGACATGTTCACTTTTGATTGGACAGTACTTTACTACGGCGCTGTCATTCGTTTCTGGAATTTGGTGACCAAGGCTTTACGAGTAAATAAAACACCCTGAATTGAGCACTCTGATTGGTCAATCAACAGTAGATAGTTTTTAAATTAATGCTTATGTGCTGCGTGCCTGACAAAGTATTGTTTAATTCCAATGACAGATAATCTCTGAAGTCAAACAGGTCTCTTAAGGACATAACACATGCTGGCACATGTACTTGTTGACATTATTCAGTCACCCCAATCACCTGATAGTGTTCCTTTAATATCATTTCTGTGGTTATACTCTGACAGTGGGTCTTTAATGTTAATTTCCTCAGGTCACTCATGGACACTGCACCTTTAATGACACAGTCAGTATAATGTACATTGTAAGTGTTATATGAAGGCAATGCACCTTTGTATGTTCTTAGAGCATGCTTTTCGTCACACCTACATGTACATGCACTGGCTTGAAAAAACATGCAATCATGGGTGACTAACATTGATGCCATTAGCAATGATGGAAGACCCAGTGTGGTCTGTATGTGTGTGTGAACAACCACAGACATTCTTTAAAGTACTGGCTAAGTAAATGTGCAAGTCTGTCTCTGATACTGACAACCACTGACATCCTTTAAAGCATCTGATACTGTGTCAGAATGTTCGGCAAAGGTTGAGTGAGATATTAAGCACAAAGGATGCTCTTTCTTCCTATTCATTATAAAATGATTAACTTTTGAGGCACTTTTAGCTTGACTCTTAGTGAGGTTTTCGCAGGTGATAAATGTGTGGGGCCAGTTCAGTAATGTAGTTGGATATCCCCATAATGAATTTAAATTGAAGTTTGTAAGTTCCTAGTTTTGTCAAACCTTAGCACACACCTGTACATGTATAAAGATAGCCATAGTACCAGTAAAATATAAAATGCTTGGTAAAATTTACATGGCCCCCAAGGTTGGTTTAAGGCTTAATGTCCTCATGTAAATATATATGTGTAAAAATCAGTAAAAGTTTTGAAATACAAAGAACTTATTCGGTTGTTTCTGGTCAGTGAAAAGATACCGGTAAACATGCATCTGTCTTTACTTTGTCACAGTTACTCGTCAAAGTGACTTTGTTGTGTCCTTTGATCAGAAAAAAAAGAAGAATAATGAAATCTTTGGCAGAACTTTTTCATGCAGTTTCTTTGCCTTTGCCATACGTCACTGATGATTAGCCACAGAGGTTTAGCTGTTGTCTGTATTATATCAATGGTGCTTTCCCTGTCACAGAATCAGTCAATATCGTTGTATGCTCAGGGTCTGTACAAAATAGTTTAAGAGAAATTTATTATCTGGAGTTCTAAGAATGTAAACATTAATGGCCTTATGAATTTTAACAGAATCTAAATATTCAAATCTCAATTGAAACAGATTATCAAGCCTTAGGTTTATCTCCCCAATTGATTAGGTTTGTTTGCAGTATAAGGAGATTGAAGAATTGTTTTAATCATTTGTTTGCCATTGAAAGTGTTAAGCTGTGAACAATTGCTGCCTGATTTGTTCTTGAGTAAACAAAGCCATGTTTGTATCCTGTTCACCCCTATTTCCTTATGGAATGGTCCAAGTTTGCCAGAGACAAACAGTGTGGTTGCACCTAATGGTTTGTTCTGGACAGGTACATGTACATGCTTGGGTGTAGTTTGAAGATGGTAGCAAACTTATAATGCTTTAGTGATGTCATTGTCACTCTGTGTCCATTGAAGAGGCTAAGATAGCCGATTTCTTTTTGTTTCATTGGCCGTATTCTGATTCTTACTTTGCATGTGTAAAGACAGTGAAGTTATCTGTCACAGAATTTAAAATTAAAACATCAGGGAGTTGTCCCAAGAAGTTGATCATCTCTGTTCATCGGTGTATCTTGTGATAAATGGTAGATTGTGTGTTTCTGGCAAAGCTGACAACATCCAACAAAGTACAGTGGCTGCAAACTCTATTGTGTTATAAAATACAAGCGGAGTGAGTAATTTCACTTGTGAACTCTTAAATTTTTTTCCAAATGTACTTTCCACACTAAAGGTGTTCAGTGTTTATAACTGAATGCATTCAACTAAGTTGGTTCTATCATAGCTTTCATCAGGTCTATTGAAGATGATAGCAAAGGCTGTGACTGACGACATACAACCTTGTATTGTCCTTTCCCAGCATTGCATTCAGCACACCCTGAGTTACGCATTCACTTAGAGCCTTTTTTGTGAAGGCCACTGTGTCCTTTTATTCAGCACTGTGAATAGAACTGCAATCCTTTCCTTCATTTGACTCTGATGGTTCAGAACATTAGGCTGAGAGGATTAGCAGATTCCAAATACACAGCTGACGGTTTCTATATTCTGAGCTACCAAGGCTTGCATCCAGCAGTCAAGTTTTGTGACAGATAGTGTACATGTACCATTCATCCTGGTGTATTTGTAAATTTTATGATCTTGACCTTTGCTTCCGTGTGACCCACTTTCCATTTGCAATATCACTGACTGTGTAAGGTGTGGTGAGTTGTCGTGATAGAGAACAGGAACCAGGCGAACTGCTGCACTTTTTATTAACTTGCTTTATACAAGCATCAGAAAGGTAAGCAAGTCTAAATAGATCTATTGACTTTCACTAGGGGTCCTAAAATATTGTATGTACCACAGTAGGAGATAGAGATCACTATGCCACTGCAGTGCCATCAAGAATCAACAAGTCATCTTTGAATTATGGTCCAAAATTCAGCAACCTATTTCTGTCATATGGTTTGTACAGAGGGTATGTGTATTTGTACATAATACAATAGACTTGGTTTGAAGAAACCTTTAATACAGAAGGTCATAGCAAAACGTCTTAATAAAGCAAAATCACACCAATTGTACCAGCAGTATTTCTATTGAATTGATTATTGTAGTGAGTAATTGTGGATAGTGTATGGTTGAATCTGTCAGTGTTTTTGCTAAGGGATAGCACATTATGTACATGCTTTGGAACATTTTAACGTGCATGTGATTGCATTGACATACCATGAGGACCTGGTGGAATTCTGCTAAAGTTTACCGATGTTGTGTGGATTTTCCTTATTAAAACCACTGTGAGTCTTGTAACATGCCATTGGGTGGAAATACCATATGTTTACGTACAGAGTAGGATACACGTGTGCAGTAGTTGCAAAGAATTCTGCAAGCAGACCACATT
This sequence comes from Ptychodera flava, assembly GCF_041260155.1. NCBI lineage: Eukaryota > Metazoa > Hemichordata > Enteropneusta > Ptychoderidae > Ptychodera > Ptychodera flava. The sequence goes on from NC_091949.1 coordinate 4,914,360, forward strand.
CAACCATTTCTGTAGCATCAAAATCCACAACATATACTGTCATTTCATATTTTTGTTTAACTCACAATCAAGAGGTACATGTAGGTACCGTACTAGTATTTATTGTTGCTTTGGTATTTTTACTCTTTATTGTCATGTGTACAGTAACTGTACATAATTTTTAGCATTGATTATCACAGTGCCATTTGTGTTTGACTCGCAATTCTTTTGTAGTAACACTTACATATGAATTGTCATGGCAAAACAAACTAAAATATTTCATGTCTACTGGTATTTAATCCATGAAAAGAATTTGTCATATTCTACAGGACTAATATGAAAAGTATGAAATGTATTGATAAAGTGTTGTAAGACCAAGTATTAACACGTAACGGTATATCAATTATTCTCAACAACTATATGCAGGAATTTCAGGTCATATTGTGTCATTAGATTCATATGCATTTAATGTAAATTGTATTCTTTAACAGACAATGACACAGAAACACGCTTTTGACTATTATTTGTTTTTATTGCATAACATCACACACCATAGAAACTCAAAAATACAAAATAATTTGAATCTAGTGTAGTAGCAATGAAATATTACATATGAATAGCTGTATGTGTCCAGAAGTGACTACTTTGACTTTGTAGTGTTGCATATGTAATTCAACAGAGCCTGGCATTTTGTCCTGTACTTAGAAAGAATTACTGGAACTTTTCTTTGTCAATGAAATTTTCAAAACTGAAATTTAATAACTTAATAAATTAAAACTAAATATTTCTCATTACTGTATATACCTATTGCCAAAGTTTACTGAGGATTTTTTCCATTTTGGTCTCTGCTAGTCATCTTACTAGCTCCAGTCCAATGTCACATGGACTCATTGAGTTCATTGATTATTTGGCAACTGTCAGCACTGCCAACTGGCTTGCTGCTTGTGTCCATGTCATGAATGAATTTTGTCCTTGTCACTTTACAACATTGGCATATAGTGATAGTAATACAGTAGTATCATTAGAGTTTAAAAGGCCTGCACAAGCACTGTATGGAACAACTGACTGGTAAACATTGATCAATTGATGCACTCACTGTTTTATTGTATTTTATTGTATTTTCTGAAAATTTTTCGTGTTCCTGACTGTTTTAGTAACTATCATCATGTGGGCACAACCATTTTCAAACTAAAGCATAACATTCTGTTTAACATTCACTGGCACAGTGTACATATGATATATGGCTGTTAATGCTGGTCTAGTATAATATGGTATTGCCATAGTGACACATTGCAGTATCCATGACTACGGTAGCTGAACTCTCACCTTACTACTATCAGATTGTAACCATTTCTTGTTTTACAGTATACATGTGTATGGTCCTATTATTTGTATTTTGGGTGGTACCAAAACACACCTTGATTTATATGACTACTATTTTGTACATGTGTACGGTCAAAGTAACTGAAATACTGCATGAAATGCGTTACTACTAGTGGTAGTGGTGGTAGTGTATTGAAGCAAAGGTCTAGTCTTGTGGCTGTATTTTGGTATGTTTCCAGATATGCATCGTTTAGGAGGTATTAACTAGGTTGTTTTAAATCCTTTTCATGCTACCTTCATCTGTCTACGTCTGTTGAAATCCCCTGTGAGTATAAATATGATTTTCACTGACTTGAATTTGTAAAACATTTTACAGAAAATATGGTGAATTTCATTGACCTCAAGTATACTTGTAGTGATCTTCCGTGAAATAGGAATCTTCTTGGCACCTGATTTTTGCACCCATTTTGAGTGAACTGATCTGAAAAAGACCTCATAGAGCTCATTTTAGTTTCAAAATTCTTGTAAATTATCATAAATTTAGAACTTTTCATTCTTATTAAGTTATTTTGATATCATTGTTAAAGTGCAATGAAGTATAAAATAATTGAAGCTGTGATCCAACAGGGCTCAAAATTACCCTCTGTTTTGCTGAAACACTTGTATTTATATTTGTTGGGTAAGCAATTCTCACTGTTAGCATAAACTTCCCATTCAGATTTCAGGTTTTTATCAAAATATTTATACGGGATATGTTATACATGTAGTCTGGATAGTGTAAGACCATTGTATGAGATATGTTGGCTGCAGACAGTCAAATTGAAACCTCTGGATGCCCTAATGCCCTGTCTGTACACAGGTTATCCAGTAGCTGAAACACTATTAGCATAAATGTGATGCTGATTGATAGGCAGGGAACTAGGTCAAGGTGATAGCCAATGCAAACATTGATATATGAGCCAGGAAGTAGTTCAAGTTCATGTTATATTAAACATCAAATAATTGGGTTTACACTGTAAATGTCAGATGGTGACCTAGGAATTTGACATTCCGTCATAGTCCTCTTTCAGAGGAGCTACTTGTTCGCAAATTTACTTTCAAGGCAATGTTCAAACTCAATAGAAATCTGAAAATTTGCCAGATGAAGGATTTCAAACAAATTACAGTGTGTATACATTTTGTTTGCCATCATTACAAGCTTTACTCAAATATTTGGTGTACATGTAGATAACAGCTGATACTTGTCTAGTACAACATACAATATAATTGTTATAGCAGTGCAAACTGATAAAGTACAGACTGGCAAATAAACTGTTTACTTAAAATTCAGGATTAAGGTTGTTGCCTGCTATTAGATGAAGCCAGACATTACAGTAGCTTTCTAAGCTGTTTACATGTATTGTGGTACATGTAGATTTATGTCACTGGATAACAATTTTCAAAAATTTATTTTTTCCATTTGCACTACAGAATTAAATGAAAACTCAAGCGTGGAAGTGTTTATTATTATAGATTATCCTTTTATAATTTTTCAAAAATAAAAATAAATAGAAATATAAAGAATATCAACTAAAATCATCCAAATGAGCATAAACTAATCCCTAGATAGATTTAAAGATCCACAGCTAGATGCAGACATAGGGTACAACCCTACCGCTAGCAATAGCTCCTCAACTCACAAGCAACTAAATCAAGATCAGGACTTTACTGGACACTCCTTACATGTATTTCTCGGGAAATGCCAACTTCAATAATCAAGCTGCAAAATTATCACTGAATTCTGATCTCTCTGTTGACTAAAAATCCTATACACAAAATCGTATTTAATCTTTAATTTCAAAGAAATTCGGAATGCGAAAGAAAATCCTTCAAATAAATGTATACAGAGAAATTGACGACTTGAACCAGCAACCTGATATCTACGTTTAGTTTAGATGAAGAGTTTTTAACTCGCTAATGAGATAAAACAGGAAAAGCGAACATTTGCAAATAACCTAATGAAATCTATACTGCAGATGTGACCATAGCAGTTGGCAACCCTGGGGACATCTGTTGGTGTCAAATTTGTGTTGTTACCAGTTGGGTGGCATTGCAGTTATACTTTATGAACTTACGAGTCTGATGTTGTTTTATGATTCTGCCTTTACCTGCAGCAGTCTTTCCTCATAAAACATTTTGAGACATTCCCATCCAAATTTGTTGAGAATTGACTTTTCTCGAAGATTTTTACAAAAGATTTTAGACATTCAGAAAAAACCTTTGCACAAAAATTGATTTGTTTCTTTGTCTGTCTGTCTATATGTATTTTCCTCACAAATTCTTGAAATTACTGAAAAATTCCAATAAATCTGTGACCGATGAAATGAACTTCAGTTTGTAAGACAGCGGTACTTGTATATAAATATGTTTTAGTGAAAATACTGAAATTATAGCTATTTGCTTTCACTCTAATCATTTCTCAATAGACATCAAGTCACTACTGTAAAGTTGTTGTGGTTAACTTGTACAGGAAGTTTTGATTAACAACTTCTTTGTTCTGACATGAACACATTTCATTGATTATGTAGCTTGACGCTATAGTATGAAGTGAGTCAGTACCAATACTACATTGTCATTGTATGTACTAAATTACACATCAAATATAGAACTGACAATTTCAGGAATTTGAGTTTGCTAATGTTTGTTCATATTTGATCAGATCAGGGGCATTTCTGTCATTGCAGGTTTTGCCAGATGGAAGTTAACAACTTGAATTCATTACCCCTGTTATGCAAAGCTATTTTTAGATTAAATGTTTAATGTTTGATTCAAAATACAAAATCTGTTGCAGTGAAAATGTTGCTCAACTAGGGGTTAGTGTCCTTTTATGTAAATTGCTGGACTGGTCAAGTCTTATCACATGAAGGTCGTTTAAGGTCACCTACAATCATTATCAATTTACAACCAAGATAGTCAGGTATGTGTATCGATTACAAATAGCTACTTGCCAACATAAAGGTAATACATGCCTCAACATTGAAAGACTTCACCTTTCACTCCAATTTTCTGTATGGAAACTTTGACATATAAATCAAGGATAAAAACAGGGGTCACTGTTCAAAATTGTGCACTACTAGAGAAATAATATAACCCAGTACTTACCAACTTTTTCAAGCATTAACTTTATAAATATAATTAGGTTTTTGATTTTAACTAAAATAAGCTGCTGAAGACTTTATTTAATCCATGACAGTATATCCAAATATCTGTCCCCCAGGCACATTCCACCATGAAATTAGCTCTCAAGGCTGATGATTGTATGCATGTATTATTTTCAGTCAATATGCAGCTGGATTTTGGTGCAACCTATATTATGTCATACGGCATATTGGACTTGTAATAGATAAATGGTATGAAAATGTTAAATGTTGGAGTTGAAAACAAATTCTTCTCCATAAATATTGTCACGAGTAAAATGTTTGGTGGAAGTTACATCCATACTCGTTCTTTTCTATTAAAGGTGAGAGCTCTTGGTACATACGGGTATCTGTGCGTACCGTAGGCTACATGTACACGTCTTAAGATGGTTAGAGGAATAACATATTCAATTCTTGTGTACCACAATATAGGCTGATCACAGAATTAAAATTGCACCACGAAAGTGATCAAGATTGTGAAAGTCCTGGAAAGAAACACACACACACACACACACACACACACACACACACAAACACAAACACACACACAGACACACACACACACACACAAACACAAACACACACACAGATACATAAAACGAATGACCAATGGCATTGTGGCATATTGTTGCAAAGTATAGTTACCTCCCAGTGTGATTCGTACCATATTTTACATGTACTTGTTCAGGCATGTTGAAATGTATGTTTGAGAATAACTGTACATACATGTACATATTAGTGCACAACTCTCCAGGAATACTTCCTTCTCTCCCAGTGAGCTTTATTTGAATTGAATCAAAGACCAGTGAGGCAAATTCAGTCTCTTCTCCTGATGAATCATCAAAATATGTCCCCCACATAAATATCACTGTGATGGGATCCTTTGAGGGGGTAACACTTTCCTGTCTTATTCTGATACTTTAACACAATTCCGTATTGCTTTCTGAAAATTGAACTGTTGTACATTTAGGTATTTGTTAGTTGTAATGTGGTGAAATTACTTTTGAAAAGTTTGATGGATGGATGTGGTTTATATTTTTGACACTGCTTTCAAACATTTTTTCATCATAGACTCTTGGGAGGTCTTTTGCATTACTATTTAATACAGGATAGACTGTAAGGAAATGTTATATTCTTCAAAAAGTCAGCAATCAATGCTTTAGTTGGTTGGTATTGTCTGGTTGTTACGCCTGTGGATGTTTTTGCATCATTTTATGTGGACACATCTGGTACATACATACCAGTTACATAGCTAAGGTACTCTCCCAAAGGCACTTTGCTACTGAAGTGGATATGAGTCTATACCATGGCACTGGAAATCATGTGTACGGTATGTAAGTTACACCACACAACTATTGATGTTTTGTTTTGTTTTCCTGATGAAAATACATAATAATTTGTGCCCTCTAAATAGACTAGAAGGTTTGTCTAGTAGAGGAAGATACACATGTATATTTGTTGCATCTCAGCTGAGCCAAGATGAAGAAAGCAGCACCTTTGGTAGTCTTTATCTGTGCTTGCATAATTGACAGGTGCTCATCAAGGCCAAAAATGATGAATATATCGAGAAATTAATCTACATTTGTGGTGACTGACAATTTGTTATATTAGCAACAAGCCCTCTGTGAATTGACATGCTGCCTGTGAAGTCTATCCATTCACGGTTGCCAGACATTGTAATTGAAACAAGATGTATGGACCACTGCTTGTTGACCTTTACGCAAACTAAATTTACCGTCATCTAATTTAAGGAAGTAAACTTGTTCACACTCACTGACCATGTAGAAAGGTTAGGCATTTTCAACTCTCTCTAGAGCTTAAAATGGGAAAACCATTTTATTTCTGTTTCCTGAGAGATTTTCAAAAGGTTAATTGAGTGTATCCAAGATATTGCATTTATAAATGACTGTTCTGAGGTTTTTGAACACATTGAATTTAATCAGCATTACTGAATCACCTTTCACTGTATTACCTTTCAGCATATTAGCTTCAATCGTTGATATAAAGTGCCATATATGTATTTAGCAACCAGAAGAATACATGTATCAGTTTTCCAATAAATTACATGTATCAACTGTGTTCACAAAGCTTGCATTCTATGTGTGGACTTTAATGGTTGAAGTTGAGAACTAGCAACTCTGATTGGCTATTACCAATCATGTGATTTCAGTGGAGGGTATTTGAGCCAATCGTTAAAACCAAATGACACTATATCAGATGTCATTTTGTCCAGATTGCATATTCATATAAGATATTTATATTTAAACATTTTATAACCTTTCATGAAATATTCATTATATTGAGGTATCAGTCTTTGCTCAACTGTGTACCAGCTCATTGCTTGCAGTGTAAGATGCTAAACTGTTGAATTAAAAGGACTTGTGGTGAAATGTCTGGTGTTTTATATTAATGCTTTATTCTTTATGATAGAGCAATACTCTAGTCTGACTGATCTACAAGATAGTACAAGACTAGAAGATTTGCAAATCCATCTGTCCAAAAAAACACTTAACCTTTTACACACACTGTATTTGATATCCTCATCCTTGTCAGGTGTGTGTCAATGAATTAGAGCGGTGAAAAATTTGATCATTTCAAATGCGTACGTGTGCTGTAACTACAGATGTTATTTGACCAAGACGACATATTCATGTTTTCCCCGTCTTCTTTTTCCTTTCAGATCAATCCAGGCAGTAAAGCAGCAAAGGCCAGTATTGAAGTTGGAGATATAGTTTATAGTATTAACGGCCAATCTACCGATGAATTAGAACATAACGATGCACTGAGTTTAGTAAAATCATCAAAAGATTCGATAGAACTTCATCTAAGAAGGTTAGTATGATTTACTCTGCCAGTTTCCCTGCCTGTGTGGGCTACTTTCTGATTGGTTCATGTTACAACTTAAAAACTTCCTGATTGGCTGGTCAATGTCATATACTCATAAGAAGCACTTCCTGAATGGCTGTTTGATATCATCTACACATGAGAAGTACTTCCTGATTGGTTGTTTTAAATTCCTTTTTCTCTGCCTCTGTTAAGTATGGATGATTCAACGTGACGAGTACTATTTGGTTATTACTGTGTCCTTTAAAGATTCTGTTGAGTACTCTGTTGTATACCATCAAGATTAATTGAGCAGTGCATTCTTCACTCAACCAGCTACAAATTTGAGAGAGAGAGGGAGGGAGAATATATAGGTGTATCTAATGGATGTCTGTTGCCATGGTGTCTGCCATGTACATGAAGACATATGAAAGATGAAAATGAGTGATGAGCCAGTGTTGTCCTTGGAATGATAATTAATGACTTTGTTCATTTAGACCTGCCAGACCAAAGACACCAAAACACCTGTGCTCCATTCTTTCTTGTCAGTGATTCATTTTAATTATACAGCAATTTTTATTGATGTTCCTAGATACCAGCATACATCATGTAACGCCACTAGAGCATGTTATTACACCAAGGTTTTAATGAAAAAATATCTGCTAAAATACTTACCACAGGGCACACTATGTATTCCTGTAAATGTGCAATACACGAATGCATGTATGCTCACAGTCCCTGTAATCTTTCATATTCTGTCTTGTCATATCAAAGATATCTGCAGTTTAAGTTTATGCGATTGAAGTTACAGTGGAATATGTATTTCTTATTTTAAAATGGTTGTCAAGTTTCATCTTGGTCTTGAATTTTGTTCTTCAGTTGTTGGTCCTAGCATTTGGAAAAGGTGATATTAGATAAGGTGTAAGGAGTTGTGTGTACAGTCTTTACATACCGGTCCACATGTGCATATCTTTGTTGTACATGTAGATGTATATATGGAAATACTGTCTAGAAAATCCAGTTGGTCTGGAATTAATCCATTGCATATCTGCGGTGAATACTTCACAAGTGAGTGTGTTTCTATAGTTAGTGACTAACACGTGTGATGCCCACAGCACTGCCCATAAAAACCCCAGCTGTCCGGCTCAGTCTGTCATACCCAGACGCACTAAGCATGAAATTAAGCCAGATTTTGCAGCCAGGGGGTACAAGTTCAAGGAGAAAGTAATTTCATTTGTCCTGCAGCAATAAAAGCAGACCTCACAGAAATTAGAAGTTGATGAAGTTTCCTATGCAGATGTATAATGTACCGGTACACATTTGGTTTTCAGCACACATTTGGTTTCTTTCTCAGTGATGACCGGTTGTGTGCTTTCTCTGTGTATTTTCACATCTTAGTGCTTTTCTTGCAACTCTCCCTGTAAGTTCAGTGTGTCCTTTCAGACTCTGGTTGGAGCGGCAATCCCAGCGTCCCATCATCCTGTTGCATTTCAACTTGATTTTATAGAAAGGCTCTGTAGACATTCTGGGAACAAAAGCATTTCTAGTTTTCCGCTATCCCTTTGGGAAGGGACTGCTGGCTTCCATTGTTCAGGTTTGGATGCACACTCTTTGTATTTCTATATTGGTATTTCTAGTTATGAAATATATTTTTGCACTATATTTCTATATGATGAATAGAGCAGAGTATGAATGGCTGTGCTATTTTTCATACAAAAGGTCTGTAATGGCCAAACACAATGTGACAATTCTAGCAAAGGTAGCTCTCCATATTACCGTACTGTCATCTTTACGTAACATAAAAAATGTTGTTAGCATAACCATTGTCGTGTTTGGATTAAATGATTCTTGCTTCAGTATTTGCTGGACTAATCAACACATTTTAATCGGACGGTGAATTTTTGCTTCAGATGTTGTTCAATTGGTATTAGTGGATATTTGAGTATGTGTAAGTTGACTTAGCCCCCACCCTTGTCAACTCTGAAAGTCCTTCCTAAAATATTGAAAACAACAGAATTGACCAAGTTAGACACTGGAAATTAGATCACTATCTGATAATGACAGAGTCTATCATTAATACTAGATGAACAGATTCATAATCCAGCACATCTGACCACTGGAATAGTACATGGTTGTGATATATTTTACATTATTAATTTCTTCACTTTTCAATATTTTACTCTTTTTTTTTACAGAACTACATCACCCTTAAGCCCCATCACAAACACAAGTACTATTTATAGATCTACGTCCAACGGTCCAACAGAAGACTCCAGTGAAGAACAAAGTGAAGACATGACAGAAACGACGACAAAAACAGTTATGATGAATTCTGACCAAGGGTCAATAGGTAAGTACAAGCTTCATTGATTGATCTTCGAGACGTGATAAAATTCTTCTTTCAGGCACTGATAAATGTCTGTGTACTAACCATATTGTGTCACAATTTTCATCCCCTATTTCAAAAGCTGTTCTCCTCGATAAAGTTATTTCTGAAATTCTCCCGGTATGGATGTGTTAAATGAACTTTCTACTCCTAATACTAGTATAATTGCAAATACAGTTTCAGTCTCTGCAATGCAATGCTTTTATTATCTTAACAAAAATCAAAAGACAAAAAGAAATTGTGAACCAACAACACTATAAAAAAGGGAAAGAAAGTGACAAAGAACTCTGCAAATGATTTTATGGACTGAAATGACGTAACCATAACCATTTCCCACTTTGCTTTTGTTCATCTTCATTCTATCAAATTGAGGCATCTGTATCTGTTGATTTCAAGGGTGAAATTAAACTTAGACTTATACATTCAGCCGTGTGGGGGCGCTCCATGACCTCCGACCCTAGATGCACTGCTTGCACATGCCTGAATCTCTCTCTGTATGGCAAAATTGGAAATACACAAATACATGTATTGATGGGTAGAAGTGGTGGTAGTGTGCTCAAGTGTGTCAATCATTGGAGGAAAGTTGCAAGACACATACAAATTAGGGTCTCACTTTCAGGAACTTGTTATCCCAGTGAACGAATTGATGTTTTGTTCTTCAGTTTTCCTAAGGTGAAAGCTTTGAGTCCAGTTGCGTTTAGGAATTTTCCTTAACCAGAAACATTTGTTAGTTTATGGAACTACATCTGTGAAGGGTATTCACCTGTTTTTATATGTACTAAAGTATTTAGTCCTTGAATCAGGAATTTGGTGAATTTTTAGAGCAACGTTCCACAAATAAGCACACACTAACTTCCATTCTTTTCAGTTCATCGCAAGTTGATATGTTTGTTTGTCAAGGCACTGCTTGAAAAGGGAACATGGCCGTGATTTAATGGAAATGTTTACTCAGTTCAGGTCAATCTTTTTTTCGCTATTTTTTCAAATTGTATTATGAATTTTCTTTTCACTTTGACAGAATTATTTATGTTTACACTTAGGTAAATCACAATCTTCAGAAAAACCTTGCAATAATTGTAATGGTTCTGACTTAAAGAGTAACTTAGGGTGTCTTACTCCCTATGTTATTGATTTCCCTGCCAAATAGAGGTGAATGTGCTTGAGAAAGCAGAGAACCAATATTTAAGGGGAAGAAAGATGACAAAAAAGATGGTGAAAGTAGTAAACCTAATCTGCCGAAAGCAATTTCTTCAAATTTTCATCAACAAATCTTGCATCTTTAATTGTGTCCAAGTTGATTTCAGCTGCCACAAAAAAAAAATGAATGCATTTTTGTGGTGATGAACTGGTAGATGAGAGAATTAAATTTGAATACAATGGTTGCTTCAGAGGAGTAGTACATCGATAAATGCAGTTTTGTTTCAGTGGCAGTATAGCAGTATTTTTCAGGATTTTTCAATGTTAGAAGAGGAAAATCTGGTAGATATTATAAAATTTGCAGATATTACCAAGAAGTACTGGTATTCTATTTATCATTCTTCCAGCAATGTCATAAAACCAGACTGTAACTTGTGTAAACCATACATGTATAAATGGGTCAATGGGGCACTAACCTTATACTCTGTAGGGTCAAGGAGGAAAACTTAATCCCTGTGTACAGTGGCTTACCCTACGGCCTATTATACAACCCTTCTAAGGCATTCTTATAGAGAAAACTTCATGACCAGAAAAAAAGAGTTATGATATTGTGAGAAATTGCAGGCCACCAAGGTTAAATATTTTGTTTTGCACACTGTTGTCAAGGTTCATTATAACTTTTGAGCTCAGACTGTGGAAAATCGTTTCTGCCTCTCATAGTAGAAGGTAGCTTTTCTGGTCCATGGTTGGTCCAAAGTATGTGGCAAAGCATGAGTTGGAGAATTATTTACTTGAAGTGTGGTGTGTTCACAGCTACATTGCTGTGATCAAGCAGAATCACAGTGCACTAGTCTTTATATATGGTACTCAGTAATTTCATCATGTATGCTGTTGTGTCAATACTTGAACTTGTATCGGCTCTCTGATACCAATGCTGTCATCTGAAAGTTTAAAAAGGATTAGTCAAAATCTGTTTATCTAAAGTTATCATGTAGCAGTGAGAACATGTGCCAAATACAGGTACTTCCAATAATATTTCGCTGTTCAGATGAGATGATGTAGTTTTTGTGTTAACTTCTGATGGCCCATCTTTATGTATCATGCCACTTAGTCCAAGTTCATCAGAAAAATTATGATATTTGTCAAATAAGTTAACAAGAATTTATATGCTTCCATTTGCTTGTCAGTATATATGGTTTCATTTTCTCGTCAGTTTTTATAGGGTCATTGCCATAGCAACAGATAAAGCAATACATGGCAAAGTACGGGATATCCCCCTTCACATAGGATTACGCTTTTTGCCAAATAGTAACATTATGGCTAATTATTCTGTGAGAATGTAGCTCCCTTTCAAGTTGCCAGGATATTGAATAATTTATCGTAATCATTATGCCAGTTTCACCACATGCCTGCTGGCTGTATATTTCATCAAGATTCCCGATGGTCTGGTTGTTTATTACCGTTCAATGAAGATCTATAATATTATGTTTCCAGTTATGGAACAGCAGGTGTACTGTCCTAAATCACTCTTCACATAACCATCAATAGAACTCACCATTGGTAGAGTCAGTGTACTGAGAGGAAAGATTTATGAACTTGCAGAATCTTTCAGTTCTTTTCTGATCAAGCTGTGTTAACTCATTTGAAACCTATAGTGTGAAGTTTTTTTTATACCTGTCAGGGAAATATCAATTTCACCATCTTGTTTTTGTGAGAATATAAAAATTGATCCTTGCTTCTCTGATCCAAAAATGTGCATGTTGATTCGTGATTGCATTCTCACTTATGAAAGAAAGTAGTCTAAAGTTTCCATCAGAAAAACTCTACAACTGTTGTCTTATTTGTACTGTACATCATCTTTCACTCATTGACAGCCTGTTATCTTATTGTCTTGTATGACATATCTGTTACTTTCCAATTACAAACTTGCCTTTTCTGACGTAACCCTTTAATCACAGAGTCTTCAAGCCACATTTACATCACTACATGTACGTGTTCTGGAACAAAGTTGGATCTCAATAAAGGATTTTTAAGGGACAAAATGTAGGTCTTATTTTCTTGATCGACATTATGTTTTTCTCCTTTTAGCTGATTATGAAGATTCTTTAATCAGAGCTGGTCTGGGTGATGTTGATCTCCAGAACCTGCCTAGCAATGTCGCAGTGGTTAAGAAAACTACAACCAAAGTGACTAAAATTACACGCTGTACATCCCCAGCTAGGTGGTCTTCCTCTGAGAGTCTCACCTCAACTGAAGGTGACAGAAAACGTGAGCGGCAACAGCCGCCGATTACTGTCCAAGTGTCCTCGGCAGCAGAGCCGGGGTCTGACTCGCCAAAGCTGTTGCATGTGTGGTCGCCACCATTGTCCGGTGGGGAAGGTCAGTACGTCCTGCTGTGTCTGGTCCGAGCCTGTACAGTTGTCCTCATAATGCTGGCTGATGTACATATACGGTTTCTGCGGTTTGACACTAACCAAATCACCAATACCTACAGCCCTCTTTGTGCAAACCTCACAGGTCTATATACCCTCTTTCAGCACCCCAATTTGGTGTACTCCATTGTGCAGTTGGATCTATGTACAAAGAAAAAGGGTAGACAGTTTACTGTGTCCTTCCTCTGTACATCATTCCACTTTTACTCTCTTGTACACAGTGGAGAAGCACCAAAATTTGATGGTGCAAAAGTTTCATCCAGGATTTACAAATGCAATTTTTTAAATTTATTTATCCAAGCTGTCTAGTTTGCGGCACTTACAAGTATGTCAAAAATTCCTTCACTGTTGTTGGCTACTCCAAGTTGAAATTAGCTCACTAATTTTCTATAAACAAATTCTGGTGACCAATGGCAATGACATTTACCTCCTAAGTGAGCCCTGTGTGATATATGCTCAGAGAAGGCAAGGCATGGACTGAAAGATATGTAATGTTTGCCAGCATAAAGACTTGGTGTGGTTCGTGCTGACAAGCATTGCCAAAGTGGAAATTCTTTCTGTCTGAGAAAAAAGCTTTATCCCTGCTTAAGAGAGTGCCCCATTGCTTCATCTTTTGCTGTTGGCCGGCCAGAATAATAGTCTAAGAGTAGTAATTGGCACACTGGTTGCAATATTGCCTCACAAAATAATCTGCCTGAAAATTTAGCACATTGTTGCAGTCCACTTGAACTGTCTGTATTATGTCAAGTCATCTTGTGGTTGTATCAAAATCATGTTATCTTGTAGGTTGTCTAGACATAAGACTTTGTGGGATGTACATACTTTGGTTGGAAAATTTCCACACTGAAAAGCTACCCCTCTATAAGATAAATGAAATGTTCAGTTGTGTATGTATTGTGTATTTTTGAAATCAGAAATAGAAAAGTACTGATATTGATCATTGCTGGATGAAATGAAAACAGCAACTGCATAACTGAAAGACATGAAGACAGCAGCAATCAAAATTTACATCCCTATACATGTAGCTACTGTCATATATGTATAATATTTATCTTGGTTAAAATACAGTATTATATCAGAAACTAATAAGTTAATGTTTGTTTGAGAAGCGAATGTTTATGTCAGAAACTGTTGTTGTACCTGTACAGCTTTGTGTGTTGTTCACTGTCATGTGTATGCAAGTAGAAATATAGTGTACCACTACATGCAGAACTGCTAGTATATTGTTAAATTGCAGCTTTTGTAGATACCTGTCAACACACCAACTGGTACTGAACAGATGCCCTATACTGGATTTGCAGAGTCTTGGCTGATCTTCATGCATTTGCTTCTGGCCGCCCAAGCTTTTACTGTTTTTTTTATGTTCTTTGATGTGAAATTATTGCCTGTCAACAATCACTGCATGGGGTTTTACTTTGTCATTTTTTTCTGTTGATGTGTTTATTTCTCACTAAATATCCTTATGATTATTTTTTTTTCTCATGTTCTCACTGTACCTGTCATCTTCTCTCCTAGCATCGCCTGTAAGTCCTCCGTTCCCCACCAACAGCCATTTACAAGTTCCCGAGCAGGTCCAACAGACCGCCACTAAATCTGACGTAACAAAATTAATCAAGGAAATTGACTCACGTCCTCCGCATCCGCCGCCTCGGCATAGCGGTCCAGACGTCAAACGTGCATATTATACTGACCAATCAGCTGTTGCCTCTCCTCCGACTCGTCGTAAAAAAGTGAAAACTACCCTGTTCATAAGACCTAGATCAAATAGCTTTGATGGTTTGTAACTTCTTTCCTCATGCACTTCATATCTCTGCATGCTGTCTTGAAATGTACTATATTTCTGATGCCTGTTGACTACTCGATGCCTGTTGACTACTTACCTTCAGAAGAATTGATCTGGTCCCTCCAGCCAACAGAAACAATGGGAAGATTCCATTGTACTAAGCATTTAGGGTGAAATAGCAAACATGCTGTGTGAAGCTTGTAGTTTGCATGGTTATGTACCCTGTGTTTTAAATGTTTTCCTCAATAATCACATTCTTCGTTTTCTCTCCTCCTAGCAACAACATCACGTAGCTGGACACCAGTCAACTTCAAAACCGTATCCAAGGACGATAACGAGAGAACACTCACCTCCCCACCCCCCACTGTACCCCCACCCCCACAGATGTATGAATATTACCCTGTGATTACTCAGGGGCCAAAAACGGTGAAAACTTCACTGATACTCCAGCCGGAAGCCAATCGGCGCAGAGCCAGGGGTAAATGCATCATTGTGGTCATGCATGGTAGATGTACATGTAGTGACATTTTATGGGATTGTGTAAACAGAACTACAAGTGTCTTATTTATTTTGCTCAATATGGCTGGGTGAAATACCAGCAGTGAAGAGAAACAGCGTCAGATCATTTTTTGTATGAAAGGAAGTACCAGGAATGGCATTTGTTCATCATACGCCACAATTCTGGTTTCAGAAGCTGGTCTATCAGTACACTTTATATTTTGCGTGTACTGAGTGTAAAATGTACAAGGTGCTTGGTTTATTCTCGAGAAAATTTGAAAATTGAATCAATCTACAAAGTTGATTTGTAAAAGTCATCATGGTAAACATCACAGTAGTAAGATACAGAGTAAGGACATCAGTACAATACAAACTTGTCCCAAGCTATACTCTGGTCTGTGGGACAGATAGTTTGATAGTTTTGATTTTCCATACTGACATACAGTATGTACAGTAAATTTTTTACCTCATGGCATGCTTACAATTTATCACCAACTGCATCTAGTTAGTCCCCGCGGACGAAGTCCGGCGGGGACTTATAGATTGGGTCCCGTCCGTGTGCGTCCGTCCGTCCGTCCGTCCGTCCGTCCGTCCGTCCGTCATCAACAGTTTCTCAGACACTGCTGAACCAATTTTGTTCAAACTTGGCACAAAGGCATAGCACTATGACCTACAGATGCACATCGATTTATTTTGCAATACGATCCAATATGGCCGCCAGACGGCCATTTTATTACGATTTTTTCATGTACAGAGCCATAACTCAGGCATGTTTCAACCGAGTTTATTCAAAGTTGGTACAAGGACAATGACCAATGTCATATATATGCATGTCGATTTTTTTTGTGATACGATCCAATATGGCCGCCAGACGGCCATTTTATTACGATTTTTTCATGTACAGAGCCATAACTCAGGCATGTTTCAACCGAGTTTATTCAAAGTTGGTACAAGGACAATGACCAATGTCATATATATGCATGTCGATTTTTTTTGTGATACGATCCAATATGGCCGCCAGGCGGCCATTTTGTTTTGATTTTTCCATGTACAGATCCATAAGTCAGGCACATCTCAACCGATTTTATTCAAAGTTGGTACAAGGACATTGACCTATGTCATATATATGCATGTCAATTTGTTTTGTGATACGATCCAATATGGCTGCCAGGCGGCCATTTTGTTTCAATTTTTTCATGTACAGAGCAATAACTCAGGCATATCTCAACTGATTTTATTCAAATTTGGTACAAGGACATTGACCAATGTCATAGATATAGACGTCGATTTGTTAGTCCTTTGGGCCAAAGGCCCAAAGTACTAATGTGATGACGCGGCCTCTGTTGTTGCATACAGTGGGCCGTATGCTGTGGACGCAGGTATCTCAGAAACGCTTCAGTAACTTTTTCTGAAATTTGGTCTGATGGTCACTTGGGCATATATCTCAAACGGTCTTTTTTCTTTATTTGATTGAATCATTTTAAAGTCACTTTTTTAGCTTTTTTCTGATAACCACTATTTTCACATTTTCCTCAAAACCACTGATTTGATTATTGTGATATTTGGCATGGGTGTTCGTATAGTTAAAATACCGTCAGAAATGTTCAAGATTTGGTGATACATGCCTCACATTATTTTTAAACAATATTTTTATCCATTTTTATTTTATATTTACTTGATTTGACTCGCTTTCGTTAAAGCTACCGTCTGCGCATGCGCACAACTCTAGGACAAAAATCTGAGTTGAGAATCGAATCGGACGCCATCTTGTTTCTCGGTGTGGGCACATTTTTACTTTGTGAACGTTTCACTGTGCATTTTAATATATTCTATAGTTATGATGTTAACAGTGATGCACTTTTGCGGCTGTCGTGTATTTTTTGGTACGAAAGGCGCCTTTGATCGACTGAAGAATGATGGTACCGGCAGGCATATCAGTTCTACTGAGGAAGTAATCCACTGGCCCGCATAGGTTAGGGATTCACGTAGGGGAGAACCAGTTGATTTGTGGGGGGGGGGGTATGGAGGATTTTGAGAAAAAAAATTGTCACCAGGTGAAATAAAAGAAAAAAATAAGCCTGTAATGGCTTGAGAAAAAAAATTCTCATAACAGACAGAAATAAATAAAAAAGGAATTGTCATAATGCAGTTGAAATGAGCAAAATTTTGGAAATTCATTCTCATGTGTTCTTTGCTAGCATGCTGCCATAGGCAGCGCAAATGTTTTTACCACAAGCAATTCTCATGTGTTTTTTTTCCCAGCACTTATGATATAAGCATTCACTACTTTACACCTCAGTGCACTCGATGTTTTCCTTCCCTTTTCTGACCCAAGAAATCATATTTCTGGATTTCTGTTGCAATATCTCAATGGTACAGGCAATATCTAGATGGGACTATTTGACTTCTGTACATTGTGAAAATTGAAAACACAAGACAGGAGTCAATAAACTAGTGTAAAAACCAATATATTATTCTCTCAACATAAATATGTTAGAAAGATTACAAGTTGTCAAAGAAAATTGAGGAACAACAAATATAATGAAATACAATGTGTGAGCCTTGTTTCTCTGACCACAAAAGATAACATCTCCCCTGAGAACTTAAAAGGAATTGACTGTTATAAAGAAAAGCAGGTATAGTACTGATCACTGTTGATTTGCCAAAAAAGTGTTCTATAATTTAAAGTTGTATATATACTAGACTTTCCATTTTGTTTTCATTCGTTGGAATGTAAAATGAATATATAAAACCATCCTGTGATGTGTGAAACACTGGCTTAAATTTGAAAAATTGCACTGCTACTCCATTTGATAAAAAAATTGATGCAGGTGTGACAGTTGAAATTAAAAAAGGCTGTCTCTCTGCCAAAAAAAAGTTCCCATGCCCACTTCCTGCATACCCCCCCCCCCCCCGAAATCAAATGGGTCTCTCCTTAATATGCGCATGCGCATATAACAAGTTAGCGTTGTTTTTGCAAGGACCAGCTCCTGGCAAGGACTTTGAAAAATCAAACCGACGCTGTCTTGTTTCTCGGTCTTGTGCGAATTTTGACGTTTTGAAGCTTTTAGCATTTATTTGATGATGTTTTGTAAATATGAAGTTCACGGTGATTGTATTTTTGTTGCTGTCATGTATTTTTTTGGCACGAAACGCTCCTTCGTTACCGGCGAATCCATTGCTTCAGCGAGGCAATCCCACCGGCGGCCCGTTAGTAATAGCTGGGTAAGAGCGAGAGAATTCGCTCTGTCCTTCTTTATGTTGATGTACTGTCCTTTCGACACAGCGATAACTTTAAGTTTTCTGTTGCTTATTTTGGGTAATTTCGACAGTTGTGCATTGATTTTGACATCATTGTTGAAGACAGTGTGTGCTTTAGACTGTCGACAGTCCTCGTGCCTTCTTTTGACCGGATCCGGAGTCACTTGCGGTAGTAATCCAACGTAGGCGATCGAGCGCCGAAGCATCATTGTTGAAGACAGTGTGTGCTTTAGACTGTCGACAGTCCTCGTGCCTTCTTTTGACCGGATCCGGAGTCACTTGCGGTAGTAATCCAACGTAGGCGATCGAGCGCCGAAGGCGCAAGGTCGAGTGCCGACGGCACGAGCTTGTATAAATACCGAAAGCTACGCGAGACCAAGCAGTACAAGCGACTGGCGAGAGTCTATGTGTGCTTATGTTGACCGATTTACGCGCACTTCAGAATCACGGCATAATCCGACATGGTAATTTGGCATGATCATCAGATCATACATGATCCGAGATTGCACTTTAGCAAGGTCACGATAACTAATGTTGTTTGTTTCACTGTGGTTTAATACCTATAGGGCCTATTTCCACTAAAAGACTATAAGAATTTCCTCCTGGCTACTTTGAAATCGTGCACTGGCATGCATGTAGTTGTCAACATCACTATGCTTGAATGTAGTAGACTCTTACTATGAATATATCGACTGTCACTGCATATTGCATATGTGTGCAAGTCACTCCATATCATATCAAAAAATGTAGAATTGCGACGTTTGAGCTGCCACAAGCCAGAATTTACAGTTTATGAGAAAGTTATCTTACATGTAAAACTCAGTTCTACTGTGAACAAAATGCAAGCTATGTTGCTTAACTATGGTGAATAACATAATATTTTGTACCTATCACCGTGTCAGAAAATCAGAAGGAAACAACCACTCAGACAAACTCTGGTCAGGATGATACTGTGCAATTTTAATATGTCTCTCGGCACACACTAGATACTCATGACTGTAAAACACATTTCCATATAATTGTATATTCAGTTTTTATATTTAGTTTGCTTTTCACCATATTCTATGTCCTTCCCTGCACAACATAATTCAAAATTAAATATTGTTTTTGGCCTATACATACTTGAGGGGTAAGCTTATTTAGTCTCATACATTAAAGATGCACTGTTGACCTCAGAGTCCAAACTTTTTATCATTGTATTGTAGATAGGTGTACACTCCAAATACTAAGTACAAGTGTGGTGAGTGTAACAAGCAAATGTTTTTTAGTCAATGGCCCAAATTTATTTTCTATTTGATGGACAATAAATACATGTGTAATCAATGCCAACAATCCAGTTTAAGTAATTTGGTTTAGATTAGCCATTGTCCATTATATTACAATAGTTTGTGGCTAAATTTTCTCCCCTTCTGTATCATATAAGTTCACCGTTTCCTGTTTTAGATATTGTTGATCCTATTGAGTTCCATCTCTTATCTTGATTCACTTTCACATTAACTTTCATTTATGTCCAAACAATTTGACTTTTTGCCAGATTTCACATTTATGGCAAATAATAAACAGTAAGGAGGCACAAAGGACGTCGGTGCCCCCGGGCCCCATGTTTTGTGATACGATCCAATATGGCCGCCTTGTGGCCATTTTTTTTACGATTTTCCATGTCCTGAACCATAACTCAGACATGTATCAAGCAAATTTATTTAAAGTTGGTACAAGGACATTGACTTATACCGTAGTATACATATGTACTTCAACATAAATACAGTGGAATTTGATCGATTGTCCGTTTTGCCTTGCAGAGCTCGACAAGTCTACATGTTGCTTATCATTAGAAAAGTAAACATTTGCAACAAATTGAGTCTTTGATGTTAGATTATACAGCGCGCGCGGCGAACGTTTCCCATACACTGTCTAGTCTACAATCATGACAGTCGTTTCAGCATGCCACTCATGCACAACAAGCTTGACACCGCACTATAGCTATAGCACATCATCAAAGTTTTCTTTCAGCTATTTGTGTACTTTGATTTGGGAAATACAACTCAGACAAAACTCACTAGCATATTTTTCGAGTGTCGGATCTATATCTCGAGGAAAGTCCTCAACATCAACCGGACTGACTCTGGGCGTTTTATTATAGTAGAACATTGTATTTCTTCAGCAAGGTAAAGAATATTTTGAAGGCAGAGAGATATCACCGTCCCCTCCATGCTAACCCGTTGCCGTGTATGATGCCGTCCGGGAAATTAAGTGCCAAAATACAGTGAATTATTTCAGAAACACTGGGTGTGTTATTCAATGGCACAAAATGTACCGTGTTGATTGAATTGCACTTGCATGTGCATAATCACACTTTTCTTCAAGTCTATTTTGTAGCTCAGAGAAGTGTCAATTGAGAAAGTTTCATTTAGCTGAGACAAAAGAGAAAGCGGGATTAAAGTTTCATGCAGGAGTGTTTAGCATTTTCTGGTTGACAATATTCAGTGTTGTATCGTGTCAAACTTGTTGATAGAGTAGACTGCACTGGCAATGCTACAGACTGCATGCTGAAGGAACTGTTGTCGTGATTGCTGACATCGAGAGGAGAAGAAAATTTATTTTAAAAAGAATTTACATGTTTCTTATTAAAGTTCCCAATTTAAAAGTAAACACCTAAAAGAAAACTGGTGATGTGCATGTAGTGCAGTGTTAAGCTTGTTGTTAAGTGACATGCTGAAACGACTGCAGTGATCGTGGCGAGACAGTGTATGGGAAACGTTTGACGCGCGCTGTACAGTAATCTAACACCAACCAAAGACGAAGACTGAATTTGTTGCAAATGTTTACTTTTCTAATGATAAGCAACATGTAGACTCGTCGAGCTCTGCAAGGCAAACCGGACACTCAATCAAATTCCACTGTATGTACTTTGTTTGTTTCTCGATATGGTCTGATATGGCCACATGGTGGCAATTTTGTTATGTTTTTTTTCATGTCGAGAGCCATGACTCTGGCAAGTCTCAACTGATTTTATTCAAAGTTTGTAACTGGACATTGACTTATGTCATACATATACATGTTGATTTTTTAAACAGTAAGATCAAATATCGCTGCGTGGCGGCGATCTTGTTACGATTTTCTCATATACTGAGCCATAACTCAGACATATTTCCACCAGTATCATTCAAAGTTGGTACAAGGACATTGACATATTTCATACATGCTCGTCAATTTGTTTCACGTCATGTAGCAGTATCATGTCAGTTATTGAAGTTTCATAATTAGGCTGATATGTCAAGAAATACTGCATCAAATTTCATGAAACTTTGTACACATGTTAAGCTCACATTGCTTTAACAGTGAAAAAGACATTTATCAGTGTCATTTTAATTAATTTGTAATTGCATATGTAATGAACTTTCCTAATTAGAGTGATATATCCACAAATACAACGTCAAATTTGATGAAACTTGATACAGATGTTGATCTCATAGTGTTGTAAATACTGCATTAAACTTTATGAAATATGGTACCGGTGATAATCTATTAGTGTTAGGATAGTATGAAAAAATGTTTTGCAACATCCTGTCAACTAATTCCCAGTTGACTCATTTAATGACCTTTAGGATAGTGGCCTACATTGGTTTTATGTTTTCATCACCATGGAACTCATTCTTGGCCATTGAGTGCCATCTGTATCAAAGTATTTTTATCACAGGACCTGTAATCAAAGTACCCATTAGCAAGCGGGGACTGTGTCATCAACGATGACTTGTTTTGAAACCACTTGACCAATATTTTCTGTAAACATATATCACAAAAGTTACATTCATGAAATATCAACAATATCAGATGCTGAAATACAGTATCTATGTGAACATCAGATAAGCCATTATATATCCTGTAACTGTAGAGTCAATGATAGAGATGATATGTTTGAATAGCAGTACAGTGTTGCCATTGTGGAACTGGAGTAGGATGGGTTTACTTTTAGTCACAGAGCAACACTAATTAATGTTGACATCATGAACTATCGTTTGCTTTGAATGACACCCAAAAATAATTGACCTCAATAGCAAGTGAAAACAAAAAGCAAAGAATACAAATTTTGATTGGCAAACATTCTGAACACGGGGCGAATCAGCTTGGAGTATGAGAAAAACTGCCAATAGACTGTCTGGTCTATGATGGAGGTAAAAAATATTGGCATCCCCATGCTAGGTATTCATTTTATTGGGATTTTCTCAGTGGGTAAGACAGCTTCTTGTTAAAAGCTGTGACATATTTACAAACCTTTCACCACACAAATTTTGACGCACAAAGTCCACTGGCATTGCTTGTCATGACCTTATTTGATATCGCTAGGTTTTGACCTCAAAGTGATTAGGTGTTGATCTGAGAATCAGTACGGGCAGTTTCACTTACAGAAAGTATCTACATGATATATGGGGAATAACTGGCATTTTTTCCATGCCAGCAAACACTGCATAATGATCCTTTAAGTCCAATATACATTTCTCGCAAAACCTCAGCCATATTGAAGTCAAATGTTCCAGTTTACACAATCCTTTAGTACATTTGTAGTGTGTTTTGGTTCTCGTTTTTTTCTGAACTGGTTTTGCTGACATGGTTTTATACCTGATGATCTTCCAACCAATGAAATCCCAGTGTACTTGATAATGGATTATGAACAGCTTGCATCTGCCTGATACAATACAACCCAACTTACTGCTATGCTTATTTTATGTTGAATGAAGGACATACACACGCTTTTTTGTGATATCTGCTTGCTTGCTTCAAATCTAATTTCTGTTCAGGTATCCTCAAGGCAAATCCTTCTCCTTTTTTAGTCTCTGTGATTTGCAAGTGTTTTACTTCTCCTTGTGGTATTCTCTCTAACAAATCAACACTAGTTTTGATTTAATGGAAATTATCAAGGATTTTTACAGACACATTAAAATAGAGAACACAATTTTTTCATATCAAATTCTGCCCAAGTTTGTGAAGCCCATTAAAAACGAAGTCAATGCAAACATTCTGAAAGCATATGAACTCAGTGAACTGTGAACTCAGCCGTGTTTATGTTTGACAATAATTGGTACATGTGCTATCTGATGCAGATGAAATAATTTGGAGCAATGAAAATTGTGTTTAAAAACTCTTAATTTGCTCTAATGTTTGAACTAGTTTTATGTCTGTCGTACATAAAAAGAACCATTTCCCATCCCTAAGCACTATTATAAAGAAAATGAGGACATGAGTTATGAATTATACGTGATCAGAATTCAAGATATTTTTCAAGCTAGCCAGAGATATTCATGTCAATATCAATATCATATAGAAGGTCAATTATGAAATAAGAGTGGCCTATTTAACTTAGGTAGATCAGGTGTTTCAACCATGATGTTAAGACTTACCAGTAATAAAGTACTGTCATGGTACTTCATTCAAGGTCATCCTGAACTTCAAGGTCATCCTGAACTTCACATGTACATGTTGAACTTCTGCTGACAGCAAACTTTGCTATAAAACTGATTGCAATGTTTTATTTTACATTTGATATTATGCTATAAATTTCTTTCCATGTCGAAGACAGCGTTTGCTCAGTATGCTTTCACTTCCACCAATTATCCCCTATATAGCAATTATCTGAGGACAATGTTTTACATATGAAAGAAATGCCCTTGAATGTCATAAAAGTAATTTTGAAAGCAAACAGGCAAATATCTGGAAAAGAGTTGATAATTACTCTGATGGAATGATTCATATCATGAAACAAAAATTGCATCCCAAATGATGTGCCACAAATCATGTCTGTGAATGCAATATTGAAATGCATGGCTATGGTGCGCAATATAAATACAGATAGAATCATCCTATGCATGAATGATCCATTTTCAAACAAAACTTCAATGCTTACTGAGTGCTTTTTGACTAACACCTCATCCATCTTTGATTGCAAATTGCAGATTGCTGATTTATGCGTGGAGTGACGTGCTAACTAACAAACTGTACAATACTGACATAGCATGTTTTATTTCAGGAAAATGATGACATGTTGGCATCCTTGCCAGTTGTACATTAATACCACACATAATTATAAACATTACTTAATGGCATGTGGATGCTTCTATTTCGCAGGATTTGATGACGCTGCCATGAAATGATGGATTGATTTATTCTAATTGCACGCAGACTCTCTTACAGGAATGAGTTCATCAGCAAATATTTAAAAGGATCAAGGAATGTTTTAATGAAATGCAGCTCGTTCAAAGTCAATCAAAACGCCATTGCCATTGTAACATCATCCTTCCAATATCGCATCTGTGAAGACAAGTTTATAAGCAGAGAGAGTGTGAGTGCGTGCGCAGACATATATGGGCATAGGCTTGAGTGTGTGGGAAAGATGATGACTGTGCAATTGTGATAATAGCAATTCAAAATGCTGATGGATATCAAAGCATAGAAATGTTGAACAAACTTGATATGAAATTGGATAAGCGTGTATTTACACTAAACGTAGGGGTAATAATAATTAGTATACCGGATATCTTAGGATTCACTTTCAACGTCACTGGTTCATATATGTGAACCTTATTGCCATTGATGCAGCATGTTGTCATTAAGATTCCAATGTCTGCATCTTTGGTTCAGGCATGTTGTATAGAACTGGTAAGCTAATGATGTTCTTGTTCACTTTCCAAAGAATTTTATGCACATAATCAAGAGCATACCAAAAACAAATTGAAGCAATAAATGACAAGAGGCAAGATGTGGAGGACACTGTGGCTAAGACTTTGGCTTCCAGTTAGTTGTAGCTTAGCAATACTAAGTAAAAAACCTAATTTGTAGCACAATTCAAAATTTTAAATAATCACTTATGTTTGTCAGTGGAATTTCATCTCCATTTGAAAGACATTTTTGAAGAACCGGAAACAGGATCATTTCTTTTCGGGTGATCTGGTACCTTTAGGAAATTGATGTATTTGAAAGGGGGCCCTCTAGTGGCCAGCAGTGCAAATTTCCGCTGAGACTTTAAAACCTATCCATATGTTTTTACATATAAGGCTTTTTTAGCATTGCTATTTGGAGTGAATGGCCCATGGGAATGCTATTTCAAACAGCTTTCGTTGGGAATGTTATCCCAAACGGATATTGACCACAGTTGTAAAAAGATCTGTTAAAGTTATGGGCATAATATGAACATATTAGATGTGCTATTTCTGTGTCAATGTACAGTGAAGATGTCTAAAAATAAACAGCAGGCCCTCTGACAAGCTGCATACATACCAAGTACTCTGAAAATATGTGAAAGAGATACGGTCACAGTGGCCATGAACATTGAGGAGTGTGTTTAATACCTAGCTTTGTGATAAATATCTTCATGGAATAAGTACAGTGTTAGATCCTGCAGTCCAGCTGAACTGGTTTATACAGTTAATTTCTGTATGAAATCAAAAGGAGTACGTCTGCTCCAAGATTTTAACAGAGCCATCAAACTTATGATGAAGCACAAACTTTGTTGATAAATCTGGTATATATGAATTTTTATTGCGTTACCACTTTTCAGTAACCATACTTGATACAAAAACATATTTCATCTATTTTGAAATGGAAATTTATAGCTACAGGTAGTGTACATAAGATTGTGTAAAACTTCAGCTGTCAGTGTCATGAGAACCTGGTGAAAATGCACAATTTGAAAATCTGCACTGTCAACCTTTTTTTTGAACTGAAATTTTTTGGTGCCATCATTATTGAAGAGTAGTAAAGATTTTATATCAGTGCGGGCTCTGAATTTTCATATGCTCCAAAGTAGGCAGTATGATTAAGAATGACGTCTTATATTAGCTAGACTTTACCTAAAAAATTCATACATTTGACAACCAAGGATTATATGGCCATGAAATAGTTCACCATTACATATGAAAATCATGTTGGTGTTTGACGTAAAAGATGGTAGCAAGAACATTTACATGTTGCCACAGCAACCTCTGTGCCCTCAGGTGAAAAGTCAAAGGTCGCAAAGTCATCTGTGCAGAATGACCCCAAAATACTGTGTACTGATAATGCGACTTGAGTGTAGAAATTAGCTGATGTCAGACGGTAACTTGATCAGTATGTCCGTCAGTGTGAAACCTGGGACAGAGCCAGTAGCAAATACTTCAGATTTCTCCACTGTGTGCAACACATTGGATTCGGAAAAAAAACAGGGGTCTGCACACAAGAAACTGTATAACATCCGTAGGGATTTTTTTCTCTCAAATCTGAAAAGGCTAGGTGTTTTTGTCAAATTTTGAAGGAGGTGAGTGTTTTCAAGTGCAAGATTTTTATTCACTAAGTGATAAAATGTTCTTGTCAGGGAGCAGCTTCTGTGATTGTTAGTCGGTGAGAATTTTACCGTTGGTCGGTTGGCAAAAATATTTGTGTGTCACTTTGGCATTGAGAAATAACTTTTCCAGGATTTCTACCATTCATTTTACAATGTTCAAGGATCAGTGTGTAACAGTGTTGTTCTGTTCATTTTACAGATAGGAGAGCTTTCACTCCACTAGCAAGAAGTACCAGCGTACCTCCACAGTTAGGTAAGTGTACCGGTATTGCTTCTCATATTTGCTGACAGATGCTAAAACCGTGACATTAAATATCCGGTAGTTGACTGCCAGATATGCGAGTGCTAGTGTATTATCGTTCATAACTTTCTGTAGTGTCAGGGCTTTGCCTAGGCATGCTCAATATCAAAATGGCTTTGTGATATCGTGTTGTGTCAATTCATAATCATTCATTTGTAATATTAAAACATGTTCAATATTATTAGTGTTCAATGCAAGAATTTATAACTCCCACGATCTTGTTCAGAAAGTGGTACATAACAGTCATTCAGTCAACTGAATAGAGATAGTCCCCTTGACTTTGAACTTCAAGTATTCTCCTTCAGAAGATGAGAATAGAATTTTAAGAAAGTGCATCAAAAGTAATACATTAATGAAAAGGAAATTGGAAAGACTTTCATCTTAGGGAAATCATTAAATTTTCTTTTACTCTTGATTGATGTTCCGATGAGTTTACAATGAAATAATCAGCCATAAACAGTAAATTTGTTTAAAGATTGAGTGTTTCAGAGTTTTCTCGTCTTTCTCTTACATTTACCGTGAAGATAGTATCAGTGTCATTGGGTCTGTAGAATTATAGGCTAGTGTTCAAAGTTAAACCAAGCTGAACTTGCATATAGAACAGTTTATCACAAACATGTAATTGAGTGTGAAGTAAAGCAATGTCAGCTTTTTTCTCACCATCAATGAATGATTGCATCAGATGATTTTTCCTATGTTAAAATAAATGAACTATCAAAGCTATGAAATGAAAGTGATCAAACTTGAATTATTTTGCCATTTAATGTGATACTATGATAAAAGATATCTGGAATAAAAAAGGATTCTTGTATTTTGTTAATGTTTTTTTTTTGTTTCAATACAACAGACTCGTTGATGGGTTTTAATCAGTAACCATTTACTTTCGTAAGATAATGATACAGTTCCATTGTTAACTTTATGCAAATGTGTTAAATTTGACTTATGAAAGTTATTGATATGATGCATTAACTGTTTCTATTTGCAATATTCAAATGACTGAAATGAAATTAAGGTTAAAACAACAGCTGGTGGTACATGTTATTAGAGGTTAACACATTGGCATGATTTAATATATTAATCTGAATCCTGGCTGTGTTATATGTTAGGATATTTACCCTGTCAATACTTTAATTTTGTATTCTACGTATATTAATTCTTCCAGCTACTGTTTTGCGTCCTTTTTGTTGGACGTAATTAATTTCTATTTAGAATTAGAAAAAGTGTTCTTTTGATTATATTTGAATGAATGGAAAATGTTAAAACTATCAAAATGTAAATCTTTCGATACTTTTACAGAATATTGCAGTAACTATATTCTATCATGTACTGTCCTGTCTAGAGCTTTACTTTTATAAGTAATTGCTGTTTCTGTCATCTCTGGCTCCTGTCACTGTGCGATTATCACTTGCAATCTTTCATGTCCCAAATCTGTCTGATGGTACGTGAACCTTGATATTGTGTATTTGATAAAGTGTAAACCACCAGGGTGTCTTAACTCTACTTGTACACTTCAGCGATAAACATTCTGAATCACAAGAATGTGCAGACCAGAGTATGATGTGTTCATAACTTGTATTAAAAACTTTTCTTGTTTCCTCAAACAAGCTTTCGGATGTTTTTAAAATAATGCTTCTTGTACATGTCGTTTGAATTATTTCAAGATTTATTAATGTTTACGAAAGGAATGTTATCAAAATTGATTTATGAGTGTATTATTATTACATGCGTAGATGGACATATAATTTATAGCCACAGGTTTAATAATGTTGTAAAACTAAAAAAAAGATGTTTAGCATTATAGACACATAGGCTAACGGAAATTTATCAATAAAGAATAAAAATTTCTTCACCATGTAACAACATTTTACCTTTAGATTTTCAATGACCAAGATTCTTTGATTGCCATGGATATTGTAGAGACAAAATTTAATTGTTGATTTTTTTGTCTTTTAGTAATGGTATCAAAATTATGTGGCATAGCTCCCTTACTTCTTAACCAGTCAGATCTTCTCTGTTACCCTGGACTAAAAATAACTCGGCCAGTAATTTTATTTTGATTCTGTTCATTATTAGTTTTTAGCTAATATATAGACTATAGTCTATAGAAGCTATTGGGATTGGTATCCGTCCGGCATCCGTCGTCAGTCTGTATGTATGTATGTATGTCCCTTTGTGAAGCGTCCGTCCACTCAAATATCTTGAGAGCCGCAGCACTTACTGATTTGATATTTGTTGTGTAGATGAAAAATATGATTATGAGAAATTGCTTTTCTTAATTTTTTGTTATTGTTGAAAATATGCAAGTAAGCATCAAAAAAGGCGTTTTGGTAAAAAATCTCCTTCTTCATAACCGCTGGTCAGACAGCTTTGTTATTTGGTATACAGGTCCCTAGGGATAACCCAACTTAGATTTGTTCAAATTGTGATGAAATATGCAAATCTGTATTTTTAAGGAATTTTTTTGTCATTTTTGGTCAAAACTTTATTTCATCAAAACCGCTCATCTGACAGCTTTGATATTTGGTATACAGGTTCCTACAGATGAACTAAATATGATATATTGAATATATGATGAAATCTGCAATTTTGTGTCTTTTGTGCAATTTTTGCCATGTTTGGTCAAAAAATGTGTTTCTCAAAAACTACTTGTCTGATGCCTTTGGTCTTTGGTATACAGGTTCCTAGGGGTTGTCTTAGTGTGATGTATTGAAATTTGATGAAATCTTCAATTTTTGTATTTTTGGGTCAATTTTTGCCATTTTGGTCAAAATATTTGTTTCTCAAAAGTTACTCATCTGATAGCTTTGATATTAGGTATACAGATTCCTAGGCTTTATAAATCTTCAATTTTGTATTTTTGCAGCTAATTTTGCCATTTTTGGTCAGGCCATCCTGAAATGAGCTATCAAAGATATCCACCTTCTTCATCAATACATATGTCACAAAAAGTTATTCTCTACATAACACAGCAAAGCTCTGTCGACTGTTGTGTCGCTTGTTTTTTCAAAACTGCTGGTTAGACAGCTTTAATATTTGGTTTGCAGGTCCCTAGGATGACCTTAGTGAGATAATTTCATACAGTCAGGAAATACTTAATTTTGTATCCATGTCTATAGTAGCTGCAGGGACTTTGGCCCTATGTTTATTTTATGTTAATGATGCTAAACATTTGAAATCATAAATGTTGGTAACTTGTTCTATTTGTCAGATTCTTGGACAGAATACTGCTAAAAGAGACAGGCACTATTTTTCACTGTACAGCTGACATACATGTAGTTTGCGCTCCAATTCAAATTGATAGCTGCCCCAATGACTCATGGTTTGTCTATCCAGACAATGACCAGCTACAAGACAACAATTTGCCAAACCATAGACCCTCGAGGGTCTATGGCCAAACAAGTTTTATTGATAATTTCTCGGAGGTCGATCAAAGATGAATCATTTGTTAATTGAAAAGATAAATTTGTGTGCATTATGGTGTGACATGTTTTGCTCTTCTGTGGAAATTTGCTGTACATAACGTTTTATGATCGGCAGAAAAATCCAGAAATAATTTGTAAAAATTGGAGTCAAAGTAACCTGACAAATACTGCAGTCACAAAGAATGTTAATGGTGAATATTATATACAACTTGGTTTATTTTATGTTTCAATTCTTCAAAACAAGTGGCTACATTTGAACTTCAAGTGAAAATCAAAGGGCATATGTCCATATCTTTTACAATACAGAGGGCAATATTTCTTTTAGAATTCTGTTTTTACCGGTATTTATACAAGCCACAAGACAGGCGCTGTCAACAGACGTTAAAAATTTGACATTTTGTGTCGGCATCCTTGATCTACTGGAATACTCAACATCTTGCATCCTGGAGTGAAACCAAAATGATCTAATTGTCAATTGCATAATTTTATAATTTATTTTGTAACAAATAAGTTGTTTTTGCACAAGGAAATATGTTTCTGCAGTCTATTTTTAGCTAGGTGTGAACCTTAATTCACATGTGACTTCCTCATGTGAAATTTGCTGAATGTAATTCTGCTATATAAATACTTTCGTTCCTATGTGGATGTTTGATAGACAGAGAAATATGTAGATTCAGCCAAGGGTTGGGATAGCAACATGATGAAAGCTGCGGCTACCTCTAAGATATTTTACTATCATCATTACCAAGATTCTTCAGCTCCAGGGCATCAATAATCACCACCGTCACTGACAGATGTTCAAACTTACATTCTCTATTGCGTACTGATCTAACCTGCCCCTCCCATACCACTGTTTGGTATGTTCCAGCTGTTTCCTACAGATGGGTCATACCATAGCAAGATTACAGGGGGGACATTGGCAGTTATCTTTCCTGCATGCTCATTTTACTTTCTTCCTTGCCTCGTAAGTCTAACCTTTCACACTTCTAAATATCTATCCACTTACTTATTCTATGGTATAACTAGTCTTGTACCATCTCATTGTAAACATTGACACCAATTTTTTCATTTTGTAGATTTGATCTCCACTCACTGTCACTCATTCATTGTGTTGTTAGATTGTTGTGCATGTTGTTCATGTTCGTTCCATTTCCAGACTTTATAAACGGGACCCATGCCACAAACAGGGTCAGAGGCGAAGACATGTTTGCACTCCGAAAGCGACAACACAAAATGTGGGATAAGCGAGGTAGTCATGTAGTGTTTAACTGATTCAGTCTTCTCAGTTTGTTCTCCAATGACTGTATATCTTTCTTGCTTTCTCAGGAATGTTTTTGAATTAGTCTGCTCAGCATTTTCCATGATGGAGTATTTAAAGAGTAGTGCACAATTGTACAAAAAGGCTCCTTAGACATGAGTTGTGTAAGGCCCAAGTCAGTTTTGAAACTTTATCTAGCCAGAAACTGCAGATATAACATGTACATGCCCCTGAAGAAACTGATACAATATTTACAGTCTCACATTTATGCTACTGGATTTTGACTGTGTATTGCAGTAGAGCCAGACTGTGACAAAATTTCAGACATCTTGAGGTCTGTCATTATCATAGTAATTTATCATTTTTTGAAGAAACTGAAACGTGTTTTGAGAATTTTTACTTATTTCCCCATCACACAAAATTTAATTGAGTGCTTGACAATCTCTAAATCTGTCAAATACTTCAAAACAAATTTCCAGTCTCTGCATATCTACTTGTTTAAAAGATTGCCTGCAAAAACCAAGAATATCAGTTAATCCTAAATTTTTTCCCATAGTCTTCATTTTTTGAGAACACATCTTGTCCAAAGAACAACTATGGAGAATGCTCATACACTAATAACTATACTATTATCTGCCATCCTGTCTGTACATGTATGTGTGTTTGTTATATCTCTACTGTCATATTATTCATGACTCAAGTGTCTGTTAATGGTGTCATCATGTTCAAGTTGACTGAGATATATGTTTGCATCACAACTCATCCACATGCCCATCACTGCCATATTTCATTTTAAGGACAAGTCATACTAATTCAAAAAACCCTTCAGGTTGTAAGGGCTAGATGACAGTTTCATCAATACAGAAACTGGGTCATGAATTGTAACCAATGATATTTGTCTCTCTCTTTTAGACTGTTTGAACAACATTCCACAAAATACCAACATGTCAGCTACACAAACAAATTGAAATTTTTGGGTCATTTGTTTTGCTTTGTCCGGACTCAAATAACACAATGATTGGATATCAAAGACTTGAAATGCTAAACATTATTAATTCAACATTTTTGTTGCACATTTAATTAAAGTACAAGTTTCTTTATGACTCTTGTAATACCAGAGTGAAACTGTTGTATTTGTATTGCTACAGAATAAAATTCATGGTAAAGCAACATTCAGAATCAAGCAATTCAGGAGAATTCTAAGATAAATTTGTTTGAAAACTGCAATTGTTTGCAGATTATGAATCATGTTTCTGAAATATTCCGAAGATTATGCAAATCATATCTTTGTATTATGTGAAATGCACATTTCTAACAACAAATACAAACAGACAGTCACAGAATTCAACTTGGAAGGATAAGATTAAATGATTGCACAGACTTTTCCATAGATTCATCGTGTTGAACTAAGTGTAGGGTCTGTACCTATGGAATGATATCGACATGTGAATATATTTGAATAGCCAAGAGGTTGACCAGATTTCAAAAAAGAATCTTTGCAAGGAAATATTTAAAAAATCACTGAAAATATATTTTGTAATTATTCTCATTTAAATGATATAATGTGGTTTGATTTCAGATATGACTGATGAATCTGCAGCTGTACCTAAAATCAACCCAGCAGCCGTACCACAAAATACCTACACTGACCCCACATCACCACCAACGACGACGACTTTAGATTCATTGCCATTACCATCACCACCTCCACCGCTGACTATGTCTGACAACGCTGAAGTCGTAACCAATCATGAGCCTCTTGAACCTGTGAAAGTCAATGCCAATCCAATCTCACCTAAACCAGGTAATGTATTGAATGTATGAAGATATCCACAGTGAAACTCTGATACCAATTCTCACTATTGTAAATAGACTTTGGCTGGTGCTAAGGTGCCAAATTGCATGATATTATAATGCATTGTGGGTAAAAAGTCAACTTCTCACAACAGCAAGAGTTTGAGATAATATCTAACAAATATTCTCTGTTTGTTTGCGAACTAGCTAAACACCAGCATCTTTTTATCTTTTAGACATTTTCTGGTATGAAAATCTTGTATTACATGTTTCTACAGTTTTACTTTGACTTCTGTAATCTTATGTGTTTTACACGTAGAAATCTGCCATGTTGAAAATGTGATTGACCAACTGAGAGTTTGTGACTCACTTCATTGGCAAAATTGTATTTAAGGTACCAAGAATTATGAATGGCACAAATGAAAGGACAAACTTAACCCAGGGATGGAAACTTCCATGATTAGTATAATTAAATATTTGTACATATTCTGATAAGATCACAATTATCTCTGTATATCAAAATGCTAATCTGACAATCTCCCTACACATGAATCAAATAATAGTGCCCTGTTTAGCCTCGATATACTGTACCGGTAGCCTGTAGACTTTGTGAAAGACCTTTCTTCATATCGAAAATTAAATTTACACTGTCACTTCTATACAGTATGTATTTTTACACATGTATTTGTGCTCTTCCCAGTGTAGTATGTCTTTCAGCTTAGCAAAAGTTTTTGTTTGTCATTTGATCAAGTCTATGAGTTTTAAAATTAAGCTGAAGCTTTACAGTATACAATGTAGTCATCATGGACATTATCAAGTGTAGTATAAATACCTTAATTTGTTAAAAAGAATCAAGTGGTGTCAATTGCCATGTCAGTGTCCTGTCAATGTTAATTTTGATACTTGTAAAGTGTTAAATTCAGAAAACTTGGGTCATGAATTTCATTTGTCAAAGATATAAGGTTACAGGAACTGCTGGTATGTGTATTTATTCTACTCAACTTTCACTAATCATGATGTTTTCCTTGGAGCATGGTCCTGTGAGAGTAGAAGTATTATTGCTGTACTTTAGAATAAATAATAAAGTAATTATTCTGTCCATTGATCATTGCCATTTTCAGGTGTTTGGACACCAGGGCAACCATCCTCGACAATTTCAACTGACTCTTTCAACAAAGACAGAGACGCCAACTTTAACGTTGCCCCGGTCTGGAAACCGTTTGGGGGAGACATGCCGAAGAAGGAATTCAAAGCAGTAAAACTAGAGTTGAACTCGGATAAACCCAAAGAAACGGTGAGTTATTAGTGAGATGTGTATGCAGGAAACATCCAGGTTAGAATTCTGATGAGCATGTATGTGGATGTTTGTATGATGAAAGTTATAATGAAACAAGTCTGTAACCTCACAGCTGTGTGGTAACTTTATTCTGTAAGGTCACATAGCTGACATTTGCAAGAGGTTCTGAACATATAGCAAACTATTTGCTCCTGTTGAAACAAGCTGATTCCTCCCTCAGATGTCCTGTTAGATACATATATAGCTACCGGCAGACATATCTGCAAATCTTGCATGCCTAGTTATAAAATTTCTTCAGTTTAAATGGGCAAATATGAAATGAGGCACTCAGTGGTCAGCCTTGACTACAGATTTTTTGTTCAGATATTTGTGGTCAGTCATATGAAACACACAGTATTGCACAATGATGTGGAGTTTACATAGTACATGCTTCGAAATTAAAAGAGTTCAACTTTTATTCAAACTTTCCACAGGGAATTTTTAAATCATGAAATCAAGATTGAAAATCAGGAGTAACCATGCAAAACCTGGTACCAGAGAAAAAAATTAACTAACACGCCTGCAGGAAGTTCCCCTGTTAAGCCTTTTTGATGTCAGTTAAATTTAAGTACTACACATATATGCTGTGTAGATCAGTTGTTACAAACATATACAGTACCAAGAAACAGGAAAAGGTGCAATACCTCAGAGTATTTTCACCTTTGCATTTTGTCTCTATACAACAAAATAATTGTGTTTTGGTTAGGAGTATCTGTATGCAAGTTGTCCATGCAGAAAGTGCAACAGTGATCAGTTTGTCAGCACAACAGTTTATTTCACAGGTTAATTTGACATCAGCAAAATAAGAATAAGTAATTTGACTTTCATTTTGATTTTTGCTGCATTTATAAAGGAACCTGAAGAAAAGGTAAGATTTGTCATCAAGAGTAGAATGTTGTTATACACAGTGACAAACATTGTCATTCTCTTTCCACTGTCACCTCTATAGTCACCTCTCATATACATATGTACACAACACGTGATTCTACTGGTATGTGTACATACAAATGGATGAGTACCAGTACTATGTAGACATTCACACTCACACGCTCACAGTTCAGGTGACTGAACTGATGATGCATTCTGCAACACAGTCATTTGTGGTTAGATTCATAACAATTGCCTTACTGATGTACAAAAATGGAATTTATGAAACAGAATTGCTTTGATAGTGATACACATATAATAAAGTCTAGACTGTTTTCCCTCACAAAAATGAACAATTTATTCCATGAACCAGCATCGATGGCTTCCATTCTGTGTCTAAATTTATACCTACTATGCTATTTCCATCAAAATCGACCTATACGTTTGTAGGTATGATTTCAAATTCTGTTCTCAACACAGAGAATTCACTGTCATATCATAGCTGTCATACACACAGCACTTCACCTAATTTCAACTTATTGCACACTTAGGTAGCCAATCACAACATCGCTACTTACATGTATACTGCAGCCATGATCAAAACATTTGTATTTTTCTGTGTCAGTTAGGCATTTGCGGCATATCTAACCATAAGCAACTGTGTTGTGTAGCTATCTTCACAAATCCTGGAAGTTGGATGATGCTGTATCTTCCCTGTATTCTTCTCACTTTCTTTCCCTATATCCTACAGGACATACCTCCACCTCCCCCTCCACCTCCCATGCCCTCGGAAAGCTATGCCTGGAGGCCCCCAACACCACCGGCCAAGGAAGAACCCCCAGCACCTGAGGCCCCAAAGCCAGCTGAACCACCAAGCCCACAAAACAAAGGTTTTACAAAGTATCAACCCAATGGCCCTACGTCAAGTGGGCTACCTTCCACTGTCAGTCCAACCATTACATTGTTACAACACAACAGAGGTAGGTTACAACTCTCACACTTTCAACACATGTACAAGTTACATTCTTTCCAATTTATTTGACAATTTTGTGATGTTATTTATTTCTTTACAGTCATGAATATTTGATCTCTGGTATGCCTCTTTGCAGCAAGTGTCAGTCACGAACTGTCAAACATTGGCTTCTTACATGGTTTTAGAAGACCAAACGATACAGCGTCCCCAGTCAACTTCCAAATGATCAGATGTTGTTGAAATACTCATATAAAAAGATCAGTAGCTAGTGTTCACAGTGCCTAAGTGAGAAAAGTCCTTCAACGAACTACTGTATACAGCATTTTCATAATTAAAGAAATTATATGTCTCATGTACCGGTAATTTGGAACAAATGTGAACGGGATTTAAGATAATTTGAACATGATGTTACACACTTCAATCCCCCATGTATGATATGCATGTTCACCCTATCCCACACCTGGTTTTCCATCAATCTGAAAAGAAATAATGAAAAGTAGTTGTTTATAATCTATATGCATGAACCACTATATCCAAACTTTGATAAAAGTGCCAAAAACCTTCAACCCATTCAAGATCAGTATTATAAATAATCACATTCTACCGGTATGCTTGATACTGTACATATTAACATCGCCATAGAAATTTGTAGGTACTTCATCATGATTTTTCAGCAATAGTTTTTTTAGAATATAAAACATACATTTTGTGTAGAGATACAGACATTTTATACCGTAATATCACATTTTTTCTTTTCATATCTGATATGTGATGATCAAAGTAACTAATATGTAAGTTGCTACAGTGTGTCATGAATATAGAAATGTACCGTAGGTGACTTCATGTCCATAGTCATTGCCATCATCGTCTTTGTTTACATCATCATCAGCTCCATCATCATCATCTTCATCATCAATTGCATGATCATCATCATCATCATTTTCATCTTCTTTATCACACATCTTCATAATTGTCACCATCATCATGACTATGATTTAATCAGAGGTCATCCATTTTAACATTGAAGATGTCATTTACTGCTGTCATATGGCTATTCTTTGCATGAATCTTCTTAATTCCATGCTGTATCTTGAAAGAAAATTATTCTTATTTTTGCCGTTGTCATCAGCATTGTTGTCATCATTATTGCTATCATCATCATCATCATCATCATTACCACAACCACCATATTCACCATAGCTTTCACCATCATTATAATCATCATCATTATCATCACAGTTATTATCATCATGATATCATCATACTTATGACATCGTTGCTGCATCATTTTTATCATCATCGTTAGCATAATGATATTATCATCATCATACCAGTATCAATAGCTATTATCTTGATGATCATAATTGATCATCATTTTCATCATCATCATTGTCACCACATCTTCATTATCCTTTTCATCATCATAATCAATAGGATCATGACATTGTCATCACCATGACAACACTGACCCCAACTTTATTATCATTCTTATCATTGTTATCATCATCCTGACTCCTTTATCAGCGTCGTCATCATCATCATCATCATCATCATCATCATCATCACGGCCATCACTATCATCACTAAATCAAATTCCATGTCATAAAATGTTTCTCTATAGATGATATTCATAAGGGTCACTACTTACAGTTTTTAACTGCATTTAGTGTCATTTTTCAAGGAAATAATTTCTGTGTGTGTGAAATAATCGCAACTGTAGGTTGTGTTTTGATTAATACAATTAATTCTGGTATTTGAATCCCACCCTATTCTTTAATTATACTTTATTTTTTCAACCATTAATCACAGATGAAGACACTCCACCAAGACCACCTTCCCCTCCTCCTCAATATGGTGGGGGTCTTCTGTGTACACCGTCTGACCCACCCAAGGGGGGTAATGAGACCGAGGAACCTGCCCCTAGTCCCCCGCCTGAGACTAACACGCCTGCAGAAAGCCCCCCTGTCAGTTCCCAGCCACCAACTGAGTTAGTTTGCCAAGGGTCAAAGGAACCATCACCAGTTAGGGCCCTGCCAATGAGAGAGGTTACACCAGTGAGATCCCCTCCCCCCGGGGAAATGACACCAGTTTGGTCCCCGCCTGCAATGGAATTCAGAACTGTTACTGCACCACCTGCAAGTAATCCTATTGCACCCATTCCCACGGTCTCATCCCAGAGTGTAGACAGTGATTTGCCACCCAGCAGACCTAATCTGCCCGATGAAATGACAGCATGCACACCACAACCATCATCCCAAGAAATGATACCCCCAGTACACTCACTGCCCAGACACATGATCAAGCCTGTACACCCACCCCCTCGGGACATGACTCGCACTGTAAACCAATTTCCCAAAGACGAGACACTTGAAACATATCCAGTACCAGGAACAGTGGCACCCACAGAACACCCACCATCCGGATTGCCAACACCTACAGTACACACAGCATCGCAGGAATTGCCCCAAGGTACTGAACAGCAACCATCAACATATACAGAATACCAACAACCCAGAACAATGACACCCATAGAGCATCCACCACCAAAAGCAATGGAACACCCACCACCAAGAACAGAGGCATTCATAGTGCACCCACCACCAAGAGAGACACCTGCACCTACTTACTATCAAATGCCAAGAGTCACAACACCCGTGAATTATCAACCACCAAGAGAAGTGACACCCACTGAACAGCCACAACCCCAAAACATTATACCCATAGAACACTCTCAACCCATAGAAATAACACCCACAGAAAACCCACCACCCAGACCAATGGCACCACTCTCATACCCAACACCAAGAGAAGTGACCCTCAACCAATACCAACCAACTACAGAAATGACGCCTATTCCAGATCCACCTCGGAGGGTAATGACACCTATTTCTGCCCAGCCAATGAGGGTGATGACACCAGTAAAATACCAGGATTCTGAAGAAGCATTTCCACAAAGACCATCACCACCAAGAGGAATGATATCTCCTCCTCCACGGATCATGTCACCGGTAGCTTCTTCACCACCTGCTAAATTCTTTACACCAGCAACACCGCCTCCAAGGGACATGACAAGCCAACCGGTTAGATATCAACCCTTTGAAGAGCCAGCACCACCAAGGCCATTACCACCTGCTGAAATAGTCACAGCTCCCCCAAGGGCCATGCAACCACCAGCAACTCCACCTCCCAGAGGTGTGCTACATGCAGCCACTCCACCGCCAAGGAGTATGGCACCACCTGCAACTCCTCCCCCCCGAGATATGGTACCACCGTCAACCCCTCCACCCAGGCATATGACACCAATGGCGACCCCTCCACCCCGAGATATGATACCACCAGCAACTCCTCCTCCTCGGGAGATGGTACCCCCAGCGACTCCACCTCATAGGGGAATGATGCCTCCTGCAACTCCACCTCCCAGAGAAACAGGACCAGTAAGACGTGTCCCGGGAGGTTACCACCAGTTACAAAGAGCCACAGCGTCTTCTAACTTTCCCACAGAGATCATCTTGACTCCACCTACTCCGAGAGAGGTACAGCCTCCAGCTAGGCCAGCACCGCCCCAACAAACAACGCCCTTTGGAGGCCACCCTCGAGTTCACACCAATCCGCTTCCATCCCCTCCACCTCCCAGGGAAATGACACCCACACAGCAACCCCAACCCTACAGTCAGATCCATCCCCAACAGAGACCCCCACCGACACAAGGGGCGCCAACCGTCATCTATCAGAGGCCCCCGACACCCCAAGGGATGCCACCAACCGTCCAAAACCCCCCACCCAGAGAGGATCTGGCCCACGGTTGGAGACCCACTGAAGACCAAGCCAAAATAGCCAACACCAATCTCTATGTTGTTACTGGTGAGAGAACCTTTCAACTCGAGTGACCCACTGCTTGTTAAACTGAGAAAGTCTATGCACTCAATCACTTTCTCTGCCTGCTGAAGTGGCTATTCACACTCTGTAGTTCTGCTTGACAGTGAACTCCATCTCCAGTAGCTCAATTTTCTTAGATGTGCATGGGTCTCATGCATGAAAGTTTCTTGCCAGGCTTACTACCTCGCTTTCTGTATCATTTATACATTTCTTTAAACAATATACTTTTACTTTTTTGAACACACAAATTTATTTCAGCTTTTTTTCCTCTTGTTGAGTTTCTATTAAGTGTGACAGATATGCATGGCACCATGAGTTGGTTTGTCTCAAAAATATGTTTGAATTAATTTTTTCTCTGTAGTGGATTATTTATATTGTTATTTTTGTTTCGTGTGCTTTGTTGTGTTGTTATGTAAATCAAGGTGTTCCAGACAAATGTTATTTGTCAGTAACATGCAGGGTACCACTAATTCCTTAATTTTTTTGTACCCTGTCCCCCCCCCCAGTAACAAAATGGTAGAGTCTTTGCTGTCTCAAGGCCAACACACGGGTATTGTACGCACGTCGCCCAAATAGCAAGATACAGTGTACATACCCTGAACCCAACCAGTAAATGGCCGTATCTCCCACTAACAGAGTAACCTCTCTCCATGTAACCCATCAGGTACCTATCGACAATAACAGAAAACGGTAGCCTGTCCACACATACATGTAACACACAATGTCTATGACTCCACTGTAATAATGTTGAAACTGCCCGTACACTCATGATGCTCCAATGTTTAAAATATGCACAAGAGATACTTACTGTAGCTAACCTATGGCAGAGGGTATCCCTCTGTACTGCACCAAGGTTTGTACTGTATCTATAGTAATAAAAACATTTTAACAGCATGTCTAACAGTGTTTTGAGGAGAAGGGGTCACTATCTTCACCATTGGGCAATATTTGTTCAGTAAATGAAACAGACATACCGGTACTGGTATATATGTTGCAGTTCAACCGCCTTTTATGATAATTTGTAGATTTTATATCAACACCATCATCAAAATATATTGTAGTACAGTCCCAATGTGATGGATGGATCTGTGTTGAGGGAAAGGGGTGTGGAATTATAGCAAGATTGTTCTATAATATTTAATAATTCCTTTTCAGCAGTCAAGCGTTTTCTCTACATCCACAGTGTCCTGACTTATTATCACGGCAAAGTGTATGCAACTTTTAGGTCACTGAGGACATGCATATCATGTGTACAGAAGTGTTTCATGTTTCGCAACCTTGCATTGTGTTTACTGTATTTTATCAAGATCTGAGCTTTAGTGTTAATATTGCCACAACTTTTCTGAAATCTAAGGATCATTTGGAACCACTCTGTTACAAGAAAAGTACAAATTCATTGTGGGAGAATGACCGTGCACATGTATGCCATAAACAACAATTGCTATTATATCATAACAGTATATTGAAATTCTGGTGTGGAACGTCATAAATGGAATTTTTATCAAGCTAAGACCTAGCGCGCATGCCTGCCGTGGTATATCGCCAATATACCACGGTTCTTTTCGCGTCTTGACCAATTAGATCACTGCACCATCAATATGCTGGTATGATATAATATGTGTTAACATTTATTACATGACAGTATATTAAATCGGGTATAAACTTTACTTGATGTAAACTTGAATTAGACTTTTGATGTACATTTACCCTTTATCCCAGCTTTCATATTCCATTTTGTGAAACCCAATGCTATCATTGGATCTGTATGTGTGGACATGGGGATTGAAGTTTATTTATAGTTGTTGACAATTGTATGGTTTTGATAGAATATGTGAGATGTTCCAGCCTTTTCTGTAAAAACTGTACCGGTAATGTTCAAATTCATATATGTTCATGATGTCAGATACACAACTGATTTAATGAATGGTAATGAATGGTGCATTCAGTTCAA
The DNA here is from genome assembly GCF_041260155.1 of Ptychodera flava. NCBI lineage: Eukaryota > Metazoa > Hemichordata > Enteropneusta > Ptychoderidae > Ptychodera > Ptychodera flava. The sequence goes on from NC_091949.1 coordinate 4,957,247, forward strand.
GTGCAGATTCTGACCACAGCTACAGTATGTTGTGTTTTCAGGAGCAACTGTACCATCTCTTGATGAGTATTTCCATTGCACTTCCATGAGTGTTTCTGTGGAATTGTGTGTACATGTGCACTGCACATAAAAACGTAACATTGTTGGTTGCCTCATTTCTAGGTTGTCTAATGCAACAAGGTTAAAACTGACATGCAAGTTTATGGTAGGCTAGCAAGATGGCTGTTGTCTTGCGTTAGTGTTGACGATAAGTATTTTCTTTACTCCAGACATTTTTATCCATATGCAGAGTTATGCTTCCGTTACGCATTGCATTGAGGAATCAGAAATTAGAAATCCATTCTGCCTTCAACTTTCTGTACATAACAGTACTAGTCTGCAGTGTTCGATGAAAGATTCTTTCATTTGTAACTAATGGGTTATCAACTGCAAAATTGCCACATTAGGAATAACAGACATATACCTTGATGTATATGAACGTGTGTTTGGACTTGACCACAATAATTATATAAAAATCCACACACATGTACATTATGATTATGATTTATAACAGTGGCTTAAATGATGTGGCAGAGTGATAGGGCGAAAAGCAAGAGGAAAAAAGAAACATGTAGAAGCCAGTATTACTCTGTACTTTTCTTTGTCTAATACTCAAAAATTTTTCTCTATACTGTCATAACCATTAGTTGACTTTTTAAATCACACATTTTCTTCATTGATTAATATGAGAGCCAAAACCTGTAAATTTATGGAGTTTCTTATAAGTGGATGCCAATCTTAGCAATTACTGTTGAGATGCAACATCCCTCTATACTATTATAAAGTGTTAATTTCTGTACTTATTGTCTGACCAGTTGTGATCTATACCCTCCAATCACTAATGAATTTCAAGAGACAGCCATCTTGCTGTATTATCTGTTCCTAATTATTATTATTCTACAGTAAACTAATACACTTCTTCACTGTATGTGATGGTCTGTAATATCCATTAGATATCTTGGAAGCTAGACAACAACAAATTTAGGACCAAAGATGAGGTGACTTGAAATAAAGTCAGTATTTTTCAATATGGTTGCTATAGAAACAAAGATTAAGTAACCAGGGGCTTGCATGTCAGTACTAACATTCCTGGTATCCGTTTGTTTTGACTAACTTTTCCTTTAAATGCCTGATAACATCTGCTCTCCATTTGCTGTTTTTTTATCTCTCTCTCTATCTCAGAACGACGACTAAGAGAGGCTCAGTCACCTCCCCCATCACTGTCGCCACCACTGTCGCCAAAACCTAAAACCCCAGAACATTCACAAAAAACTTCACTGCCACCATCCAAAACGGCATCGCCTTCATCCCCACCACCGAAAACACCACCACCACCATCATCAAAAACAACAACAACATCAACATTGACATCAACAAAAATAAAATCCATGACATTGCCTGCCAGAGGTAAAAACGAGCCAGTGAAAACGGCGCTGCTCACGGCCGATAGATTACCAAGAGAGAGCCCAAATGTTCATGTTATCACTGGTGAGCTAAAAGAAAAGAAAAAAGCATAGCAATTGCACCAATTTACTTCATCTGTGTAACATCTGAGTGCCTGTGACTATCATCATCTGCATCATTTAGAATAAGTGACTGTCTCTGTAGTTCCCTTCCTCTGTTGCTCCCCTGTCAACTGCTTCCGCAATAAATCTGAATTTCACAGATCAAACTTTGTGAAACTGCTTGAAGTTGTTTTGTTTCTAGTGAACTCTAAGACTTGTCTTCAACAGTTCAAAACAGTTGAATGTACCTCATCTCATAATCTTTAATCTATCAGAAAAACCTTTTCAGAAAAAAAATGAAAGGAATTGATAAATCTGCAATTGCTATATACTTTGACATTATTTAGACTAAATGAAGGATAAACTTCTCCCAAGTGTTGGATCAAATGTTGCAAATGTAAAGTTGTATTTGAATGTTTAGGCATGAAAAGCCACCAGAGTTTATGCTAAGTTACCACTTTCATCCGTGAAAACACAGTCTATATTTCTCACAGATTTGACCCAACCAGTCGACTGCACTGTAAATCAAGCAACAAAAAACTGCAACAAACTTTTCTATGAAGGAGTTTCATGATGTAAGATCTGTGCCTCAATAGTTTATGTTCACATATTTACCTCTGCTGTCTCACAACTCATATGCAGTCTCAAATCTTTGTTGCACATTTGTCTTGTAATAAAGTGTTCTGTCTGTGCAATTATTAATCTAAGTCTGGTTCCTTTTGCCTGGCATTGGTTGCATTGAAATTGAAAAAAAGGTTCAGAAAGATTGCTTCAAATCAGCTACCACCAGACCTTGTATATAGTTTTGTCATTAGAGCAGCAAGTGATGGAAACTTTATGTCAAACAAGATTTCTTCAGTTAAAACTACTTGTTTTATCAAGTAATAATAACGCTGAAAGAAAACATTATTTGAAGAGTGCCTCTATGCTCATATTAACAAAAATGAAGAGATTTATAATAAAACTTATAATTAAATCATCTTTTCATTATATTCAAAACACATAACTCACCATACATGCTCAGTCAAGAAGCCTTTGATTGGTTTAAAAACAATATCAATCCTTTCTCCTATGAGAAGACATAGGAGTATTGTCCAATAAAAGTAGCTGGTACAAAAAGCACTTTGCATTGTTCACAGGGAGATTGATCAGGCCAGGGAGCCAGACTTACAGTGCTGATATGTGTTCATCATGCATTCCTTGCAAAAATAATATATTTAACATGTTGCTTTGTCTACAATCTTTGCAATTTTTTGGCTTTCTTGTAGTGCTGATAATGACAAAAGAAATTCCAATAACAATAACTTGACACTTTTATATAGCTCACAAGTTGGTATAGCCTGGTTGCGTTTTATTTGGTGGTCCAACCTCACTGTAACTTGGAAGTAGGGGGCACATTTGGTTCAGCATTGATTTTAAACATCTCCTTTAAGTTTCACCATCATAAATCCTATTTTGTAATTACTTCAATTAATCACATTTTATGATCTCATTCATATTCCTTGTACAAACACTATTACCACATTCTTATAAAAGTAGCTTTTCCCATTACCACATTCTCAAAGAAGTAGCTCTTCCCATAATTCCATAGCTTACCGGTATTTATACTGAAATTAACCACAATGTGTGGCATTTCTAACATTTTAACATTTTTCCAACTCAAACACACTTATAATATTTTATCTCTTGTCAACATGGTTTTGACGGAAAAAAACGATACTTTCAATTGTGGGTTCATTGCAAGGCCTGACAAAATTGCTGGTAAACTGTTGCTATGGGTACAGGAAGGACTATTTCAAACTTCTCATCATTATACATTCAATGTGTCATGATTTCATTTCTCTTGACAGACATTTGTGTCTAACATCGAGAGAACAACCTCAAACAGAGCACATCAGTTTTCACACTAAAAATCTACAATTGTATGCAATTTCTCAGTTCTGTGGTGCAAACAACAAATACTACAATATGTAAATGAGCTCAAATTGAACTGTTTGCATAAATTTGAGATTGCAATCAAGTGATGAAATCAGCATTGTCATTGTCAATTGGTCAAGTTCAAGTCTTTGTATCAACTTTCAACCTAGGTTTAAGTGTCTGTCGTGCACTTTTGAGTGTGTTGTAGCATTTTTAACCAATTTGGGAGAATTATTTTATGGTTACCTTTGAGTGTTGTTCTCTCATCAAATCAATTTCTTTAGATTAGCAATGATTTCAGTAGGGTACCTTGGGTAGTTATTAAATAAAATGAATGTCACATGACAGGTAGCCACCATTTCATTTATTCAATGTAGAATGTTTCGGCAGACGAAAGAGTTGAAATGTTTCTATTTTTCATTGTTTAGAAAATTATAAGTGTTTGACTTTTTGTTTGCATCTATATAGAGGTTCCTGCAACATAGCAAGGAAAAAAGTCAGTCATAGTACAATGTATTTTATCATCACAATAAGTCTGGCATTTCAATCAAAGATTCCTCATGATTTCATATCTGGCCACTCAATGGTTTAGGTGATGTAGCAATTTTCTTCTGAAAGTCCATGAGGGCCTGTACCTGTCCAAGCTGGATGAAGCTACAATACCATACAGTGTAGGATAAGCTAGCATAATAGTGAAATTTGGTCAAAAGAACTCTCTGGGAACATGGGTGAACATTGGTGAAGTGTGACCTTTGATCTGTGACCTTTTACCCTCAAACCATTCCCTACCATACATCTCACCTCTACCCTTGCCATTCAGTACTCAATAACTCTTAACATTACCCTTTTGTCATGTCTTCTTGTGATGTTATTCTATGTTTTTGTGTCATCCGTGTAATGTGTATATTGTATTCCTACCCTATAGAGTCATTCCATGGTAAAGAGGAGTATTATTAATTTTATTTTTTTACCATTTTATTTTTATTTTTTGCTTTATTTGTTGTCATGCCTTCCATTTTAACCAGACCCCAAGGATCACCATATTAAGGAGACAATTAAGACTCACGAAATTGAAGGTGAAACTGTCTTAAAAGATAAAGTCATTTATGCTGAACCCAACTTCCAGGTAGTCACTGGTGAGAGGCTTCTCTGCTACTCATTGACCAGATTGTAACCTGGTTTTCCCCCAACTAGTCATAACCTGTGTTAACCAATCATAACTGGTATTAATCAGGCATAACCAGTCTGAACCAGACCAGACTAACATTCAAAAATACATTGGCTTTTTTGTTTTAGTTGGTCATTATGCCAACTTATTGCCATTAGGTTTACTAAACCGCACGATTTTTTGCTGGATGGGAATTACACACCTGCACTGTCTTGAAATTTTTTTGCATTGTTGGTCACAGAAAGCACTACAGCAAAGTATTATGGGAAATAAAAATCCCACGAAACATAAAGCATGCATATTTATCCATGTCTGTCAATGTTGCACGTGTTAGCTTGCAGTTTTGTCTTGCATCTATGTTTGCCATGTTAAGTGCTAAGGTTTGTTTACTTCCACCCTATGTTCAGCAATTCTTTGTTTTGCAGTCTCACTCTGTTTGCAGCAGCAGCAGTCCTCAAAAAGGGGGCAATAGAGGGCGCTGTTCAATTGCTAACAGCAATATTGTCTTACTTGTGCAACACAGGCTACAGCGTATCTGTCTTCGTCCTGCAATTTATGTTTTTTTTTTACCCTCAGAAATTGTTCTTATGCAACAGAATCACAGGCTTTCTGCCCATCATGTCATTCCCTGGCCAAGAATCAAAGTTCATTGTGTGTTCTCAAGCAAAAGTTGTAGATCGTTTGCTGGTATAGTTTCCAGATAGAAGCATTGTTCAAAATACAATCTTAGTATAAAGCTATATCAATTTACAGATATTTACATATTATGAAAGGACTTTGAGTACTATTGACCCTATTTTATGTTATTGCCAACACACAAATTTACTTTGATTCTTTCGCCCCATAAATTGATATTTTACTGGTTTCACAACATTATCATGTCTTTTGCAAGTTAATCATTGCTTGTGGCAAGTTTGCATACATGCATGCTGGACTCATCACAATTTGCTGCCATAATTCCACATTCACTGTGCCATGTGTGTTCTGTACTGAGAGCAGTTTGTACAGTGACTGACAATTTGAAGAAGTGTGTGATTTTATTTGCATAACTTGATTGATGTGAGTGTTTACATAATGTTTAGCATCATCATTGAATTGTATGTTGTTATGCAATGTATGAACCAAGCTGTGTACAAATATATCTGCTTTTTCATCACAATCACCTGCCATCCTGTTATTTTCTTTGAAATGTTTTTTTATTACCACCATGCATACCATAGTTTTCTGTGTCCAAGTGTTATGCATTTTACTGTGAATCAGGCATATTTTAATTAGTAGTTTGCATATTTCTGCATGATTTTACATGTACATGTACAAGGCTTACATGAAATTGACAATAGCTGATATATGCACAATAATGTGTGACCTCTGACCTTACATAGTTGAGGTCAGGGGTCAAGGTTAGAAGCGCAACAAGGTAATTTTCGAACACTTGGATACAGAAAATTTGCTTGTTGCCATCACCGCTGCCAAAACATTCCTAATTGCATTTGTTACGTGTATTGTGGTATTTTTGCATGTAGATGCACTGTGAAAGATTTGATGTTTCAACTCTGATTTATTTTGTCTTCTCTCTGCAGTCTGTGTGCATTTCTTCCTTTTTTCCCTCATAACCTATGGTTTCCTTTTCCAACAGTTGGAATACCAAACCAGCTTCTAGCCTTTTACCAGTTCCATAATGCTTTCTCTTTATTTATTATATTGTTCCAGCTTAACATAGTGTGCATTCTTTTTAAATGTTGTGAAATGTTCGTGAAAAATGCATGTACCACTAAACCTATCATATTTCACAGCTATTTGTCGACAGCTCTTTTCACAGTCTTCTTCTATCATATCTATGGTGATAATTAATTTTTTGTCATCTAATTAGGTTTTAAATTGCTTTTTAATACCTGCAGGGCACTTTTGCTATATCTCGAATGCTGTGAACAATATTTTCAAGACTTTCTCTAAGACAATTTTCTTTTACTGTACTTTTTGAGTGATTGTAGATATTAAACACAAACCCTAACACTCTTGCTGCAAAACTTGACTTTCTCAGTGTAATACATTGCACCTGTGCAGTGAAAGTGAAATGTGAAATTCTCGTTTATAATACTAATGCCCATTTTTCAACAGATGCCAATCAGTTGCCTCCAGGCGCCGTCTATCAAACCAAAACCGTTGAGGGCGATGTGATACATACAGACACTTACTACCCAGTCAAAGTACCAGGTTCAACAGAAACCACAAGGAGGGTTGTACGACAGTCCGGAAAATATGAAGGTATCGGACCAGTGGATACTGAAAGTGGCATGCCAATTGGACTCAGATCGGTGAGTAGAGTTCTCTTTTCATTTCATCTCCATGAAGTATAACTTCAGGTTTAGAAAACTGCCTGCAAGTTGGATTTACCATGAGATTAATGGGGTTCCCCCTCCCTGTTATAAAGATCTTCTTTTGTTAAAACTCCCTCAGTTGTTGAACTTTTTCTACATTTTCTGTATGTTTGATCATTCTGTGAAATAGCGTGTCCTGTTCTCCCCCCAAAACCATGTCAAAATGCCAAATTCAATTTGTTTCAACACAGCCCCTGTATGTTTAATACTGTTGACATCTGAATTTCAATCTTACGAAAATTTATTTTTTCAATGTCAATGATACATTTCAACACTGTTCATCAAGTAGTAAGGTTAGCTTTACTACATGTATGTATTTTCAATATTCTTAAAAAAAGAAAGAAATACATATATTCCTAAAAAAAAAAAATAAATATATATATATATATATATATATATATATATATATATATATATTACCATCTTTGGTACACAGTAAGAAATTTTAGAATTGCAGGAAATGTTTAAATGTTTGCCATCTTGAAATTTTATGTAACATGTGAACCATGCAAGTACAATGGTACATTATATAGTAGTACATACCTGTCGTCGCCTAACCTTTGACCTTAATTGTATTCTATGGAATGAGCACATAAATCAAATAGTATGCCTTGGAGAAAATGAAATATTGAGTGTGGCCATGAGTGACAATAATTGCTTTCCTATTTGTGTAAAATTTGATGTATTTGTATTTGTGTTGTGCTTTACAGGGTGTTCAAGAAGATAAACGACACGATTGGTACAAAGAAATGTACAAATCAATTCATAGACAAGAAAAAAAGGATGGTAAGTTTAACAAACTGTGAAAGTAATTGCTACCCTACTGATTACAGTTTCTACCCAGAATGCATTGAACAGAAGTAGTTTTACCCAGAATGCATTTAAACGTTACATTTGACCATGAATGACAGACATTATGTATTGAAATGTGTGATCACATTAGAGGACTAAATGAATAATTACAACAAAACAAAGGAAGTGAGACATAAAGAGCGGTCTGAAGGTTGTAAGTACTCACATTTTAATTCTAGACATGAACAAAGGATGAATTTGCCCCTTTTTAAGAAATGTTTGAATATTATAACTGTTCAAGAAATGCATGCAAATAATTAACAGGATATACGTTTATCCTTCAAAAGCTGAATGACACTTTGATTTGCAATTTACTTATTTCCAACAAAAATATGCAAATTTGAGTTCCAATGTCTGTCTTTCCATCTGTAACGCTTTGAACTTCTACAAAGAGCAAAAGGTTTTTTCCCTAGATGTTGTGTAATGTCTGCGAGGGTACTGAATATTTCCTGTTTGTACATGATTGCACAGTTAGTGATCAGTCAAATATCTACAAGGATATATCTTTTTCCTCATTGTAAAATTCCAGCCACAAATATTGGATGTTATATAGTGTTTTAGTGTTTGTTGTAATGAAAATCTTTTTTTAAATATATTTCATGTCAGTTAGATTGCTTGAAGACATAAACACTGCACTTTTGTGTTTATCAAAAAAGATATTGGAAAAATAAGAAAACCAAAATATGTTAGTTCAACACCAGCATCAGGTGTTTTGAATTGCTCATACTGCAATGATTATTCATTTTTAAAAACCATTTTATATTATGAGTGAGACCTATACGAAGTGTTACTTAGCCATGCAGTCAAGTGATGTGTGGTTATACTTTTGCCCAGTTCACAACCACATAATTCTTTTGTAACAGAATGGAGATTTTTGAATATTAAAAGAAACCAAACCAAATCAATGGTTGACAGGATTGTTTTGAAGATAATGCTAGTCTCATTCTGTGATCGTCTTGTCTTGTGTTTTCCTGCATCACTCCGGACATTTCGTGCCCTTTCCTGTCCCCTTTTCTTTCTCCCTATCAAATCACCTCTGTGTAACCTTTCTAAGACTTTTATCCACCAAAACACTCCCTCCAAAGTTCTTTCCTTGCCTATTCACTGATACGATTAACATGATAAAATGATAAATAATGTATGATGAACAAAGACATAACACCGCTTGCTAATTACTGACTTTATTACCAGGTCCTTCTGCAGTGTGGATAACTACCTTACATTTTATAAATTTGTAATTCACTTACATTTTCCTTTATAATATTTTATTTATAACAAATCAAACTTTCAACAATACAGAAACAAAGTCCACAAGGTTCTACACTGCCAAATGCAATTATTGATCAGGAATTGAATCATCTGTGACGAGTAATGACTTTTGAAAATATTTCTTTCAAAGTTGAAAATGTAACTAGTCTGTACTGCAGAGAAAGAGCTATAATTCATAATTTTCGTAACTGTATTTGGAAATTTTTTTATGTTTATATTTCAAATGTTTATATTGAAGTTGAAATAACTGGTAATTTGACTTCATATCCTAAAGACAACTTGTACGGACATTTATCAAAGTTAGAAAGTTGGCTGACCAAAATGTAAATTTTTTTGAAAAATGGGAAAAAAAATTCAGGACTCAGATTTGCTGAATCAGGCTCTAACAATGTGGACGTAATAATGTCATCATACTAATTAAATTTCACACTGGAGAAGGGCTCTGACTTCTATATGTTTGTTTGTTGCTAAGTAATAACTCTCCTTCCTTGCAGATGAAGACAATAAATACATGCGGTTTGTGCGTGAGGGCGTTATATTAGGTTGTCAATGTTTAATTTCACAACCTTTCAGCACGTGGAAATCCATTGTGTTAGTGGGATGGTGTTGGTTTGGGTGTTTGATATTAACCTACTAATGAATCAGATGTGATTTTGTTTATCATTTCTGTCTTTTTTGACTAAAACTTAATGAAAAATCGGAAATAACAGTTGCCAACTTTTGTATTTTTTTAAAAGAACTCCATAGTCAAGTGAAAAAGGGTTCTTTCTATACAAACCCTTCTGTTCAATGTTTGTAATATTTTACAATACGCAAGGGATTTCCAAGTGTTTTATATGGTTTTGTCGTGAATGTTTATGTATGCATGGCTACAAACAGTTTAAGTGTATATTCCACTGTGCTTCTTTCATTCTGCGCTCAGTGCAGCAGCTCATGCAATTTCAAAGAATTCTTGCATGATTGCCTTTCCATCTTGTAATATTCTCGTCATCTTCTTGTGAAATCCTGTTATTGATCAAATATATGCTATTTAATGAATGGAGACTTCTGATAATCAGGGAGTTGAAGGTACTCCTGCCTCTTTTAACCAATCATCCTATTTCTCTTATGAATGTACCCTTTAACTTTTTAATTTTTTTCTCTGTAAATATCGGTCTCTGATATCCATTGTAAAACATAACACAATACTTTTCATGGAAATGTCTCCAAATCTATCAAAAAGACTAAACAAAAATGTCCCAATCATGGAATTATGATTCTGATGACAAAATATTTCATCAAATGTTTTTGATAGTGTTTGATTTTAGAAGTTTTGATTTGATAGTATTTGTAGACATTTCCATACAACTAAACTTACCTTCAAATCAGAAAGTCTTTATGTTTCATATTGTTGGTTACATGTATATTGTTTCTATACTCTGTTTGTCATCAAATGTAACGGCTTTGTTTGAAATTTTATTTTGAAAATTGCAAATTGTTAATTGCAGAATTATGTCAGTATTATTTCAAAACTTTGTGTGAAACTTGATCTTTTGTAATATGTAAATTAGATGTTCCCGTGTTTAGAGAAAGTAATATGGTTGGTAGATAATGTGTCTTGAGTAGTAACTGTTGATTGGCTGTGATAAGTAGTTTGTTGCCATAGTGATGACGTAAGACCATCTGATCAAATGAGTTTGTGTATCTGGCCATTAGATGGCAAATTTAGGTTACTAAAATTACTCAATTGTCTCAGCAAAACTGCATGTTGGTTTGCTGTCATGATATCATGATATGGTTCTCACATTTAACAATTGGGAAAACAATTCAATTTGAGGTGTGCTACTTTCATTCGCAAACACCAAAAAAGAATTAGAATTTGATCATGCCAAGAGCTGCCAACATACAAAAGCTTTTTCATTGGCTAAGCTTTTAAGCTCATCTGACAATCAGGCTTGAGTATTGATTGTGGAAAAATGGGTTGCATACTTATCAACTCACAAAGACTGTGATATCTAAGTCAACAACACTCTCAATAAGATCTTCCACTGTTCATTTCATTTGATATACTAATAAAATATCCTGGCTCTGTTGCCATAGATGAGAATCCATACAGACCTACCTACATTTTCCCAGACGACAAAGTTGACAGAACACAAAAAGGTAAGCAATGAGACAAAATTAGCAATGAAATTGAAGAATTTGATATCAATATGCGTATCCAATTATGATAACTCCACTATGGACAGTTTTGTTCACAAAGTAACATGAATTATTCATGACAATTACAAGAAATTGAATCATAAATTCATTCCAGAACTATAAAAAAGGCATGAATTCACAGCCATATTCAATTTTGTATAAAATATGTTTGTATTTTTAATATGGCAGTGTCACTTTAGCAAGAAACCTTTTTGCCTGAACTTTCTTTATGGAAACTTTAAACCATTCTAACTTAAAACAATTCTTTGTCAAAATCAAGAATGAAAAAATAGGGTTACCATGCAAACTGTGTTCCAGAGAAACAAATTCCCTAAAATTTATTGATATTGAAATTCAAAATGACCATCATAGTCTATATGAAAAAATCAAATTTTTGATTTTTACAAAAATGATATGGTGAAAATTTTATATACTCTAAGCACTTAAAATGAACCCTCACAAGTGGTAGATCAGAAAAGAATTGTAAAGATTTGTGAGCTTGAATATCTGTATGGTGGCATTATACCTTAACAACCCTTATCCAGCCGTACATTAATCATTAGTGGGAGACTTGCGGTAGCTTTGGTAGTCTTTGCATCGCAGTCCATTATTGCCATGGAAATAAAAGCTCCATTAACTGTAACTTTTGATGCATTTCCATCATTTTTGATCTGTATGTAAAACAGTTCCTTGTTGTGCATCCAATCTCATATCAACATGCCTGGTCTTTGACTTGACAATGCTGCAGGGTCTGTGTGTCTTGTCAAGTGTTACTGTTTACAGCTGAATTTTAGTCTCAACTAAAATTTATTCATTAATAACATCGCATATTGTACAAAATTCATTGTATTTGCAAGGCTTGTAGCCAAATATGTTCAAAATTGCTACTGAAATGCAAATGATGAAGATTACATACCTTGGACTGGCTCTGACAGGATTCCCGTGTATACTTTATAGGGAATATTTTTCAAATATGTGTAAAAACGGAAACAAAAAATATGGCATTTTGGAATTCAGGAATTTGCCTTGAAAACTAGAGTAAGGAGCGTAATAGCAAATGTTCTCTCTCTGCAGAATATAACCCATACAGACCAACTTATGTATTTCCTGAAGGAAATGCAGAGCCACCAGTGGAAGGTACATGCAGTGTGATTGGTCATTGCATAGTAGAAACCTATAGTGTTATGCTAATTTAGCCAACCATGTGTAGCATTTCATATTTAGTCACCAACACCTGCATGTACTAATGTAAACGCCACTGTCATAATAATGCCTTGTAGATTTTTGTAGTCACTCAGTTTCATGACATTGGCAATTTTCTTCCAAACTTAAACATCTATGTTATTATATTTTCTATGTTGGCATTATATTATTTTCAAATGATGTAGTTCAATGTATTTGTGGAATTGTATTTGTTTGCATTATACTAATGAATATGATGTATTGCAACAATAATTTAATTTTACCATAGCCTTGTAAATATTGTTGGTAATAATGATTTTTGCAATTTTCTGTTTTTCACTGTTGGATGAGAATGTTTATTTTTTTGAATTTTTGCAAGGCTTTCCTCTCATAGAATTTGACCAACAAAACAGATTTTGTCAGTAAAAATAAAATTTTTACCTTCTATCATGGTAATATGGTCAAGAACCCTTTGAACTCTGAGGTGGGGTTCAATTTCTGCATGTCATAGGTCAAGGGTTAAAACACCAACACCCTTATCAAAGTGGTATTAAAATCAGCAACTGATTCATTACAGTAGAATGACCAATACATATCTCATCAGTTACCCATATAGGAATGTCCCATACCACATATCCTATAATACTTTGTCATTCAACAGAAAACACCACTCTCATCCATATGAGTCACTACGGAATAGTCCACATCATAAGTAAAAATTCTGACAAAAATTCTCAATATTTATCTTTGCACAAGCCCACCATATTGCATTCTATTCCATACCCATAGTTATTTAATACTGGTATTGTGAACTTATTATCCATGTTTGATGATCCTATCAAGTTATCGATAGCAAAAAACATAATATTATTTTCTGCCTTAGGCTTAAATGGAAAACAAAATGGCCGTGTTACGTGATGTTAAAAGCAACATACAGTTTCCCATTATTCAAACAATAGAAATGTTGATAGCCACAGCATAGCATGGGTGTGACCTTGGTTTATCATAGAACAGGCAAACCAGCTTCTGTAAAGTAAACAGTGCTATACTGCCACTGTTCAATATGGATTTTCAGTCAAGAGT